>NW_020174918.1:1857175-1946907 GCF_003031525.2 Neophocaena asiaeorientalis asiaeorientalis | reverse complement strand
GACCGGGGCACGAACCCGTGTCCCCTGCATCGGCAGGCGGACTCTCAACCACTGCGCCACCAGGGAAGCCCTGAGCACCAAATTTCAAAGTGTGTGTGTGGGGGCATGTTTCCTCACACCAAGAAGCAATTTTCCAACACCAGCTACAATTCAACTCAGTTCTGACACTATCTACCTGGAGATAGCAGAGTCCACAAGTTAAGGGCTCAGTCCCACAAGACTGCCCTCCGCTCAGATGTCAATCACACACCCAGGTTGTCACCTGTACTAGTGACTGACCAGTGACAGATAAGAGTTTCCAAGACCTCATCCTTTGTTTCAATTGATTTCCTAGAGTAGCTCACAGAACTCAGGAAACCAGTCTATTGACTAGATTACTGGTTTATTATTAAAAGGTATAATTCACGAAGACCCAGATGAAAGAGATGCATAGGGCAAAGTATTGGGGAAATGGCACGGAGCTTCCATGCCCTCTGAGAGTGTCACTTTCCCAAATTTCCACATGTTCACCAATTCAGAATCTCTGTGAATATTGTCTTTTGGGGTTTTTATGGAGGCTTCATCACATAGGTAAAATTATAAATCATTGGTCACTGGTGATTGAACCCAATCTCCATCCCCCTCCCCTTCCAGGAGGTCTAGGGGTGAGACTGAAAACTCCAAACCTCTAATCACATGAGCGGTGCTTCAGGCAACGAGGCTGCATCCTTAGGTGCTATCCAAGGTCACGTCATTAACATAAACCCAGTTGTGGTAGAAAGGGGCTTGTATAAACAGCAAGAATCCTATTTCACCTTTATGGCTCTGAAGTAATTTTATGAACTTAAAACAAGACACCAGGGCTTCCCTGGTGGTGCAGTGGTTGAGAGTCCACCTGCCGATGCAGGGGACATGGGTTCGTGCCCTGGTCTGGGAAGACCCCACATGCCATGGAGCGGCTGGACCCGTGAGCCATGGCCGCTGAGCCTGCGCACCCGTAGCCTGTGCTCTGCAGCGGGAGAGCCACAACTGTGAGAGGCCCGCGTACCGCAAAAAAAAAAAAAAAATAAGACACCAAATGTTATGACAAAAGATGCTCTCATTGCTTTTATCTCTAAGGAAATTCCAAGAGCTGTGAGCCAAGAACTGGGGACAAAGACCAAATACATATTTCTTATTATAAATAATAATATCACAAGTGGATGAGATGAAAAACTATGTCAGCAGATGGAATAGTATGGGCTAAGTTCCAGAGATGAGAAGGTCTATTACACATGAGCAGGATGGACAGATGTGTAGTGTGACTGCTTGTAGAGGGGAACAGTGGCAACAGAAAAAGCTAAAATGCCAGAGTTGACATGGTTTAGGGTCTTCCAAGCTATGTGGAGGAGTCTGTGCTCACTTAATAAAAATGGGAATCCTCAAAATGTTTGCAACAGTGGAGTCAACTGCCTAGATGTGTGTTTCCCCTGAAATAAATAACAGTAAGAATAAAAGTTTTGGCTGCTCTGAAGATAATGGTGTGATGGGCAAGACTGAAGACAGAGAAATCACATAGTAATCTATGTTAGAGATGGTTGCTCCTCAGCGAGTGTAAGTGGGATAGAAAAAAAGGAATGGGGCAAGATCTAGGAGATAACTGGTCAAGACTAAGTGGCTGAAGAAGGGTAGGAGAGGGAGATGATAGGGTGTGAAGAACACAGAGAGGCAAATGTGATTGCTCTAAAGGGAGGTGTAGAAATAAGTGTGCACATGAGTGTAGACAAGGAAGGAGTGATGAACTCAGTTGGAGCCTTATAAAATGTGAAGTGCTCCATTAAGCATTTAAATACACATATGGAGAGAAATCCAAGAGGTGGGTACTGATTCAATACTAACTGGCATAAATATGTGGTAACAGAAGCTGTGGGTAGAGATGAGATCACCAAAGGAAAATATAGGGAGTGAAGAGGAAATTACTGAGGACAGAGCTCAAGTATCCCACTTTAAGGTGGTCAAATTGACCTGCAAAAACTGGTTTCTGTGCCTCTGGATTCTCATAGTAACCTGCCTGTACTTCTCTTATGGGATTTATCATTTTAGCCCTGTAAATTATGGTTATTTATATATTTAAATTTTGTTTTATTTGCTTCACCCCACAATAACTGAGTGTTTATCAAGCATCAGATTTTATTTTATATGCACTTTTTTTATACTCACAAGTGATTTGAGAGATAAGCACTATGATTTTTCCCTATTTGGTAGAGATAAGGCTATGTGTTCTCTAAATCCTGTACATACCACCCCCCCACCCCAGACATGCAACTAGACCTAATGTTCCAGCTAGCCTTAGGCCACTCCTGCCACTGGACTGAATGGCAGTCAAAGCAATATGATCTGATTTACGCTATTTCCAGGACTGGCCTCTAAATTACCTCCCTCACAATACTCCAAGCTCTCTTTTTTTCTCAACTTTTACTTGCTTCCAAATACAGAGAATCCAGTGATGGATCCCAGGTCTCTCGTGAAATATTGGGGTTTCAGTCCCTGAATAGATTCCTGAAGGAGGGTGACCGCCAAAATGGCCACCTGAGCAGAAATACACATCAGAAAGTAACATAAGTAAGCAATAAATTTATTTTTTGTTTGTTTGTTTTGTTTTGTTTCTAATGACTGAGTTTGGTGTTGTTTGTTATAGCAATAAGCCTAACTGACTAATACACAAAAAAAGAGAAGAAATTAAATTTAGTAAAGTAAAAATTATTTATTCCAGTTCACATAACTTGTAAGTACCTTTGCTGGCATGTCAGTTTTCATATATTTGAACACACACACACAGATATATTACAAACTTCCATTCTGAAATGCTCCTTCCCTCCCAACTCACATAATATCAGAGCTCAGGATGGGGGTCTCATCCATGAGGCAAAGGCCATGACAGTGTCTGTTACAAGGAACAAATGGAGCTATGATGATAATTCCATTGCCATGCCACTGATGGGTCATAAAACTGTTGATAGAAAATGATCCACAAAAGTACTGCTTGGGAATTTGTGGCTTAGAAAATGAATGTCAAATGACAAGCATGGTAAATAACAACTTGGTTTCTAGTCTTTTCCTCTCATTAACTTGCAACATAATTGTGGAAAAACAATACACAGAATAAAGGTCCTCTAAGGCATCCCTTTATCTTTAGAATTCTATGACTAAGGAAGACTGAATTTTAAAGACCCCTTAAGAAATTATTGTTTTAATTACTAATTTTCCTTCAGCAATTCCATCTTGCAAACAGCATCATCTTAACTGAGATTTTAAAAGAAGAAAATGAAAAATATTAGAAATATTGAAAAAAGCAATCTAGATTGCAGTGCAATAAGACAAAAAAGTGAAATCCCTAACAGGGCTGCTTTGCAGACATGTTGCCTATCATAGTAGTATGATCATTAAAATCCTATTAGTAGCTAAACAAAGCATTCAGAAGTAAAATAATCAAAGAGGGTCTTCTATATGTGTAGAATTCTTCTCAATTTGCTGTGAAATATAGTACTCAATATTGGAATTGGGTGTGCAATTTGAAATCTTGCTGCAGAAATGTCTAAACTAACAATGGTGCCCACAGCTTGTCTATGACAATAGCTGTTATTTTGCCTGCTGACTATATAAATAAAGTTGAGAAATATATTAAATAAGAAAAACAGAATGGAGATGACATCAGAATAAATCAGCAAATCTTCATCTGTATACAGAAACATACAACAATTTCAAAAGAAGATTTGTTGGCTACCTAAAACCTGAAGCAGCAATTTGGATTTGGATAATGAAAGTAAGGAAAATCTTAATTATGTCCAAACTAAATTAATCTAGATTCCCCTAGTGCATTTATTCATGTCATAACAATCATCACTTAAGTCCATAATGATGAAATCATACATCTGAGTTTGAGCACAGAGAGGGAGGAAGGGAGAGGGAGAAAGAGGGAGGGAGGGAGAGAGGGAGGAGGGGAGGAAGAGAAGGAGAGAAAGAGAGAGAGAGAGAGAGAGAGAGAGAGAGAAAGAGAGAGACAGGGACAGAGACAGAGAGGAGAGAGACTGAATTAAAGTCCAGCATAACGTTTGTGCTTTGGGGGAAGGTAAGAGTAACAAGTTGGTAACAAGGAAATTTCCTAGCTAATGAGCACACTCACTAAGAAAAGCCATGGGTTTTTATATATGTATATAACATATAAAATATATTTAATTCAATATTTGTAATAACTTAGGTTATTGAGATTTTAAGGGAAAACATGTTTTTCTTTATACCTTAAACCTAGAATGTATTCAACTTATTTAATTTCTTTTAAATTTCTAATTAGAGAAACCTCAATTTTAAAACATAGAATTTTGTTACAAAGAAAAAATCAAAGAGGGGACTTTTTAAATTTCAGCTTGAAATTGGTGGACAATGTATATTTGTCTCCCAGCTCAGAAAACCCAATGCCAAGAACCAGCACACAAAACTGCAGCTGGTCCAAATTGCCTGTGAGGTTCCTGCCTTCAAATATATTTATCCAATGATTCCCATTTTATCTTTTTTAAATAAAGGTTTTAAGGATCATAAAAAATAAATACGCCATGAGTTTGTGGATTTTTTTCTTCTTTTTTCCTTTTGGCTTGTTCATGCTGTGTTGGTGGCATAATTCTTTATCCAAAGCACTGGCACTCTGGTGCCATCAAGCCGTGATGATTTTTGCCTTATTGCATTTAGCAGTGCTTTAGCACTATGGCTGCCCAGTTCCTCAGGGAACAGGAGGGTGCTGAAAAAAATAAATAAATAAAAAGAAACAAAATAAAGATAGAAAGAAATAATCATTGGAGAACATCCTCAGGGAGTGCAGAAAAGCAAAAGCCAAAGAAAGTAACAAGTTACAGTGTTGTGAAAATAGTGTGAACCTGTTACAGGGGAAATATGTGCTTGATAGAATTTAAATTATTTAAGAACCTAGAAAGAGATTTTACTCATCTTCTGCTTTTAGACAAGAACTATCTGCAAATGATTTTATTTACTCCTTTCTCTTATCCTTTATTTTTCTACCTTTAAATATTACTTTCAATCTTTAATGCTAGATTCAGGTAACTAAGTTTATTCTGCATTGTGTGTTTCTTTTCTATTTATTTGTTTTGCTGCATTCATCTGGTTATAAGTGCCGTGATGACATATTATAGGCAGATATTGCAAAGTCAAGCAAATTGTAAACAATCTTTATGCCTTAAATTTATCTTATCTTTGCAATGCCAAATAACATCAAGTTGTAGCTTTTTTTTTCTGGGACATCAATAAAGATTGATATAGCTTTCAGGGGGTTAGGCATTGCCAAGCATACTTTTTAGAATCATGGGAAAAGGATTGCCACAACTTCTCCAAATTCTGAAGTTTAAAACAACTCTAAAAAGAGAGTGACTACAGTAGACTATTAAAAAAAAATTTAAGTGTGAAGAAGCACAAAGAGTACCCCACATAAAATTAGTGAGCAGAGTTTACTCTCTAGTCTCAGCACCAATAGGAAGCAAGTGGTTGTTTTTACATCCAGTACAACAGATTTTTGCTTTTTGTGGCTCCTCAGGTCTGAGGGCGGCCATTTGTCTATGACACAGAAGAGACTGAAGTCATCTAACCCCTATGGAGCTATATTAATCTTTGTAGTCTAACAACATGATTTCAGTGGAGGATAGGGAAACAAATTCTTAAGCTCCAAAACAGGTGGGCTTTCTACAGAGACACGGCATCACAACGTGAACAGAATGACACAACAGCACAACACCCATCTCCCATCCTCCTTAGACTCAGAAGAAAAGGGAGGCGAGGATCCTTCCTCAAAGAGCAGAGTTAAGAATGACATTTTCTCAGCTATCTAACCATGTTGACAACAGTGAGGTATGGTGGACAAATGTCATTTCAACAGACTGCATATCCTCAAAGAAACTGAATTTTAGCTTTCCCTGCTGGGGAAGGACTGATGCCTCTATTGCAGGTCTTAGTAAGTGCTGAGTGGGATGTACCCTCCCCTCATGCTGACATAAAGACGATGACATCAGGTCCTACCATTAATGGGATGAGCTGCATGAGGTCCTTCCTTAATGATAGCCAGGGATTTAAGGCAAACACTTCTGAGTGAGTCGTGGTGAATATTTAGCAAGAAGTCAATCTTACATTGCAGACATTGCACTGGCACATAAAAGTCTAATTCAAAGAGTATCCATTGTTTTTCTGGTGGAGACATTCAGGTTGTAATTTATTTAGAGGTGCTTCAGTCATCAACTTTTTAGGGAGTCATAGACTCATCCCAGAGTTTGCTCCTGAAGCAGGGGAATGTATATGTTCTTAATAAAGAAGCTAAGAAGGCACAGGATCTTTATAAATCTTTGGGTGCTAGGTAAACTGCATAAACTAGAGTCTTAAAAACATATACACAAGTTTTTATGTGGTATTTATCTGCTGTTTAGACCCTGTTAGTGTAATAGAAAAGTATTCCTATTTTATAGGAGAGGAAACTGAGCCTCAGAGTATCTAAGTGATTTGATAAAAAATACCATATATAATAATATGCCAGCTCAAAATTCTACATGGCATTCTAACAAGCAGAATCACACCTGAAAAATTGTCACCCATATTCAACTCCATATCATGTATACTATACCAAAGAAGCTAGGTGTCTATTAAGATCCTTGGCTTTGGAGAAAGGGAGACACCTTAATCCCAATCCTAGCTCTTTCTTCTTCTTGCCAAGAGATCTTGGTAGGTTATTTAACCTTGCATGGGTCCTGGTCTTCTCATCTATAAAATAGGTTAAAGGGGAGGTTTATTTTAGGGTTACTGGGAGGATTAAGTGAAATTGCAGGCATTTTTTTCTACTTTCATTCAGTTGCTTCCCAAGTGTGGAACAAAGAGCAACCAGTGACCTCACTTGTTCCCATTCTCATTGTCGAGAGACAAGGAAAATATTCTGGCTCTTCAGACATGGGTGCCTGGAAAGGGTGAAGAATGTGGCAACATTTCTTAACAGAGATCTCAGGCCACCTGAGAATTACAATAATAGCTAAAATTTATCATTACAAAAATATGTTTTGTGTTCCACTGAAAAATGTTGAGTTGAGAAACGAACAGATATATGAGCTTCTTGCTATTGTGAAGAATTAAGCATATAGTCAGAAACTGAGGAAATTGGTTTTAGTTTTCAGTTTGTATAATATTCCTAACAATTTAACATGGTCAACAGGGTAAAGGTGTACCTGTTGTCCATGTATTAATTGCCTACTTTAATATTATGCAATCCACCTAAAAGACCTCAAGAGCGAGAATGACAAAATACTGAATATGTCACAAAAAAATGCACTGACCATAAAGATTGCAAAGTTTTAGAAGCAAATACTGATTGCATACATATGATGTGCCAGGAACTCTTCCTAATGTTTTGCTTTGTTTTATTGAGTTTGTACACCAACGTTGAAATAGAGGAATATTTTTTCATTAGATTAAATCTCTGCTGATTAGTTATGGAAAAAGGACTTCAATGTAGGCAGCCTGACTTGAGTCCATAGCCCATCGTCTAGTCTGTATGTACCATCTAACTGTAAACAATACAGAGATGAAAAAGATATAGTTCATCTCAGCTATAGGCATCTATCTGTCTGGACGTTTTAAGAACTACTTTTAGGACATGGCATATTTTAACTTATGTTAAACTGATCACTAAAATAACACACCAAAGTTTAGGAATATTGTTTTGGAAATAATATTATAAAAAACAAGCAATGATTTGTTGTGTTTGAGGAAAGAGAAATAAGAGCTACATTACAGCAATACTGCATCATCCTAGAACTTGATTAACAGCTCTGTGAAATTCCAGAGAACATATAATCTGATCCTCTTAACTTTATAAACAAATAAACTGAGGCACACAGAATAATAAAGCTGTAAATGTACCTATGTCTTATATTGTTTCTTTGTTTGTTTTAGAATTTTATTTATTTTTTATACAGCAGGTTCTTATTAGTCATCCATTTTATACACATCAGTGTATACATGTCAATCCCAATCTCCCAGTCCATCACACAACCCCCCCACCCCCTGCTGCTTTCCCCTCTTGGTGTTCATACTTATGTCCTCTACATCTCTGTCTCTATTTCTGCCCTGCCAACCGGTTCATCTGTACCATTTTTCTAGGTTCCACATATATGCGTTAATATACGATATTTGTTTTTCTCTTTCTGACTTACTTCACTCTGTATGACAGTCTCTAGATTCATCCATGTCTCTACAATTGACCCAATTTCGTTCCCTTTTATGACTCACTAATATTCCATTGCATATATGTACCACAATTTCTTTATCCATTCATCCGTCGATGGGCATTTAGGTTGCTTCCATGACCTGGCTATTATAAATAGCACAGCAATGAACATTGGGATGCATCTGTCTTTTTGAATTATGGTTTTCTCTGGGTATATGCCCAGTAGTGGGATTGCTGTTTCATGTTGTAATTTTATTTTTAGTTTTTTTTTAAGGAACCACCATACTGTTCTCCATAGTGGCTGTATTAATTTACATTCCCACCAACAGTGCAAGAGTGTTCCCTTTTCTCCACACCCTCTCCAGTATTTGTTGTTTGTAGATTTTCTGATGAAGCCCATTCTAACTGGTATGAGATGATACCTCATTGTAGTTTTGACTTGCATTTCTCTAATAATTAGTGATGTTGAGCAGCTTTTCATGTGCTTCTTGGCCATCTATATGTCTTTGGAGAAATGTCTATTTAGGTCTTCTGCCCGTTTTCTGATTTTTTTTCTTTTTTTTTTTTAATATTGAGCTGTATGAGCTGTTTATATATTTGGAAATTAATCTTTTGTCCATTGATTCATTTGAAAATATTATTTTCCCATTCTGAGGGTTGTGTTTTCATCTTATTTGGAGTTCCCTTTGCTTTGCAAAAGCTTTTAAGTTTCATTAGGTCCCATTTGTTTATTTTTGTTTTTATTTCCATTACTCTAGGAGGTGGAACAAAAAGACCTTGCTGTGATTTATGCCAAAGAATTTTCTTCCTATATTTTCCTCTAAGAGTTTTATGATGTCTGGTCTAACGCTTAGGTCTATAATCCATTTTGAGTTTATTTTTGTGTATGGTGTTAGGGAGTGTTCTAATTTCATTCTTTTACATGTAGTTGTCCAGTTTTCCCAGCACCACTTATTGAAGAGACTGTCTTTTCTCCATTGTATATCCTTGCCTCCTTTGTCATAGATTAGTTGACCATAGGTGTGTGGGTTTATCTCTGGGCTTTCTATCCTGTTCCATTGATCTATAGTTCTGTTTTTGTGCCAGTACCATACTGTCTTGATTACTGCAGCTTTCTGGTATAGTTTGAAGTCAGGGAGTCTGATTCCTCCAGCTCCGTTTTTTCCCCTCAAGACTGTTTTGGCTGTTAGGGGTCTTTTGTGTTTCCATACAAATTTTAAGACTTTTTGTTCTGGTTCCATAAAAAAATGCCATTGGTAATTTGATAGGGATTGCATTGAATCTGTAGATTGCTTTGGGTAGTATAGTCATTTTCACAATATTGATTCTTCCAATCCAAGAACATAGTATAGCTCTCCATCTGTTGGTATCATCTTTAGTTTCTCTCATCAGTGTCTTATAGTTTTCTGCATGCAGGTCTTTGTCTCCCACGTAGGCTTATTGTTAGGTATATTATTCTTTTTCTGCAATGGTAAGGGGGAGTGTTTCTTTAAGTTCTCTTTCAGATTTTTCATCATTAGTGTATAGGAATGCAAGAGATTTCTGTGCATTAATTTTGCAACCTGCAACTTTGTCAAATTCATTGATTAGCTCTAGTAGTTTTCTGGTGGCATCTTTAGGATTCTCTATGTATAGTATCATGTCATCGGCAAACAATGAGAGTTTTACTTCTTCTTTTCCAATTTGTATTTGTTTTATTTTTTTATTCTTCTCTGATTTCCATGGCTAGAACTTCCAAAATTATGTTGAATAATAGTGTTGAGAGTGGACATCCTTGTCTTGTTCCTGATCTTAGAGGAAATGGTTTCAGTTTTTCACCATTGAGAATGATGTTTGCTGTGGGTTTGTCATATATGGCCTTTATTATGGTGAGGTAGGTTTCCTCTATGCCCACTTTCTGGAGAGTTTTTTTTATCATAAATGGGTGTTGACTTTTGTCAAAAGCTTTTTCTGCATCTATTGAGAGGATCATATGGTGTTTCTTCTTCAGTTTGTTAATATAGTGTATCACATTGACTGATTTGCATATATTGAAGAATCCTTGCATCCCTGGGATAAATCCCACTTGATCATTGTGTATGATCCTTTAAATGTGTTGTTAGATTCTGTTTGCTAGTATTTTGTTGAGGATTTTTGCATCTGTATTCATCAGTGATATTGGTCTGCAATTTTCATTTTTGTAGTATCTTTGTCTGGTTTTGGTATCAGGGTGATAGTGGCCTCATAGAATGGGTGTGGGAGTGTTCCTTTCTCTGCAATTTTTTGCAAGAGTTCGAGAAGGAATGTTGTTATCTCTTCTCTAAATGTTTGATAGAATTCACCTGTGAAGCCATCGGCTCCTGGACATTTTGTTTGTTGGGAGATTTTTAATCACAGTTTCAATTTCATTACTTGTGATTGGTCTGTTCATATTTTCTATTTCTTCCCGGTTCAGTCTTGGAAGGCTATAACTTTCTAAGAATTTGTCCATTTCTTCCAGGTTGTCCATTTTATTGGCATATAGTTGTTTGTAGTAATCCCTTATAATCTTTTGTATTTTTGCAGTGTCAGTTGTGATTCCTCCGTTTTCATTTCTAATTTTATTGAATTGAGTCCTCTCCCTCTTTTTCTTGATGAGTCTGGCTAATGGTTTATCAATTTTGTGTATTTTCTCAAAGAACCAGCTTTTAGTTTTATTGATCTTTGCTATTGTTTTCTTTGTTTCTATTTCATTTATTTCTGCTCTGATCTTTATTATTTATTTCCTTCTGCTAACTTTTGGTTTTGTTTTTTCTTCTTTCTCTTGTTCCTTTAGGTGTAATGTTAGATTGTTTCTTTGAGATTTTTCTCGTTTCTTGAGGTAGGCTTGTATAGCTGTAAACTTCCATCTTAGATATGCTTTTGCTGCATCCCATAGTTTTCAGATCATCATGTTTTCCTTGTCATTTGTTTCTAGGTATTTTTTGATTTCCTCTTTGATTTCATCAGTGATCTCTTGGTTATTTAGTAACATATTATTTTGCCTCCATGTGTTTGTGGTTTTTTACAATTTTTTCCCTGTAATTTCTCTTTTAATCTCATAGTGTTGTGGTTGGAATAGATGTTTGATATGATTTCAATTTTCTTAAATTTACTGAGGCTTGATTTGTGACCCCAGATGTGATCTATCCTGGAGAATGTTCCATGTGCACTTGAGAAGAAAGTGTAATCTACTCTTTTTGGATGGAGTGTTCTATAAATAGCAATTAAATCTCTCTGGTCTTTTTTGTCATTTAAAGCTTCTGTTTCCTCATTTATTTTCATTTTGGATGATCTGTCCATTGATGTAAGTGAGGTGTAAAAGTCTCCCACTATTTTGTGTTACTGTCAAATTCCTCTTTTATAGCTGTTAACAGTTGCCTTATGTATTAAGGTGCTCCTATGTTGGGTGCATATATATTTATAATTGTTATATCTTCTTCTTGGATTGATCCCTTGATCATTATGTAGTGTCCTTCCTTGTCTCTTATAAAATTCTTTATTTTATTGTTTATTTTAACTGATATGAGTATTGCTACTCTAGCTTTCTTTTGATTTCCATTTGTATGGAATATCTTTTTCCATTCCCTCATTTTCAGTTTGAATGTGTCCCTAGATCTGATGTGGGTCTCTTGTAGACAGCATATATATGTGTCTTGATTTGGTATCCATTCAGCAAGCTTGTGTCTTTTGGTTGGAGCATTTAATCCATTCACATTTAAGGTAATTATCTATATGTATGATCCTATGACCATTTTCTTAATTGTTTTAGTGTTGTTTTGTAGGTCCTTTTCTTCTCTTGTGTTTCCCACTTAGAGAAGTTCCTGTAGCATTTGTTGTAGAGCTGGTTTGGTGATGCTGAATACTCTTACCTTTTGCTTGTCTGTAAAGCTTTTGATTTTTCCATCGAATCTGAAAAAGATCCTTGCTGGGTAGAGTAATCTTGGTTGTAGGCTCTTCCCTTTCATTACTTTCAATATATCATACCACTCCCTTCTGGCTTGTAGAGTTTCTGCCGAGAAATCAGCTCTTAACTTTATGGGAGTTCCCTTGTATGTTATTTGTCATTTTTCCCTTGCTGCTCTCAGTAATTTTTCTTTGTGTTTAATTTTTGCCAGTTTGATTACTATGTGTCTCGGCCTGGTTCTCCTTGGGTTTATCCTTTATGGGACTCTGTGCTTCCTGGACTCAGTGGCTATTTCCTTTCCCATGTTAGGGAAGTTTTCAACTATAATCTCTTCTAATATTTTCTCAGGACGTTTCTCTCTCTCTTTTCCTTCTGGGACCCCTACAATGCAAATGTTGCTGCATTTAGTGTTGTCCCAGTGGTCTCTTAGGCTGTCTTCATTTCTTTTCATTCTTTTTTCTTTATTCTGTTCTTCAGCAGTGAATTCCACCCTTCTGTCTTCCAGGTCACTTTTCTGTTCTGCATCAGTTATTCTGCTATTGATTCCTTCTAGTGCAGTTTTCATTTCTCTTATTGTATTGTTCATCTCTGTTTGTTCTTTAATTCTTCTAGATCTTTGTTAATCATTTATTGTATCTTCTCAATCTTTGCATCCTTTCTTTTTCTGAGGTCCTGGATCATCTTCACTATCATTATTCTGAATTCTTTTTCTGGAAGGTTGCCTATCTACACTTCTTTTAGTTGTTTTTCTGGGGTTTTATCTTGATCCTTAATCTGGTACATAGCCCTCTGCCTTTTCATCTTGTCTATCTTTCTGTGCATGTTTTTTTTGTTCCACAAGCTGCAGGATTGTAGTTCTTCTTGCTTCTGCTCTCTGCTGTCTGGTGGATGAGGCTATCTAAGAGGCTTGTGCAAGTTTCCAGATGGGAGGGACAGCTGGTGGGTAGAGATGGGTGTTGCTCTGGTGGGCAGAGCTCAGTAAAATTTTAATCTGCTTGTGTGCTGATGGGTGGGGCTGTGTTCCCTCCATGTTGGTTGTTTGGCCTGAGGTGACCCAACACTGGAGCCTACCCAGGTTCTTTGGTGGGGCTAATGGAAGACTGTGGGAGGGCTCATGCCAAGGAGTACTTCCCAGAACTTCTGATGTCAGTGTCCTTGTCCTCATGGTGATACACAGTCACCCCCGCCTCTGCAGGAGACCCTCCAACACTAGCAGGCAGGTCTGGTTCAGTCTCCTATGGGGCCACTGCTCCTTCCCCTTGGTCCCAATGAGCACAGTACTTTGTGTGTGCCCTCCAAGTGTGGAGTCTCTGTTTCCCCCAGTCCTCTCAAAGTCCTGAATCAATTACCTCTAGCCTTCAAAGTCTGATTCTCCAGCAATTCCTCCTCCCTTTTCCAGACTCCCAGGTTGGGAAGCCTGATGTGGGGCTCAGAACCTTCACTCCAGTGGACTTCTGTGGTATAAGTGTTCTCCAGTTTGTGAGTCACCCACTGAGCAGTTATGGACTTTGATTTTATTGTGATTGCACCCCTCCTACCATCTCATTGTGGCTTCTCCTTTGTCTTGGATGTGGGGTATCTTTTTCAGTGAGTTCCAGTGTCTTCCTGTCAATGATTGTTCAGCAGTTAGTTGTGATTCTGGTGTTCTTGTAAGAGGGAGTGAGAGCATGTCCTTCTACTCCACCATCTTGAACCAATCTCCCGTATGTCTTATACTGTTAATTAACCTTTCTGTTTCACAGGGTGCCCAGGCTATGTAGCCAATGTTAAAAAGCAAAAAATAGCAGGTAAGCAACACCCAGGCAAGGTCATAGAGAAAGACAACACACACATTAGGCTTGAATGGTATAGAGTTTACTTACAGCAAGAAGAGAGAAAGAGTACACAAGATCCAGACCCTCATGATGTTGTTCTCCCCTGGCTAGGTTATCCACTCCCCTTCTGGCAAAAGAGATTTGGCTGCATACATCCCATTTCTTGCTGCAATAGAGAAATTATGACCCCTCCCCCTTGGAATCTGACATACAGAAAGCTGGGGCCTTGCCTGAGGGTCATTGACACATGTGCTTAAGAAGAACAAAGGAGTACACACTGAGTCTGAAACAGGGAAAGACATTCCCACACAAGGCAATCAACCCAGTGCAGGCTGTTAGGACTCTTTATCTCTTGGTAACAAAGTGTTCTGAGCCCAAGGCCCATTCTTATGGGACCGAGCAGGGATCCAAAGATGGCATGCATCAGACTGCCTTTCCTAACACTTTCATATCTTTTTCACTTGTTTGTTAAATAATTTTTAAGAGTCTAAATAATGGTTATGCATATCTGAGACTATTTAAGATAGAATTATGCCCAGGATTAAGTATTCTGAAAATGTCTTATGATTGTTTAAAATAGATTTTATAAGGCATGTTTTATTTATTTATTTATTTTTATTGGGGTATAATTGTTTTACAATGTTGTGTTAGTTTCTAATGTACAGTGAAGTGAAGTAGAGTTCCCTGTGCTATATAGCAGATTATTTTTAGTTATCTATTTTGTGTCAACCCCACTGTCCCAATTCATCCCCCCACCACTTTCCCCCCGTGGTGTCCATACTTTTGTTCTCTACATCTGTGTCTCTATTTCTGCTTTGCAAACCAGTTCATTTGTACCATTTTTCTTGATTCCACATATATGTGTTAATATATAATATATTTTTTTCTCTTTCTGACTTATTTCACTCTGTATGACAGGGTCTAGGTACATCCACATCTGGTTTTAAAGGCAGATTTTTGTCTTCTTTTAGCAGCTTGTATCAGTTTCTCATGGCTGCTATAACAAATTGCCACGAACTTGTAGACTTAAAACATCACAAATTTATCTTATAGTACTTGGGATCAGAAGTCTGACATGAGTCTCAATGGGCTAAAATCAAGGTGTTGGCAGAGCTGTGTTCCTTTTCAAGGCCCTAGGGTAGAATCCGCTTCCTTCCCTTTTCCAGATTCTAGAGGCTGATTGCATTCCTTGGCTAGTAAACCCCGTTGATCTTCAAAGCCAGCAATGGCTAGTTGAATGTTTTTCACATCTCATCACTCTGATATTGACAAGGCTGCTGCCCTATTTCACTTATGAAGACCCTTGTGATAACACTGGGCCCATGTGGATAATCCAGGATTATCTCCCAATCTCAAGGTGAACTGATTAGTAACATCAGTTCCATCTGCAAACTTAATTCCCTTTTGTCATATAATACAACATATTCACAGGTTGTGAAGCTTAGGATGTGGACATCTTGGGGGAGCATTATTCTGCCTACCACATAGCCTATACCCAGAGTATCCAGACAACAAGAAAAATCCCTAGTCTCTCCATAGAAAGCAAAATTATTACAGTCATGCCCAGGGTGTCACAGAAACCTGCAAACAGCTATGGGATGATCTTATATGCAGTAACACTGAGACTCTGAAGAAATTACTGCATTATCTGTAATCATTACAAACACTGAGGACTTGAATTGGGGGAGTGATGAGGGAGAGGGATTATTCTTATCCAGAACTTTCCTAAAACATTGTTCCTGAGAAGATTAGAACTTTTCATTCCTGGTTCCATCACCTCAGTCCATAACATAGACACTAACCATTGAAATTAGGTCTCTAGTTCTCTGTCCCAGAGCTGCACAGGTAAAAAGGTATATATTTCAAATATGAAACATATGTGTAAGTTTTGACTGACCAGATCAAAGTGACTAAAGTAGATGAGTTGGCAGTGATGCTAATAATGGTGCCAACGATGTAATCAATGAATGTATACAAATTAATAAATTTTTAAGATGCATTACCCTGTGTATACAGGGATAACATTACTAACACAGCAACAAACATTTGGAGTCCACATGGTGGCCACCCATAAGGCTATTTATGGCTATAATTAGAAATTCAGCATGTCAAGCTAAAACATGGTCACCAAAATGGACTAATCAGTCAAGACTAACTCATAAGACAATGATAAGATTAAAACTTTTAAAATGGTAAGCCCAGTGTTAATCAAATACAAAAAAGGTCCTACGGTAAGCTATATCAAGGGCCCAATGATGACTATGTCCTAATTCCCGCAACCTGTGAATACATTATATTACATGGCAAAAGCCTCATTGCAGATGTAATTAAGGTTATAGATCTTGAGATGAGATTTTTCTGGATGATCCAGTAAGTTCATTTCAATCATATGAGCTCTTAAAAGCAGAGAACTTTTCCTTTCTATGGTCAGAGAGATGGGATGAAGGAAGAGGCAGGAGAGATTCCAAGCAAGCATGGGAGGTACTTGACACACCATTGTTGGCATTGAAAATGGAAAGGGGGCTGCAAGCCAGAGGATGTGGAGGTCTCCAGAAACTGGGACTATCCTTAAGCTGGCTCCTAACAAGGACATGGGACTTCATTCCTAAAGTTGCAAGGAACTGAATTCTGCCAATGGTCTGAATGAGCAGGAAATGGATTTGCCCCTAAAGCTTTCTGGAAGGAACACAACAGTGTCATCACCTTGATTTTAGCTTAGTGAGACCTGTACCAGATTTTTGACCTACAGAATTGTGAGATAATACACTTACGTTGTTTTAAGCCCTTAAATCTCTGGTAATTTGTTCCATCAGCAACAGATAATTAATTCAGCTTCTAAGAAAGTGGGGTGCTCTCATTATCTTTAAGCTTTGGAGCAAAAACCATACTGTTTACCTGGACAATTTGCATTTATACACAACTATGTTGCTAACTTTTTTTTTTTAAACTCTAAAATTGTGCAACATTCCAAGATCCCACAAATATTGGCCTTCTCAATCAGGAGTGTGTGGTTCCAAGACAACTTTTAGAGCAGGAAGGATTCACTCTGAAAGAGCCGTGCTGTCTCCATCATTTTATTCAGGAAAATCAGATGATCCTAAATGTAGGCATGAAGGTGAAAAGTTTCACAAATGGGTGGTTTCTCTCTACGTGGTATTTGTTTGCAGGCACATCTGCCTGTTTCCTTCCCTGACCCACCTCTCTCCTTGAGTTACTGACCCACAGTTAACAGTTCAGGGACTTCTGAAGTAGAAGACTGGAATTAATTGCACCAATTTTCTGGGTTTAAGTGATGTCTATCTTGGTGACCCAGGGTTGTAAAATGAATAGTTAGCTGCCAAGATGGGAGAGGTGCTCTGCAGATTCATCTTGGAGGATGTTGCATTACAAAAAAAATCAAGCTGAAGAAACTTCTACTTAAAATGAGGTTTTGTTTTACTCAAGATGATTTTTCTTGCTCTTCTTCCAATCAAACCTTCTATATAATGAAATAGATAAAGAATATAATCACAGCTAAGCTACTCATGGCAGAGTTACCTTGGTCCAAAGTGATACTGGATATCCTGTTATTAAAGATCTTAAATAACTTGGCTCCAAGCACAATGCTTATACTACGATGTTCTGGTTTGCAGATGATGTTAAATTGGGGGGGGAAAGGTCATCCTTGAAAAACAATCCTCAGGTAGGAAAAGAATTAGCTCACTTAAATACCTGGGCTAATAGATAGAAAATTCAATGCAGATAAATAGAGAATAATGAGTCCTGTAGCATGTAATAAAAGGACATAATATCTCCTTAATGGGAAGGTACTATAGCATATTGACCTGGGGAGTGATATGAGTTATTTTAATAAAAAACTATATTAAAGATTATTCACCTCCATTATTATTTTATTTTATTTTTATTTTATTTTGCGATATGCGGGCCTCTCACTGTTGTGGCCTCTCCCATTGCGGAGCACAGGCTCCGGACGCGCAGGCTTAGCAGCCATGGCTCACGGGCCCAGCCGCTCCGCGGCATGTGGGATCTTCCCAGACCGGGGCACGAACCCGTGTCCCCTAGCATCGGCAGGCGGACTCTCAACTACTGCGCCACCAGGGAAGCCCTCCATTATTATTTTAAAAAGACATGCAGTGTGTTTTTTTAGACCTCAACTAAAGCAGCACATTCAATCTAATCACTGTATATACTCCAAGAAGCATATTTAGAATGAGCCTTAAAGGGGCGATTTGTAGAACAAGCTAAATAAAAGCACTTATCAGAGACACAAGTTTGAAAGCAATTATAGGGAAAACTGACCATTTTCTCTTTGGTAAGTCAGACATGTTAGAAAAGGTTGGAACAGCAGGGTGTCAGGACTGGGATAGCAAGCATATTGCATTGTGAAGGCAGAGGGAAGCTGCTCAAGAAATCTACCTCTTGTTCTTCAGGATCCACTTTTATCAATGATCTGTCAATTCCATTAACTTCTTCAGCAATTACAAAACCCTGGATAACAAATACAACGTAGATAATTCTCTCTGACAGTCCTGCTTATTTGGGGCCCCTTTACATTACTAAGGCTCCGGAACCTAGACTTTAGGATTCAGACAATATCAAATGAGACCTTTATGTGATAAGGCTACTTCTTTCAGAGCTTTTATCTTATTGGTGTCCTGATTAAGCTCAATCCATCTGCAGATTTCTGGGAAATTAAAACATTAGAGAGTGCAGGCTGACTTGTATCAATCAAGGTAAAAGATAAAGGATAGGTATAGACATAAAGGGAATGTGGAGTCATTTGAAAGCACCCCTTGAAGGTAGGCGTGGGTTACACAGCAAATGTAAAAACAAACTTTTATAATCAAAGAATAAGACAAATTTCTAATTACAAAACTGCCACGGCAGATAGGTGAAGTTCTCCACTCTTTTCCAGGATAAATTGAATTGTGCTGTCAAGTACATGACAGACAACAAATATCTTCCCATATCTGTGTGTCATGGTACATTTCACTGTTTTGGAGGTCCCTGGAGGAATAGAAATTAAACTATTACTATTGATAAGCAAATTAGTACCATGCTTGATTTCAGACTTTGGAATTGCATAGACCTGGTTTCTAAACCTGGTTCTGTGGCTCTAAGACAGGTCTTCTCAGTCTCAGTACCATTGACATTTTGGGCTGGATGATGCTTTGTTGGGCATTGCAGTGTGTTTAATAGCATACTTGGCCTCTATCCACTACCATCCTGCCACCTAGTTGTGACAACCAAAAATGTCTCCAGACATTGCCAGATGTCCTTGAGAGGGGGTAATAAAACAGCTCCTAGTTGAGAATTGAGAGTCATTGTTCTAAGACCTTGTGACATATCTTCATTAAATCTCAATTTCTTCATCTGTAAAATAGCGTGTTTTGCCTACCACCAAGTCATAGTCACATGTCTAACTGTCTCAGAACTATGGAGCAGTTTTGTGACTCTCTAAATGAAAAAACAGAGATTCAAAGTCAGCAATCAACTTGTCCATGGACTCACCAATCTTCAGTGGTGAACTTAGAGCTCTAACCCAGAAAATGGGTTTATGGAACATAGGGATAAAATCATACTGACTACAAGACTCAGCATTCCATGTGTACTTTACCCAACAGACCTTAAGCCATCATTAAGGAATCACCATGGACTGTCCATACCAATTATTCTCTCAGTGTAAATTTGAGGATTATCCTGATTTACTTTCTATTTTCTTCAACTATATGAATATTTGTCTAATCTTGACTGTGGTTTGATTTACATATACAGAAGACAGTTTTGAGTAGAGCTGGACAGAGCCCTGAACTAATGGACCAAGTTGAGGAAAATATTTGTTTTTTTACAATACTGCATACTCTGCAAACAGTTAAACAAAAACAAAAGCAAAAAGACACAGAAAAGGAAAGACTATTTTGCTTTTCACAAGATTGCAAAGTTGTGTATTTTCTTCTCTGTTTAATTTTTTTTTTTTTGAAAAACTTGTCACTCACCATGAGACTATATATTCTACCATAAGGTTTCTCTAATTCAAACAGCCTATTTTTTACCAAACATTAACCAAGCCGTAAAGAAGGAACTTTGGAACTTCAAATGAAGCTGTCAGAGATTCTTCCTGCCATCAGATGATTTGCAGCTGTGTGACTCATTTGTATCTTTATAAGAAATCAGGGGAAAAAAGAGATTATTAGCATTTCAATTTATGTCAACTGCTGAAACTAACTAGGCCTGAAGATGTGCTTGGCTTCCCTGTGTTAGTGCTGCGATAAATGCAGAATGCAGGCAGTGATATTGGAGGGACTTAGAAGAGGAAGTGATTGAGAAAGGAAGCATCATTGGTACCAAACACCCTCATACATGAATTATCATGCTCAGCTTTGCTTGCACAGTATGGAGACATGCTGGGTATTGGCAGATAAGACCTGCTTCTCTCAGGGAAGCATGAAAGCCTAGAAGATAAGACAACTCAACATTTTAGTGTAGCCTGGTTGTGTACTCTCACATCCCATCTCAGCATACCAAGCTACTGTTCTAACCCTCAGTCTGATTGAAGTCATACCATTCTGCCAGCAGTTCTACACTTCATTTATACTAAATACAATTTCCTATGGTGATTCTCTCTGCCTAGAATGTTTTCACCCCCACCCTCTACTTTACAAACTCCTGCTGTCACCACGGAGAAATAAGCCCCGGTATATACCAACAGGGCACTTATTCTTTCCTCTGTGCAAGGAACTACAGATGTGAAATAGTGATGAACATGACAATCACTTCCACAAAAGAGATACTTACTCCATGTTTGTTGTTTGACTAACTGAAAAATGAATGAAAAATTAGATGCAGAATGAGTCTATTTTCTCCATACCAAGATTTAACATCTCTCAAGACCTGGAAATAAAACACAATTCACATGACTTCCTCTCTCAATATTTGATTAATGATTTCTCTTTATCTGGCATGATTGTTGTTGAACACATGCCCTCTATTTTTCACCTCCTGATCCCAAACATGTGGTTCCATTATATGGAGTAATATTGTAGTGCTTCTTATATTCAAGAGTTAATTTTTATTTTTAATTATTCTAGTCACTAGTAGAAAAAGTAAAAAGAAAATGAGTATCTAGAACCATAGGATTATACATATATTTTTAATTCTTATAAATTTATATAATACAAAAAAATTCAGACACAAGTTTTCGGTGAGTCTGTAATGAAAACAGTTACCATGTAAACCAGGACCCAGGGAGTATATTTGTTTATTAAAATTATTCATTAGGTAACAAACTCTTACTAAGTTATGTGAGTGGTTGTGAAGAGAATTAATCAGAACATAATTGTCCCCCCCCTCCTTTTTTAAAATCTGTACAGATTCTTATATTGGGTAGTTTAAAAAAAAAAAGTCTGTTGTTTTGTGAATAATTTTCATCTTCATGAAAGACCTTTGGTTTTTGGTGTTTTCCTTGTGTTTGAGTCATTGCTTTAATGGTAATTTTAGCCTTTCTTTATTCAGAATCATACATAAATACAATAATAAATGTGGCCACATGGATGAAGGGCATATTGATTTTCTAGTTGACTTCATGGAATTATAAAATACAAAGGAATATCAAAAATTATCTTCAGCCATAAACATATTCTGCCGAGAGGGAAACTGAGGTTCTTATTATTTGAATGATTCACTTAAGATAACATGGCAGGTAATGGCAGAGACCAAACTAAAACCAGATTCTGGTCTCAATTTTCAGTGTCTCAAAGTTCCCTCATGTTCTAAACAGCTGGTGTTCTTTCTTAAGCTGAGGTCCTCTCAGAAGCCCCATTTCTCCATGCCATACCCTCATTCTCATTGGATGTTGCCCTGGGAAAGTTTTATTTTTGAGGTAATGTTCAGGGTTACCTTATACCTAAATATTAATTACTGCAGTGCCAGATACTAGACAAGTGCTTTGGGCCTAACTGGACAATTCCCTCAGCAGCACAATTTCATTTATCCAAGAAGAGGGATCTAGTTGTGCCAGGAGTGTTCCCACTAAGTCTGCCTTTAATTAAATGGTCTATGGATTTTGTTGAAGCTTGTGAAGCTTCTTTGTTTTTGGCCTCCATTGAGTTTGTATCGTCTGTTCAGTTTGAAGTCTCCAGAGGAATACTTTTCCTTATCAGGGTCAGTTTGGGGTCAAAACTGTTGGTAAATCATTTGAAGCCCTTTGTTCTTTCTTTTAAAACCACACTCATATAACTCTGGAGATTTTATTCATCTTTTTGGTCAACGTAGTGATATTACTTTGGGTCTGAGTACTAGACATGTTTAAGGGATAATCAAAGCATTAGAACAAACAGGAACTGTGCACACTAACTTTCAATCATTTATTTGGTCAGTCTCAAACATTTTGGAACTTACTATTTTGGCAAATGCCAGGTACTGTGCTAGGCTCTGGAAATACAAAGAAGAAATATACAGAGTCTGTCCTTAAGAAATTTTTTTTTTTTTTTTTTTTTTTTGGTACGTGGGCCTCTCACTGTTGTGGCCTCTCCCGTTGTGGAGCACAGGCTCCGGACGCGCAGGCTCAGCAACCATGGCTCCCGGGCCCAGCTGCTCCGTGGCATGTGGGATCTTCCCAGACCAGGGCACAAACTCGCATCCCCTGCATCGGCAGGCAAACTCTCAACCACTGTGCCACCAGGGGAGCCCCCTTAAGAAACTTTTGTAACAGGAAATGTGTCCTGTGGTTTCCTGTGGACTTCTGTTCTCTCATCTGCTTATTATCTTCAATTTACAAAGTGCTGACAGTTTTCTTCATATACATTTAATTTTTGAAATTCCCATGGACACCAATTCACTTTCTCATCTCCACATGCTTGTTTTGCTGTAATTGTTTTCTGACTCTACTTCTGATTTCAAATATCTGTCTCCACAATCCCAGGACTAAATTCTACTGAATTTGGATTTCCAAGGGTGAGACATGGGAGGATTTATTTTTGAAAGGCTTATCTGATTGATGGAATTATTCCATATCTTGATTTGGGTGTTAATTACATGGATACATACATTCATGTACAGTCATTGAACTGCTTACTTAAGATTTGTGCATTTTATTGTTCATAACTTTTATCTTAGCCATTTCAGAAAAAAATCTTTCCAGTTAATTAAAATAATTACTGTGAGAGTCAAAGGCTTTTAAACTTTTTTTAATTGAGAGACATTGTTGAGAATGTCATGTAAACTATAGAATAATTCCTCCATATATGGAAAATATATAGCCATAAACATAGCTTTTTCAACATTTCGGGAAGTTTTCATTTTCCCCAAAGTTTATCTCTGTACCTTAGGATAAAAAATCTTGCCAAAAGACTTGAAAAAATCTGAATGACCATCAATAGTGGACTGGTAAGATAATCTATGCCTTATCCCTACAATGAAATAGCATGAAGTTATTTTTTAAAAAAGGAAAAAAAAAAAGAATAAGGAGGTTCTACTGGGGAACCATATCTAAGATAGGTTAATTGAAAATAAGAAAGTGCTAACTAGTGTGTAAGATGTGATATCATTTGTGTAAAAACAAAAAAAATAATATTTTACATATATATGCACAAACAAATATATTTATAATACATAAATACAAATACAAACATATTTTACATACTGATATATTTTATATACGAATATATACATATATTTGCATTAGTGTTTTATTTGTGTAAATACTCTCTAGAAGGAACAAACTAATAATAGTCTTTTCCTATTTGTGGAAATGGGCAATTACTGGGCAGTAGGAAAACTAGGGTGGGAGAAATGGAAGTTCCCTATATATTTTTTAATATATATATATATATGTTTTCATGTTTGAACAATTTACATGTATTGCTACTCAAATAGCTAAATCCAAATTAAAAAACAAAACCAAAAAGCAAAACCTCCTGCCTGAGAAATTACTGCAGCATGTTTCCATAGGAGAAGTAGATGGATCAATTTACAGAGGCTTGAAATGTGGAATACAGGTGAGATTTAAAAAGGAAGATCAATCAGAAAGTTGTAGCAGTTATGGAGGTGAAAGATGATGAGGGCCTAAACCAGAGAACCAAGAGCAACTTAGGAAGCAGAATCACTATAACTCAGTGGCTGATTAAGCTGAGGCTGAGTTGGAGGTAATGGTGGGGATGGGGGGAAGGAGGAAGGACTTGGGATAACAGAAGTGTGGCCTTGGGGAAAAAGAGGTGTGGTTGTAACACATTGAGTTTGAGTTCCACTCAGTATAACTAGGTGAACTGTCCAAAAAGCAGATGATATAAGGGTTTTCAGCCAGCAGCAAGTTCAGGGCCTAACCCCTGCTTTATGATGTCTTCTGGGTTATGAGCAACCACAAGGTGCCAAGCACTGTGCAAAGAACTTGCACTGCAGCATCTCTCAACCTACAACAACTATTGAAAGTCATTACCCGCATTTTAAATATGGGAACGCTCATAAGTGTATCAGTCCTGTTATTCATGGACAACCACACTTCGTCTGACGTATCAAAATGATGTTAAAGCCAGATTCTTCTAATGGTCATCAAATAAGTGTGAGAGTGAAGTTAATTTTTTACAACAAGCATTCACATTAGCAGATGGCTGTTAATGTATTCTAAAGGAATTTCTGCTCATTATTTGACTGTCAGGAATCACCTTTAAACGGTCATCAAAGCAAAGCCATGATGGCCCCTCAGAGAGCTACCTGACACAATGACATACTAGCTGCACCACCCCTTTTTTGAACAGCTTTATAGAAATATAATTCATATACCATATACTTCACCCATTTAAGATGTAGGGCTCCATGGTCCTTGGTATCCTCACAGAGTTGTACAACTATCAACAGAATCTAATTCCAGAACAGTTTCATCACCCCAAAAAGAAACTCCATACCCGTTAAAAGTCACATCTCGTTCCTCCTGTCCCTGCTGTCTCCATTCTAGCAACCACTCATATGCTTTCTTTACCTATTCTGGACCTTTCATATAGATCATACAATCATACATTTCATATAAATAGAATCATATATTGACTTCGTGATTGACTTCTTTCATTTACCATAATGTTTTCAAGGTCAATCTATTGTATGGGAACTTCATTCCATTTTATTGGAAAATGATATTCTGTTGTATGCATATATCACATTTTATCTTCCCATTTATCATTTCATGGACATTTTTTAGGTTGTTTCTAATATTTGGCTATTATGAATAAAGCTGCTATGAGTGTCTGTGTACAAGTTTTTGTGTAGACATATTTTCATCTGTCTTGGCTGTATAAGTAAGTGTGGAATTTCTTGGTCATATGTTAATTCTGTTTAATGTTTTGAGGAACTGCCAAACTGTTTTCTAAAATAGATACACTATTTTTCAGTCTCATCAGCAATACACAAGAGCTCCAATATCTCTGCATTCTCATCAACACTTGTTATTGCCCATTTTTACCAATTATTGCCACCCTAGTTAGGGTGAAATTGTATCTTGCAATTTTAATTTTCCTCAAGTCCAATAATGTTGAACAGGTTTTCCTGTGTTTATTGGGCATTTTTATATCTTCTTTGGAGAGATTTCTATTTAGATACTTAGGCCATTTTTAAATTGGATATTTATCTTTTTATTATTGAGTTGTAAGAGTTTTTTTTTAATGTATTTTTGATATGCCACTTATTAAATATATTTTGCAAATGCATTTTCCAATTCTGTGAGTTGTCATTTCAATTTATTGATGGTGTTATTTGTAGCACAAAGATTGTAATTTTGGTATAATATGATTTATCTACTTTTTCTATTGTTGCTTATGATTTTGGTATTATATGCAAGAATAAATTACTTAATTCATTACTTAATTGATTTACTCCTATGTTTTCTTATAATATCTTTATAGCTTTAGTTCTTATATTTAAGTCTATGACCTGTTTTGAATGTGTGTGTGTGTGTGTGTGTTTGGTCTAAGGAAAGGGTTCAACTTCTTTTGCATGTGGATGTCCAGTTGTCCTAGTACCACTTGCTGAAAAGACTTATTCTTGCCCCACTGAATTTTTTTGGCCTCACTGCAAAAACCGATTGACCATTTTGCCTACTTCTTAGTGTGAAAAAATTCTAATTTAGCATGTTCTATTTCCGTTAGTTTTGTGAACTCTAGGGTGACACATAAGGATCATTAAAATACCCAGTCTTATATTGTTATTTGTAATCAGTTAAAGACCAATATCATTTTACCAGATATGGTAGGCAGAATGATGGCCCCAAAGATGTCCACATTCTAATCCTCAGAACCCGTGAATATCTTATCTTACATGAAAGGGAATTAAAGTTGTAGATACAATTAAGGTTGCTCACCTTGATAAGGGAAGATTATCCTGGATTAAACAAGTGGGCACAATCTAATCAGGAGTCTTTAAAGTGGAAGATGAAGATGCAGAAAAAAGAATCAGAGAAATACAATGTGAAAAAGACTCAAGTCACTATTAGTGACTTTGAAAATGTAGGAAGCAAGCCACAAGCCAAGTAATGCAGATGGCTCCAGAAGGAAAGGCAAGGAATTGGATTCTCCCCTAGAGTTTCCAGAATGAATCACAATTCTGTTGACACTTTGATTTTAACCCAGTGAAACCTATACAGGAACTCTCACTTACAGAACTGTAGATTATAAATGTCTGCTGTTTTAAGACATGAAGTTTGTGGTAATTTGTTAGAGAAGGAACAGAAAACTAAAGCAGCAGTATTTTAAGGTAGCAACAATTTAATCTGTGTAATCATCTTTATGGCCTACAGTCTTTTCATTCATCTAAAGACTGGCTAATTTCTGATCAATTAGGGAACACTGTACTGCCTTCCCCATTTTCCATATGACGTTCCCTCACTACAGCCAAGGGAAAGTCTCAGGGGCTGAGGCCACATTCAGAGAGCTGAACTGCCTGCCTCACTGTGTAGACAACCACTCTGGTATCCTCAGCTGCTAATATTCTGCCACTAAATCTACTTTAAAAAACATAAAAAGAAAAATAGCAGCACACTAAGGAATATAAATGTTTAGATGAATTCATGTGCTCTCCACTAGAGAGGATAATAATAAATCTGCTGGGCAGTACAAATTACCCTCCAAGTTTAAAGTCACCTAGTCATTCCCAGGGAGATCAGCTGAATTAATGGTCAAACATGTTAATAGAATAATGGAGAGTCCTTAACCATTTCTAGAGGAGGAAGGGGAGGAGTGTACTGGATGCTTATTTTATGGCAATTTATGTCAGTGTAAAAGTTATAAAGATTGCCAGAAAGTAAAGGAGCATGATGTAGAATCACTGCAGAAACTGTAAAATCAATATCTCTAGGGTTTTCAGCATTGTACTTGGCAGGTCCTTTCAAATCCATTGCCTACATGATATTTTATGTATGTAGCTGGCAATGGTGATGGTGGATGGTGTTCAACCCATGGAGCTGGCACCAAATCAATCATCAAAAATGAAAATGCATATGTCTCTCTCCATTTTCTATCTGCTTTCTCAGATGCTGTCTGAGATTAGATCCTAAACCCATGAGAAAGTTATCCACAGCAACGGCTGTTATGAAGGATTCTAAAAGTGTCTAAATAGATAGAAAAATGCAACTAACACTACAGATTTTTCTTGGTTAGAAAATAGAAATTTATTCAAATGGTTAGAAAGTGGGTTTTAAAAACTGAGATACTATTTTACTCCTATGATACGGGCACATATATAAAAAATAGTATATTTTTTGGTAAAATTGTAAGAAAATAGAAACTCATATGGTTATTGGGAGAATATACATTGGAAAATCATTTGTGAAGTGAAAACTGGTAATATCTTATGTAATTTCAAATGAGCAAAATCTGGCCCAATGTGTGTAACTAAGCAGAGGCTTCCTAGAGTTTTTATAGTACCTATGTCTTCCCCGTAACTCCTTGGGAATCATCATTTTGATGTTGCAAATTTATATTATTGGCAACAACTTCCTTGACATTCAATCCCCCAACTCATCCAAGGGTTGTGTGAAACTCCACTTATCTGCACCAAAAGAATAATAATTGCAAGAACTAAATGGCTTCTGACTTACACAGTGTGTAATATGGGAAACTGTTTTCTGGGAAACAGAATCTCAAAGATGAAACTCAGTAATAGATGCTTTGATCAGATTAGATATAAATCATTGATGCCTATTTGCCTGTGTAAAATGTGACCCTGGTGGTCAATTGAAGACAATGATGAATCAATTTTCATTATTGTGGATAGCTGTCTGGAATCAAGTGTCTGTAGGGCAAGACATTGGGTACCAAGTTGCTACTGGAATAGAACATTTTAATGGAAATATGACTACATATGATCAAGAAGACTGTGGAGCAGACTGCATTGGAAAGTTTGCAGAAAGAACGTGACAAATGTGGGGATTGTGGGGATTTGAATTATCAGGCCAAGGCATGGTCAGAAAAGCAGAGAAATTCTTTCTTTGATCTGAAATGTTCTCTTGTTTCTTACAACTTCAAGATTAATGTTTCTGAACATCACATTCAAAGTTCTTCTACTGATGGCTGAGTTACAGCATATGCTGAAGTCAAAGCTATACCATACCTCTTAAGTCAAAAGTACAGCAGTGATAAAATACAGAGTCCTGAGAATTGGAATTGGGACATTTGGAGAGATTCCAGTGAGTATGAGTACTTAGAAACCCAAAATTCCACAGGGTTGCATATTTTGCCAGCAAAGCAGCTTGCTCTTTCCTGTCTGAGGTGGGTACCCCACTTTTTTTTCTGAAGATATTTATTATTCAGAGCTGAGGAAATAACCTTGCAATGATGTGTCCATTCTTATCAAGACCTATTAGATCTTATGCTATCATGCTGCTAACTTGACTCAGTTCCTGGTAGAGCCCACTAGACATGATTATGGCTTCCCGACACACTTATAACCACCACTGTAGTGCTGAAAACTAGTATTATTTACACCAGCTTCCCTGATGCTCAATCACCCAGCTCTTTCAACAGTTGAGTAAACCTCTAACTCACTGTTTTAAAATACATACAAAGTCTGACCCAAAAAGAAGCACCGTTCACATGGAAAGCATTGAAAGATTTATTTATATTGTCAGAACCTTGCTAAATATGTGTGGGGATTGACCCTAAGTGTGTAAGACCAAGGATGATGAAACTCCAGAATGGATTGGATTGAATGTATCAATATGGGTGCACTAACCAGAGATTCTGGATTCAGTAACTTAGCCTAAGTAATGTAAGGTTTTCAAACATTTTGCTTAATTGGTTTTCTAAAACCTGGACTCATAATCTCTAAATTAAGTACTGTTGAGATGCCCGAACTTCCTTTTTATACTGTAGTAAAGGAACTTAAATGCTCATGGAGAGGAGTGTTGGATTGGATTCATTACAAGTGCTGTGCTTATTTATCCTTTAAATACATACCTGGGAAAGACCCAGAGCACATACCTTTTATCACAACATTGAAAAACACACTGGTGAGGAGGACACAAGCACCTCTAAATAGCTCTTCAGAGGCTGCCCTCTGAAGGTCACAGTTGTTAGATAGAGATGTCACCACTGAAACAAACTTCCTGATTTCCTAAACTCTGAAATTCAGAGTCCAATGGCAGCAGAAAAGTTGCAAAGACAAGGTGGGTTCTGCTCCTGTAATGAAAAGTAGGGCTAGAATAGAACTCAAAATGGGTAAAACACAGATATCTTTCGATGCGATTACTTGATTGTGGTGTTTCTAGGACCAAAATAAAAGGACAGCCCTTTGAATTCCTATTTTATCTACATAAGTGAGCATCCCTAGGTCATGAATAACATCATCTTTCCATAATAGACTTATAGCCTCTTATCCAATGTCAAGTCCTAAGTTTATTTGCTGATCTAGAAACCTTTAAATGAGGAGATAGCTAGTCTCCTTGAGAAAATTCTGCCACAACCATAAAACCATTCCTTAGCTTTCCCTTAAGAGACCTATGACCATTGACCAGGATAACACTGAACTGAGGAAAAGAGAAATTCCCAGAGTTTTCAGGGGTTACTGAACACGGAATTGAAAGTAGTTTCTGGGGATGTAAAATCCACTGTGTTTTACAAGTAAGAGAAAAGCCATAGCAGTCAAAGAATGAATAAATATTTTCAGTTTACTTTCCTCTGGACACATGGTACAAATGTGGAAATTTCTCCACCCCCTTGAAGTTAAGCATGGTCATGTGCCTGCATTGACTAAGTAAATATAAGTGGTAGCAATCTGTCACTTTTGAGTGGAAGATTTCAAGAAACAATGTGTGAATACCCATGTTCTCTTCCCATGTCACAATGACATGAAACATTCCAGATAGCATTTCCTCTTTTAGCCTCAGTCTCAGAGCAAGGGTATCATGGAGCAGATCACTCAGTGAAGATGGTAATGTATCATGGCTATGCAATAGATCTTTGCTATTCTAAGTCACTAAGACTGTTTGTTAATATAGCATAACCAGGCCTGTCCTAACTAATAGACTATGAAATATGATTCAGTCACTAAAAAGAGAGAGGTAGATATGCAAACTAAAATGGAGATTTCCAAGGTAAATTAAGTTTAAAACATTAAAAAAAAGTATACGAGTAAATTGATTCTATTAATATTAAATAAGCAAACATACAAAAAATTAACAAAAATACATTTTGCAATAATATCTATTTATGTGAACATATCTATATATGTTCCTGTATATGTAAAATAAAAATATCCAGAAGCACAGGCAACTAATTTACAATACTGCTTTCCTATTCAAAGAAGAGTCCTGTTTCAAGGGGCAGGGACAGATGGGAAAGGTGTGAGAAGGATTTTCATTTTTAATCTGTGTTCCTCTCTTCTTTGTTTGTTTGGAAATAGATGTATTTTGCATTACTATAAAAATTAAAGCCTATGAATAGACTGCTTCACTGACAAATTCTATCAAACATTCCAAGAAAATTTAATAGCATTCCTTCTCAGATTTGTCTAAAAAAATAAAAGAGGATGAAACTCTTCCAAACTCATTTTACAAAGCCAGCATTACCCTAATACAAAAACCAGACAAAGATACTACAAGGAAAGAACATTACAAGCTAATATCCCTGATGAACATAAATGCAAAATCCTCAACAAAATATTGGCAAAACAAATTCAACAACACATTACAAGGATTATATACCATGACCAAGTGTAATTTATACTGGAAGTGCAAGAATGGTTCAGCCACCACAAGCCATTCAATGTGAGGTACTACCACAGCAAAATGAAAGATAAAAATCATATGATCATCCCAACAGATGCAGAAAAATCATTTGACAAAATTCAACATCGATTTATGATAAAAAAAAAAATCTAAGCAAAGTGGGTATAGTTAGAACATACCTCAACATAATAAAGTCCATATATGACAAGCCCACAGCTAACATTATACTCAATGGTGAAAATCTGAGAGTTATTCCTCTAAAATCAGGAACCAGGATGCCCACGCCCACCACTTTTATTCAACATATCATTGTGAGTCCTAACCAGAGAATTAGGCAGAAAAAAATAAATAAGGGCATCCAAATTTGAAAGGAAAAAGTAAAATTGTCATTATTTTCAGATGACAATATTAAATATAAAAATTCTAAAGAATCTCTGAAAACCTGTTAAAACTAATAACTGAATTCAGTAAAGTTATAGGATATAAAATCAATACAAAAAAGTTCATAATAATGAACTGTCAGAAAAAGGAATTAAGAAAACAATCCAATTGACAATTGTATCAAAAAGAATAGAATATCTAAGAATAAATTTAACCAAGGTAAAAAATCTGTGTATTGAAAACAATGAGACCCTAATGAAAGAAATTGAAGAAGACATAAATAAATATAAAGATAGTCTGTGCTTATGAATTGGAAGGATTAATATTGTTTAAAATGTCCATACTACCTAACACAAGCAATAGATTCAATGAAATCCTTATCAAAATTTCAATGACATTTTTCACAGAAGTAGAACAAATAATCCAAAAATTTGTATGGAACCACAAAAGCTCTGAATAGCCAAAGCAATCTTAAGAAAGAAGTATAAAGCTGGAGGTACCATGCACCCTTATTTCAAACTATATTATAATGCTGTAGTAATGAAAACAATATTATATTGGAATTAAAAACAGAATTAAAAATAGAGAGCCCAGAAATAAACTCACAGAAAAGAAAAATAAAGATTTTTGGGGGAGAGGGGGGATTTTGACTTTCATGATAAACATGTTAAAATCAAGAAAAGGAAAAGAATAACCATTTTTTTGAAGTGCATTTTTTCTCCTTTGGGATTTTACATGGGATAGATTATTTCAGCAGAAGTAAATCATAGACATTAATACGACCGAAGCACACATTTGAAAATGGAGAGTGGTAGTTCCAGCTGTAGTACTTTCTTTGAACAAAATTGATGTCATAGTTTTCTGTCCACAGACATGACCCTCACAGGAATGTTTGGTTTCATTCTGGTCAGTTCCTTTCTCTATATCCCATATATCAAAGCTCAATCCTATTATCATTTGGAACATTCTAATCCCCTTGTTAGCAGTGAAATATCATGTTTGGCTGTATGGGACACAAACACAAACACTGTGACTTAATGAAATAGAAGTTTTATTTTACTCCTTCAACTAGAACCTTGGAAGTGTGCAAGTTAAGGCTAGTACAGTTGTTTGAATAGATCCATAATGTAGCTACTTCTATTTCCTTCTCTGCCATCTGAAGAATATAGCTTTTATCTGAGTAGTCTCCTTCTAATCATAAATTAGCTGTTCCACCTCTAGTGTCATCTAGGCATTTCAGGCAAGAATAAGAAAGCCATAAAAAAGCCAATAGAATTTATACCAGGGAAGACAAAACTATCCAATAGATTTTCCATTTACATCTTGTTGGTTACATTTATGTCACATGCCCTTCGTTCCCATCATCAAAATTAAGGAAGACTGGAAACTATGGCTTACTTTTCTGGAAATAATGCTGAAAACGGCAGTTTGCATTCTGTTTTGAAGGAAGGGGAGAGTAATAATTAAGTTGATACCCAGCAGTATTTGCCATATCTTAACCTCTCTTTACCTGAACTTTGTTAAACTTTGAAGTTCAGCTTCGGTATATAACCTCAAAGATAAATGTTTCCCAATTTATTGCTGCCTTCATTGATTCCCTCTTGATAACTCCTGAGACAATCATTTGTTTACCTTATATTTCATGAATTAATTGGATATTGCAAGGCATAATTACTGAGTTTATTTAGTCTCCATTATTGGTTTGTTAATTTCTAGAGATTAGGCATCACACCTGTTTTTTGTACCTCAGTAAGTGGATAGTGCTAGGCACATGGAAGTTAAATATTTTATTTATATTGTCTAATGGATGTTTAAGGAAGAATAAATAGTTGAGGAAACATTCTAAATGATAAAAACAAAGCTTATTGAATAAGTTAGATTTGGGGGTCTTTAAGTAGCATTTTCAGGTTGTTTACATCATTAAAATATGTTGGCTTGTTTTATAAAGCACTTCACTTTGACTTATTCTGAAGACCTCCAGGGACTAGAATTATGAACATGAGTAACAAAAATGGGAAAAAAATGATACCCATTTAATCTCAGATGGCTAGTCATGGATATACGGAACTGGAGAGTACTTTGGGTCCAAAGTACAAAACTAAGAATTGTTCAGAAGAATTCAGAACATGTGGTTATCAAAGGTACACTGAAGCAAGGAAATAATATTTCAAGGATGGAAAAACATGCTAACAGAAGTTCGGAGAACACTCATTCTCCCCCCCAAAAGTGTTGATGTTTATTAAAATACAAAATATAAACTCATCCCCAGTACTTCAGCACCTTACACTATGTTCTTGACCTTCATCTGGGAGACTGGGAAATAAAATTTAATAATATGTTTCTTCTTCTCTCCAATTCCTTCAGAAAAATGGAGGCTACTCCTGAGTTCACAAAGAAAGTAAGACACTTGAGGAAGTCATTCTGGGTACAAAACATAACCTGCTCTTTCTAGCATTTTTTTAAAGAATATCTTACATGATTAAAGAGTGGAAACCTACTACCCTTACTCCATTTTTGCCCCCTTATCCTTCTCTTACTTTGATGATATTTTTTGTTGATTTAAATGTGACTAAGAAGGAAGTAAGGAGGAGGTTGACCTTCTCTTTGTCCTGAGCTCTCACTTTGCATCCCAGATAAGCCAAAATGTATAGGTCTGAGGTACTATCAATCTTGGAGTAAGAAAAGGACAAGTCCTGAAGAGAGTGGACTGATACCAGTAAATCACTAATTTTCTGACCATTATGTCATTCAAGGAAGACTTCTTTTATGAAAAACTAATGGATGGGTGCTTGTTAATTTTATGAATGTGTTGGGTACCCAAATGATGGTGCTTCATTCAAAGCAGAGGTTTTCAAATCTTTTTGTTATTATGACAGAAAATGTATTTTTTGAATGAAATTATGCATTGCAGCTCCATAAGCTGGAAAAGCAGATCTCCTCTGAGTCAGAGAATGGTGATACACTATCCCCCAGCTATTCCCTCTGTGCTCAGAGTCAGCCTCCTTTACTCTGGCAGACAATGCATAATGTGGCTTTATAAACCGATTTGCCCAGATGCCTATGGCCAGGAGAAGTTGTACACAGTGACCTATTTCACTCTCAAAAGTGAACCACTTCATGCAATAAATTATATGGCCATCTTATTGATGAGGTACCTTAGAGGAACCTTGGAGCATAATGACCCATCTGAAAAACCATTGAGTAAAGCATTGAAGGAGCTGTGATTGGGCTTTCCTGGTGGAGCAGTGGTTAATAATCTGCCTGCCAATGCAGGGGACATGGGTTCGAGCCCTGGTCCGGGAAGATCCCACATGTCGCGGAGCAAGTAAGCCCGTGTGTCACAACTACTGAGCCTGCGCTCTAGAGCTTGCGAGCCGGTACTACTGAGCCCATGTGCCACAACTACTGAAACCCGAGTGCCTAGAACCTGTGCTCCACAACAAGAGAAGCCACTGCAGTAAGAAGCCCATGCACTGCAACAAAGAGTAGCCCCTGCTTACCACAACTAGAGAAAGCCCGTGTGCAGCAATGAAGACCCAATGCAGCCCAAAATAAATAAATTAAATAAATAAATTATAAAAAAGAAGAAATAGCTGTGATTTAGTTGATATGTATAAAGATATGACTTTAGACTTATTTATTTTAGCATTTTGCTTACTTATTGCAGGAAGAGCTGATGAGCAAAGTTATAGCATGATATGATTTTTACTGATTGCTTTAGACATGTGAATGTCAGTGACTTGGACTTTCTGATGAGTGAAGTATTAGAAAGGGAGTCAGTAACTTTTGGTACCAATAGTGCCTCTTCTGATAATAATATCTCTATGAAATTGAGTACTTTGCATACCTGGACCTCAGTTTCCTTTGCTGCAAAATGATGGGATAGTATTTGAAACTCCCTCCATCTCTAATCTTCTTTTATTCTGTAAGATTGGATGTATCTTTGCTTGGGAAATTCACTCTGTTCCATTTGTTAGCACATGATAATAATCAGTTCCTGCCTTTTTAGGCAGATTTAAAGAACAGTTTGTAGCATTTTGCAACTCCACTTATAGTAAGTTATTCCCACAGATAAAGAACAAGAGATTGATAAGATAAAACATTTCCCCATGAAGTCTTCTCCAATATTAATTAACTTGAGAGTTGGATGCTGCCAATGAGATTCATTTGAGAACAGAGTTGTTTTTGCCAGACACTTATTTCATTTGGATGGACTCTGAAAAACCATGTACTATTGAATATAGTTAAAATTTCCCTGTTTCTGAAATGTGCAGGTGGTGTGCTCTGATGAAAGTAAATTACTTTGGAAAATACTGTTTTAAATAACCACTTTTCTCAGGCAATGGCATAATGTAGGCACATTAGAAGAACAAATAGGAGAAGGACTTTACATAAATCTTCTCTGGCTACCAATATGAAGGCTCATTACCTTTATAACTGTAGTTCCTCTTTCCAGGAAGTGCCAGCTCATAGGATTCAAAACTGACAGTAGATCCCCAAACACTGTCCTTTAGTTATTAAATAAACTCTAAATATGCACATAAAATGAAGACCCTGTAAATCCAATTCCAAAGGTGAGGGAAGAAGTGAATCCCTAAATTTCTAAAACCTATCAAGTGGCCAATGTCTGGATGCCATTTTATAAGCTTGGTCTAAAATTAGAAAAGACAACCTGAAGAAATAATTTTTAAGGATACCATTCAAATGACATAATGAGCTGTGAGGGAATATTTCCAGCTAATAGTGCTCTTTAAAACCCAGTGCATGTAATAGAAACCATTTTGGTTGCTGGTTGAGAATATCTACTTCTGGAGTCATTTGAAGAGACCATCGTAAAATCTTCTGAAAATTATGAACTATTATAGGAACATTGGAATAACTATGCACTTTTAATTGCAAAATGTCAGGGTTTGCACAAGTCTCTATAATTAGTCAGGTTTTCAGTCTTAGGACATAAAATTGAGAAAAAATATTAGAAGGAGAAGTAGGTAAAATAATAACCCCTTTAAAATATTGTTCTTTTATACTTTTATTTATGTGTTTATTTATTCTTTTTATGATAACCACCTACTTCAAGCACAGCACTGGTTTACATATATTAGATATGCAAGAGAAAGTGATGACAGAGATTCTCTACCAGTCAGAATAGGCTAGATTATACTGATGTAGCTAAAATCCTCATATTGTAAAGGCTTTTACCAATGCATGTTTATTCTTTCTTATCCACAGGTCTATTATGTATTGACTAGGTCCTGCCTTACAATTCCTCACTCTGGTGTCCCATCTATTAAGCAGCCACCACTTCTAAGACAGCCAAGGGAAATAGAGCTCTGGAGCTTTTGGAATTATCAATTAAATGGCCTTGCTCAGAAGTAACAAACATCACAGCTGCTCAAAGCTCATTGACTAGGAACATGGCCTTACCCAACTTCAAAGAATCCAGGAAATATAATTTAAACATAGGCTCAAATGGCAGAGAGATGGAAATACTTGATAAACAGTATTAATAATAATCAAAATTTACCCTTCTGTTCACAAAATAGAAGATAACACTCTCTCCTCAAACAAAATATATTTATTATTTCCCTAAGGGAGACCACCCAAAAGGTCTCATTTAAGGAACTTAAGGAATGTGACATTAATGGTATATCAGGGTGTTACATATTGGAAGTCCTTAATCAGGTCCACCTGAAGCCCTCTTGATTAGGAAATCTCTGTGTTCGAAAGCCTAGTTAATTGCTTCTACTGTCTCACAACTTTTAATGAAAAAGGGAGGACGTAATCACAGAAATGATCCACAAACCCACAAAGCTGTCTCTGTTCTGCAGCAATTCTCAAATCTTCCTGGCAGTTGTGTCGCAGGCCCTACTCTGTGTTTGTTGATTAGCCCCTGGAAGAGCACTCACACCACTGTTCTCCACGGCCCTCAGCTCCACTAGGGAGGCCCTCCTTTCTCCTTCATTCACACACATCACTTGAAGTGGGCCCATGAAATTCTACGTTACTCAGAGGTTGAGAGCCTGAGAATTGCTATAAATCTTAAACAGTTGGTGGGGTTTTCAGTCCAACCTCATGGTTCTTTTGTAAATACAACTCTCTGAGAAACTGAGTTATTTTCTCATCTATTTAACTGCAGTAAACTTCATGTGACCACACCCATAGCTTCTTTTTCCCTGGGCATATTTTAAGATTTTTTCCCCTATATTCTCAGCTATATGCCTGATTTTCCCTTAATTAATTGTGGGTTCCTGTGAGTCTGTCAGCTTTCAACGGGAGAGACACCTCTTCTGTCTCTTTTCTTTTAGCTGTGTTTTCAGGTCAAGTATTTAGTCAACAAGTAACTGCTCCAGAATAATAAGGACAGCTACTCACAATTCATTAACAGAAATTGTCCCATGGCCTGTCTGACCACAATGGGGATAGAAAGTACAATTTCTCTGTGTGCCTAAAAAGCACAGAGACAGACATTAGATGAACAGATTCCTTCCTTAACTACAAGACTATCCAAAGGGACATAAGTTGTAGATTACCACCGGCAGCAGTGGGAAGACCACTCCAGCCTAGTGAACAACACTGGGGATTCTATCCCTGCCTCTGCTCTTCCACATTTGATGATTTTGGGCAAATCAAGTCACTGTTCCAAAATTTCATTTTCTTATCAAGAAATGACTTATTTGTCCTAGAGGACAACCAAAAAACACATCAATTTTAACAGTCTCTGTCTCTAGTAATACAGATGTAACTAATGACTCAGTAAGACATCTAGGTGGAAGGTGTCTTGATTATTTTTTTAAATCAGTTGATGTAAAGTGTCATTTTCTAGCTCTGGGTCTCTTTCCCATCTTTCTCTAGGGCTTCTCTTATCATTCTTCTCATCCCCAGCCCTTTTCTTTTTTCTTGGAGTTTTTATAGATATGATGTAGCCCTCCCCTGGAAGGGACATCCATTCTTTGGAGGAGGAAATTCTTTTGTTAATAGGGCAGGCCTGAACCCCAGTGCTCCCAGTGTACAGATATTAAGAGGAGCATTTCTGCCAATGTACTTAGGCAGAACAATAAAACATCTTTACAGCCCAGGCTCACCAGAGCCACTATTGATTCATTGGCATGTGCTCTCTCAATAGTAAAAGGCTGCCAGGATTTACTCGCTCGGCTTTTCCCTTTCCTAGGCCATCATTATTCAGTGTAAAACTCCTTTAACCTGGTGGACTTGTTGCTCTTGCTAATATTGTGTTAGCAAATTATTGATCCCAGTGATGAGAACAGGAATCGTTTCTCCTGTAGCAGGATGCGCAATTGGATCTACATTATGCCCTGGTAATTTTCTCTATAGATCTTCCAGGGGGACAAGACAAATGGACCATTAGAAAGGGGTAGGGGCGGGTGGGAGCTTCCTGAGGTTGATGATACATTTGAGCTAAATCCAAACTTTATTGGTGTTTTTCAGCTTCTATTTGAAAACTTATAAACATTGCTCTCTGGCACTTTATGGTTTGTTTTGTTTTTGGTAGCTTTACTTGGCTTGTTTTTAACTTTCTCTGATGGCCAAGGAGGAATTTTAGCTTGTGAGCTTCTTTTGAAATTGAAATTAAGACAATCAAAAATTTAGGGAGGTGCTGATAATAAAGAAAAACAAGATCACTGACCTCTTCGACAAAAAGGTAAAGAAGGTAACATTGGTATTGAGAGTTATTAAATTTCAGCCATGCTGGACTTTGTGGATGGAATTTAGTGACACCAAATCTTCATTAAATGCTTACCTTTCTGACATTCGCCTTCCCATTTTCATTTCAGATAAATTAACTACTGGGTGATTATTAATCCAGTTACATCTACCTAGGATTCACAGAGCATTTTCTATAGGTCAAGCACTGTAGATCCTGAAGGAGATTTAAACAAAATAGAAAATTGTGTTCAGTAGTCTAACCTGAGGCTTTAAGTATATTTTTGTTGTTGTTGTTAAGAGTGAAGAGAAGTTTTAAAAGAGAGATGAAGTTGAAAAGAAATTACCCCAAATTCATCCCTAGTATAAACTCTGGGAGTGAAAGTGGAATCTTTTATCTACTATGTTGCAGTCAAAAGCTGAGCTGTGAGTGTGAGACTGTGTGATTGGACTGAGCCTGCAGAGAGCATCATCCTTGAGCAGGAGAGACACCCACTCTGTACAGGAAATATTAGAAGAAGAAGGTTGACATGTCAGGTGGCACATTACTTTCCATTTTCCTTCTGAGATAAACGGAAGGAGAGAGGATCCTCAAGATTAATTGTTTATTTGTTTTATATGGGTTGGCTGACTTGAATATGATTTTTAGTGCAAGAAAGTTAGTTTACATCTTCTAGGTCCCACTTGAATTTCACATCAGGAAGAAGTGTTTTGTGAACTGTTGACCTTATACTGCTCATTAGGTAAGGAAAGTAATTAAGACAGAAAACCTTCACTTTACATTATATAGCATATGACAGACATGCAGGATATTTTATGTAAGCAATCTTCTATCCTGGATTGTAAATTCCAAAGAGATGTTTATTCTTCTGAAATAAAATTTAAGTGCTCATTTACTAGGCAATAGCATATAAAACTTGATATCTAAATTTTAGCACATATTAGAGATAGAAGGATAAATGTCTATCTATCTCCTCTTGACATGACAAACCCTTGGAATCAGAAATCTTGACTTCTCATTTCTGTATTCTACCACAACAGCAATTACTTTGGCTCATTCAGTACTTAGTTTTGGTTGAGATGGGACTTTTCACTGAATATTTATTATAATTCTGGTTCTACACAATACTCAATTCACATCATGGATATGACGAGACATACTGGTTTCTCTTTGTTACTCTAGGGATTGAATTGAAAACTGGAACTAGGAAGAAAAAAGTGGGAAGGCTGGAAGAAAACAAGAGAAGGTTGAGAAGGATTAACATATTTTTTTGTTTATGATATCATAATACCATTTAATATTTGCATTATTAATTTATTAATAACATGGATTTACAGAATGCCTCCTGTGGGCTGAGTACTATAGTAGATCCTGAAGATGTAAACAAAATAGAAAATTGAGTTCAATTGTCCACCCTGAGGAAATAATGATGGTTTTTAATTTGAACTAGATCCATAAAAATGAAGACATTATTTGAGTCTTGGTGGAAAAGTTATAAAGCCATTATTTAGAACTTAAAATATACATATAATATATAGTATGTACAGAGAGAAAAGAGTATATATATATTATATATATATATTATATATATATGGTTGACCATGTAAATTGCTATAATAAAATGCCCAAATACATTTTGATATATGTCACCAGTTTTGTTTTGTGTTTTTCTAAGTATAGTATATTTCCATACTTTCTAATATTTCATATTTAAATATTTTAATCAATGGGGTAAAATGGATTTTTCCTATATTTTTAATAAAATAATATTTCTATTCTTTTAGATTGACACTACAATATTTTGAAAATGTTAAAATCTAAAACACCTTAAAGTAGTCTCTCTTGTATGTCAGTAATAGAGAAAGTGGCTTGTATGTGATATCATTGCTGCTGAGAAGACCATTAACGTATAAAATCAAAGTAACATATACTTTATGAATAATAAATAAGCAATCATGGGTTGCCAAATTCAATCTTAAAAATAAAGTCACGGATACAAGTGCTGTAATTGAAATTCTTACAATCTATCTATGTGCATTCATAAAAAGGATGCATATTCCTTGTGCCCTATCCAACCCACCATTTTAAGTAGAGGCAATGAATATATCAATTGCGGGGCTTAACAACTGGAGTTTAGTAAAACATGCTTGATTAATTTTTACTGAGATTTCCAAAATAAAATAAGAAATCACCCCCTTTATTATATCAGAGAGGGAAAAGGGATCTTGATGATATTTGACTGTATCCAGCTGATCAGATGACACTCCAGCCAACTCGAGAAATGGGTTCTTTGTGTGAAATGAATTTCCTTCCTGAAAATGAGGAGTATTCAAGCCTCTCAGAAATTGCAGAAGTCCAGCCTCTTTACACTACTAGCAAAAAAAAAGAAAAAAAAAAAGTAGTGTAAAAATCACAGCAACAGTTAAAACAGCAATAACAACTACAAAAAATAAAAGTCTGTATGGAGATGGCAAGGCACAAATAACAACATTTTGAAAAACTAGAAGCTGTAGTGAAAAAAAAAATCCTACAGGAAACTACAAGAAATATTATTTTAGAGGTTATTATTAACTTCAAGTAGATGGCACAGTCATGTTTTATGAAGGGAAAAATATATTTGGATTTTTTTGTTTTATAGGTAATTTTAATTTCTATTATATTATTATTATTATTTTTTTTTTTTGTGGTACACGGGCCTCTCACTGTTGTGGCCTCTCCCGTTGTGGAGCACAGGCTCTGGATGTGCAGGCTCAGCAGCCATTGCTCACGGGCCCAGCCGCTCCGTGGCACGTGGGATCTTCCCAGACCGGGGCACAAACCCGTGTTCCCCGCATTGGCAGGCGGACTCTCAACCACTGTGCCTCCAGGGAAGCCCCTAATTTCTACTATATTATATCGATAGTAATAAATTAGGTACCTTGTTCTTCAATGGCTTTGATTCATTTTTGATTCTCTGTTGTTTATTTTTAATATTTCTATGTAGTTATTAGTAGACAATATATAACTCAATTTCATAACTTATAATTGCATGACTGCATTCTGAAAGTTGATCAGCCAAATGTAAGCAAGAGCAGAGGGAAGAGATAATGATCAAGCTTTAATGGACTGGTTTTGATTTTCCAAATAATTGTCAAAGCTTCTAAAAAGAAATACATTGACTTAGTTTCTCTTCTTTAATAACTCTCAAGGTTCAGATATCATTATATATTCTACACCCTACCAAATGCTGGGAGTGATGGGCAGTGTGGAGGAGATAGGAGTTGAAAAATATGGCACCTGTCCTCAGAGGTTGCAAAAAATATAAACTGGAAGAAAAGACAAGCACCTGTATATACAATAAAAGCACACACTAAGATAGAATATAAAATAAAAAGTTAATTTTTTGGCAGAGAGTATAGATATTTTGTGACTTTCATGATAGTTGACATTGCTATGGAATAGGAAATATTCTGATAAGCAATAGGCGTTGAGGAGACATTCTTTGAAAGCCAGTGTAGAATTCCTGCTAATTCTTTAGTGTGGATATTTAAGTAAAAACTTCTTAGAGGGGAAAACTGAGGTAAATTCCTTCTTATTTTATTCTATTTGTTTTGGGATTAATAGAAAATGAGAGGGGACCCAACTTTGGACTTTCATGTATCTCTTCATATTTCAAATGCCACTCGGTTTGCTTTGTTCTCCATACTCCTGGTCCAAGATCAGATTACCCTTAGGAATTCATATACTACGCTTTATCACTGGTAGCTACCAAGGCCTTAACTTAAGTTGGCTTCCACAAGAAACAGAATTTAAGGTGGCCATTTGCATCCACAAACTTTACTGGGGAGGACTATATGGGTACTTCTCTTTCATGAGAGTGAGAGAGGTAGGATTAGGCAGAGGGAGAAATTGAAATGTAATGACCTTGCAACAAAGACCTCAGCTCATCTCGTTGGAGCCCTGTTGATTGTGGGCCCTTCAGAAAAGTCCCACCTTGGGGAAAGAAGTCCAGGTCTTTGAATCTTACATTCACCATTCAGTGGATGAGGGCTGTCCCACAGAGGCAAGGAAAATTGAAGGAAGCTTGCTTTAATGGAGTGTTCTGGAGAGAATCTAAATTTGAGTAATCAGCTGCTAACAGTTCTAGCAACTGGAGGAATAAGTGCAGCAGTGCTGAAGGGGAGATCTGGCTAAAATGTGGATAGGATACTGAAATGCTGCATTAAGGACATCAATCCATTTGGGTCATTTATAGATGGTATTTTCTAGATTGTAACACTTTGAGAGAGGAAAGACGTAACTGTCTTGTTCTCCATCATCCTGCCAGAGCTTAGAGCTCTAATTGTCACATAGTGTATGCTCACTAAATATTTATTGAAATAAATAACTAAATTAATTAATAAACAAATGACTACTGACAATATAGTATTTGCAGGCTGCTGGCTTCCAAGGTGGAAATGAGGATTTCCATAAAACTGAGTTTGTAATCAAAATAAAGAATTGAGTTTTTATGTAATAGCTAATACACCATATAATTATGAATCAAATTCCTTTGTTGAGTAACTAATATAGACCCTCCACTGAATAAGTTAAGAAGGTGTAAGACAAGATCAGGCAGCAAATGCTAAGAGGTAAATCCAAGACACTTTTTTTTTTTTCCCAAGACACTTTTAAAAACAAAGCAAAACAAACCCAAAAAGCCAACAACAACAACAAAAAAATACAGAGATGTCTCTTTTTACTTCTCAAAAATGTGTATGTTTCTTTCAATACTGTTTTTTCTATATATTAAGACATTTGCATCAATTTAATTTCTGTCACATTTAAATGTCAAATAATAGTAAATGGATGAAGCCATGAAAAATACAAAGAAAACTTAACACATATCCACATGTTAATTTGAAAGCAAGCTAGACAATGTTTTAAATGGAGATTTAATGTGGGTTAGCACATATACCTACACATTAATGCCCTTAACGCCTTTACCCTAAATAAGGAGTCCAGAAGAAAATACACTATAATTTAAATGGAGGGTACCAATTTTGATGCAAAATATAAAATTGCCAACCTGCCATCATGGCATATACCTTTACCAACAAGAAGAAGAATGAAACAAAGAGAAACACGACCCTGAATGGAGACAATAGATCTGTGAAAACAGCCATCCAATAATTCCAATTACTAGCTCAAACAAGAAGAAAAATGGAGGGGAGGTTTTAGCTTTCCCATTAAGAAACCAGTTAGAGTTCCATTTTGTGCCAGAACAGTTCTGCCAAAAAGAACTTTCAGTTCCAACTTGCTCTGTCAGTCCTCCCCATAGAAACAATTTTGGCTTATACATGCAAACCAAGTGACAATGAAAGTTACTTTCCAGCGACCTTGTCTTTGAGATGGTATGACACATTGCAGAATTAAAAAGTTGCATTGAGGTCTGTAATGCTATTATAACCCACTGGGAGCCAATCCAATCTGGGTAAGATATTTCCTACCCTGTGCTCTCAGAGTGATGCATACAGCTAATTGTAAATATCTCATATAGAACTGCCACCTGCTTCCCTCAGTTACATCATTCACAGTTAATTTATATTCAGGTGGCACACACATCATTTTCTCTTAATTTCTGCATAACAGTTCATTTTCTTTGGTTAGAATCAGCACTTCTCTCCAGGCATTTTGTATAAGTACAGCTTTACCACACAAACCTATACAAAAGCCCCAGAATCCATGACAGATCTATGAAAAGGAACACAAACAATAACAGAGAAGAAAAACTTCCCAATGAAGAAGGATATTTTTTTAAAAAAATCTAGATTCCTGATTTGAACACAAGGATGTCCCTTTAAAATAGAAATGCCACCAGTTCATTATGTATTCTTTCAGCATCCTAGTTGTGAAGGGGGGCTGAAGGGGGAACACAGCTTTAAATTCTTCAGAGCTGTCCTGGTTGGTTTATCTGCTGTGATTTACTGTTGTGATTGTTGAGTAGCTGACCACTGATTTTAACACTAGTGTATAGAGGAGACAGATTGACATGGGTTTCATTAAAATTCAAGAAACTCAACTCCACAGAGAGCATGACTAACTTCCTTATACATGACAGGAATCCCCACAGATGGTACTTCACCCTTGCTAAAGGAATTAAGTCTACCAAAAGAATCCCTGTCTATAAGCAGCCAATTCCCCAAATCTACAGGCTCATCTGCACAGATACTCTTTATACTGTCATTCTTAAGTACCTTAGGGTAGCTCTGAAAGACAGGGAGCCAAGAGGGAGCAGCCGCTTCTGCCTTCACTACCCCTCAAACATGCTGGTGGCATGAGGATGATGGGATTATAAAGTAAACATAATAAAACACAAGACCAGAGCATCCAGTGGACACAATCTATTTGCTGACTCTTCCTTCCCTGGGAAGAGCTCAAGATGAAATTCTTATTACAATTACACAGAATCCCTGCACCAAATTGGCAGTTATTAAACTATTAGACAAATGCACAAATGAGTATTATATTTGGTTCCTAGTCCAATTAACTTCCTTTCCTTTTTTTTTTTTCTCTCTCTCTGCTCTCTGGCATTATGCTCTTAAATTCCACATTTCATCTTCAAATATTTAAGTTGTCAAGGAAAAAATAAACTAGCCATCACACATTCATTATATTGTGTCAAATAGGACATGAAGGAGACAGCTTTCTCTTTTTCCTGTCCTCTGCTCTTGTCAATCAAAAGCACAGTAATTAAATGGGGATGAGGATGCTTTCGAATTAAGAACAAAGGGGGAGGCATTTAATAGGAGGAAGAGAAAAGTAATTAAAATAAATAAATAAAGGCTCCAGCTGTGTCTATTGTCCTAAGCTGAGTTGTGGTTCTACCAGCTCCCCCCACACCTCACTCCCTAATCAAGTTTCCACTGAGAAAACAAGGCAGACAATATGCATTATATACAGTGCTTGGTAGATGCTGGGAGTCCAGTATAATATTAAATACTTGAATATGTTAATGAGGTGCACTACATTTTTCTCATTTTCCAGATTGGGTATGATCAGGATAAGCTGGAAGACATATACATATAGCACCCATACACTTGTCAACAGAAAGACATTCCATCATCATCACCCAGGTTTTCTTGGATTAGGAATATCTCCCACACCTACATAAGGTAAAACACAATTCCTCATCCCACCAGCTGCATTCGAATTATGCCTCTTTCACCGTCAATCAGGTTATAATGGCAAATAGACAAAGGGATTCATCAATTTTCTGCCAAATTTTGAATTATCTTCACCATGTCCCTAGGACAATGAAACTTTTGTTTGTTGTTTGTTTTGCTGTACGCGGGCCTCTCACTGTTGTGGCCTCTCCCGTTGCAGAGCAGAGGCTCCAGACGCACAGGCTCAGTGGCCATGGCTCACGGGCCTAGCCGCTCCGTGGCATGTGGGATCTTCCTGGACTGGGGCACGAACCCATGTACCCTGCATCGGCAGGCAGACTCTCAACCACTGTGCCACCAGGGAAGCCCCGGCAATGAAACTTTTACTGGCAGGTTTGTTCTATGAACTTCTTGTGGAACATTCTTTCCATGTTTGGGTATTCCTGGAAAAGAGGGAATATATAATACTGTTTTAAAGAAAGTAGTTGTGAGGGTTATTCACTGATGGAACCCTGGTTTAGAGGATTATGTTAGAGTCTCCACTATTTAATTGTGTTCATTGGTGTGTGTATATATGCACAGCAATATATATATAAATTTCTCTTTGTTCTAACTTCAACATTACATTTCAGTTTTTTTCATATATTTGTATATAATCTCATGTACACATGAAGATGTTTATTAAAATACATATTTTTTAATAAAAATAATTTGTATCCTAAGGGTTTGAAGTAATTACTTACATACACTCACACACTTTTCAGACTCTGAGAATCTGTAAATGCTGTTACTGTCTTTTTAGAAAAGAATTATAAACAAAGTGTTATATCTTATTTCCATTTATTTGAGAATATAGTATCACATGATAAGAAGCCCTGACAAAGGGAAAACTTACATTTAAAAATACTGTAAAACATGACACTTAATTAATAAAAAAACTTTCTTCCATGAAATAAGTGCTAGAAAGACTTATGAGAATTAAATAACAGAAATCTTACCTAAATATTTGCCTAAGTACATCAAATTTACATACAAATCAGTGCAAAAATGTTTTCTACTACAGCAAAATACAGCACAATCTCTAAGCAATAATGCATAGAGGGCACTAACTTACAGAACAGTCAGCCAAACCTAAAACTATAGCTAACAGAACTTTTCATTCCTATGACACTATAATAATGCCAATTAGGAGATTGGGGATGGGGTCCAATTTTGAATTGGCTTTCTCTGCTGTAGTTATGGTACTTTCATGCCTATTTATCAACCATAAAATGAGTTTTTTACATAATTTTATGAGAATCATGTTATTACAATGAATTAGTTACTCCAAGATTCCAAGTGGATATTTTGCAGCTTTATTACAAGGTTTTGTGTCAGAATTCTGGCTAGCCCAGGCCTCTAGAAGAAATGGTATTTATATAGATAGATTTGCAAACCTGTCTTTATCGAGCTCACTACTAACTCCAAATTTCTCTCACTCCTAAAAGCAGACCAAGTTTGAAGTCAGCAAAAATTATGGTGAAATTTTGGTTCTTTTCACATGAAGCCCTATAATTTCCAGGAAAAAAAAGGAAATGATCACGTAAAGACATCTGTGACTAGAGTGGTTATCCCCCTAGCTTAGGGTATATTTAGAAACAACAAGAACCTGATCATCTTGAGAGTTTCTTGACTCTGCCTTAAAGGACAAAAAAAAAAAAAAAAAAAAAAAAAAAAAAAGGATCATCTTGAGTTTTGAGCTGGACTTCACCCCAGCAGTATTAAGTATATCTCTAGAACTGGAAGGGCAGATTTGTCCACCACTGAAGTAAATGTGTCAGGTACCTGCTACAAATTTTCATCAGTTCAAAATCCAGAATCATTTTTCACAAAGGAGAAGGGTATGACGGGATACAAGTCACAATCAAGGGGGTTGAATGAAGCATTTAAGAGCATGACCAGAACCCTGATATTCTGCTTAAAGGAAAATTCTCACTGGCTTAATGTACCACAGAGATATTCATTTCTAAGCTGAGCACAAAATTGCTGAACACAGAAGTTAAACAGAAACTTACAGTTGATTTTCATTATTCATGGTACTTTTGTCCCATAAAGGTACTGCAAACAATGAATTAGCAAATACTAAACCATATGTGGTTAGGTTCCTGTGAGCCTCTGGTCACAACATGTTCATCAATAAATCAAAACATAAGTTTGTTTTGTGTGTATGTGTGTGTAGAGATACTTTATTTAATAAATATTGTTAATTCATTAACATTGAATTCACAGACAACTGCACTAAAACTCATGCCTAAATGAAGCTTATCTGACACATATATTTTCTCTGTAAGGCAGGCACATCAAAACCTTCTCACACTTCAGAACTCTAGACAACACTTCAGTTCTACACTTAGGTGCTGTTTTAAACAGAGAAATCACAAACAAAAGATACAAAAATGTAAAAAAACAAAATGTGGCACCAAATACACCGTGAAAAAGACTCTTGTTTAAAACATGAGAGCTGAAAAAGAAAGCAAAGCGTTGCTTTGTTCACCCTCACCTGGGGATGTACTGATGAATGACCCACATTTTTTGTCACTCTGTGCATGCCCACAAATGACCACAAACATTCAGTAAGTACTGGTTTGGGGGTTAGAAACAAATTTTAGTGAGTAGGTGAATTCATGAACACAGAATCTTCAAATACAGAATCCATAAGTAATCAGGATTGACTGTATGTTCACCAACCTTGCCCTTAATCCAGCCTCTATCTAGATCCCCATTTAACCTTGGACTTTGCACGAGTGGGTCATCTCATAATTAACAAACATAATAAACAATAATTCTCTTACACAGTCTCTGTCTCAGTCATGCAGCTCCCAACAGCCTCAAATCTCATTTTCATTTATTTGTGTCTACACCTCCCAAAACAAACGATGCTTTCCTGGCCTCTCATCAGGCAACACCACAGCATAGCTTTTGAAATAACAGCTTTATTGTGGTCCCGTTGTCAATGAGAGAAGATAAATAAGCTGGAGTCTGGGACCTCCAGTGAATCATCTTCTCTTTTAGAACTAGATCTGGTAAAAATATTAGTGAATTGAAGTAGAGGAAATGTAGGAGTGCTGGTTTTGGTGGCTACATGGGCTTGGGGTGTAGTTCTGGTGCAATGAAAGCTAGGCCAGGTTGCCAGCCATGGTCTTTGGGAGCACAAGGAACTCAGTGACTGGTTAGACCATAGTTTCATGCTCTGTATTCTAACATGATTTCATTCAAATATGGAGAATGTAAATAGACCCAATTTGGGGGAGCTGAGGAAGAATAAGGTAGGAGAAAGGAGGAAGATTCTAACTTTCAGGACCTCATTATTGTATGTGAAACAAAATTAAATGAATATGATTAATGAGGGATTTCTTATAGTCTCTTATTTCCTATGGATACTTCTTTAATCTTAACTCACCCATGAAATCAAATGCATATTGGAGAACTTTTATGATCTTATCCCATTAGACAATTTGGGGAAATTTCCAGATTCACAAAAGGCCCCAAAGAAGGAATTATATTTTCTATTTTCTACTCCAGGTCTTTTACAGGAGTGCTTTGTGGATGATCACTCATTATATATAGCGTGAGAAGCCCAGTTCCTCTAATGTTAAATGTCCTCTTCAAAGGAAATTGTGTACTTTATGATCAGTCTTCCTCCCCACCCTTCAGCTATAGCCTGCTCAGGTGACTTGCAGGTATTGACGAGGAACTAACTTTCCAGAGGGCTTCTACCATCTACTGTAGTTTAGCAACTCTCATTTATACCAAAGCAAGGAGGATCTATCTCAATTATCTGGTATGATAAAGTACATAGGTTCTATTTAATAACATAGGAACAAACAAAGAATTATCAGGGTTCCTAATGTAGGTTAACCTTGAGGACATTGTTACTGATTGAAGATAATGTATTACACCAGAAGCTCTCGTAAGGAGTTACAGGGTGAACGTAAACCACACATTTAGACAGGGAAAAATTCAAATACTCTAAGGATCACTAATTTATGGGAACAATCTTCAGGCTAATAGGCATTATTTGAACATTTCTTGTGAGACTCTTTACTCCCAGAACATAGTATCCACAACTTTAGAATAAAGATGAAATCTCTTAGTTTTGAGAACAAAACTGTTATATCCCTGTGACTTCATGACAAAACAAAACAGTGGCTACTGTGTTTCCTTCTCTCTTCTTTTCTACACTTGCTTTCAAAAGTGGAGCAAGTGTCAGGAAGAAAATATTCAGTCATTATTTAAAAAAAAAATAGTTTGGCCTCTTCTGACCTCTTCCAAAATAAGATAAAATTGACTTGCTTTAACCTGTCCTAAAAGAACTGTGCAATCAATTGTTCTCCATAGAATGTCCTGTTTGTTTTTAGATGACAGTAATGTCCTTGGGATGTAGGATGAAATCACAGGAACTTAGAGAGTCTTTCCGTTTGTTTAGAGGCTAATGTTTAGAGGAGGTAGTGACAGAAGTGGGAAAAAGGAAATAGAAATAAAATGTTTGTGGGTCCATTAGATATGAAGTATGGTTGAAGCAACAGACATGAAGGAATAGATGCAACAACAGACAGGCCTTGGGATTAAGTGCTGGTATATTCCAGGGCATTCCATTACATGCATAGAAGTACCACAAACCAAAAGATTTCACTGAAAACAATTCTTCCCCATATGAATCTTTATATAAATTAGATACAAGCAATATGCAGTTAAACTAGGTATTAAATAGAGTATGTCAAATAGCAGACCAAAGCCTGAGTTTTCTTGTAACAAAGCAGTTTAATTTGAGTGTGCTTTATTTGATATTCTCTATTTGTTATCCTCTCCATTATTACTGTATTCCTGTATGATTGTACCACCATTCTCTTTTCCATTGACTGACTACTTTGTCCGTCTGTACACTTGAAGCATTTGTACTTAAAAACCATGGATTAACACTATAAGGCAGGTAGATAGGAGTCAGAATTAATCTTTACAAAAGCATATAATAAAGTAAGAATACATTTTCCTCTCTGGTGTCCATCTTCTGCCATTATGTTAAAAATTCTAGAAAAGCTTTTTGGATAATTCTTAACCAAATGATTTACAAAGGTCAAAGTAATGATACTGTTCAAGTAATATTATCCAGAGTCATGATTTCTGATGAGTAGGATACATTGGTGCAAAGGAAAAGCAGAATAACAAAACTTCACAGTACTCAGTTTTTAAGACCAAAGTTTAATTAAGAAAGAGAAAGCACATCATCTGGAGAAATTTAAGAACAAAAGAGTTCCTAAGCTCCAAAATGAGTTTTTCTGGTTTTGTTTTTCAGTTACTTTACAATTCTTGCTGTTTTATTTTCAGTAGTGGTTGGGGTTGGGGGCACATTATAGCATTTTGGATGGATGAGTTTTGCAAAGTGCTAAGCAATAAAACATCTGTTATAAAAGATGTGCTATAGCTTTGGGGTATGTACTGAAACCAGTCAGTATTATTTTGAAGTGAGAGAATGAATGGCCAAAAAATGAGCACAACCTGTTTTATTAATATTATTTTTATTTGAAAGGACCATTTTAATCCAAATAAGTTATTTTTTTTCCTGTAAATTGAACCTTTCACAAATACATTACCATTGTTGTTCAACATGTTTTTAATATTCTATGGAATAGAAAAAAAATATGCATTATACTCTAATGTTTCTAGCATTTCACTGGTTGAACTCATTCTTGGAGATGGTATAAAGAAGTGACAACATTTATCCTTTCATTATAAAGCATTTTTTGTTTTGTTTTGTTTTGTTTTGCAGTACGCAGGCCTCTCACTGTTGTGGCCTCTCCCGTTGTGGAGCACAGGCTCCGGACACGCAAGCTCAGCGGCCATGGCTCACAGACCTAGCCGCTCCGCGACATGTGGGATCTTCCCGGACTGGGGCACGAACTCGTGTCCCCTGCATCAGCAGGCGGACTCTCAACCACTGCACCACCAGGGAAGCCCTAAAGCATGTTTTTATTTACTAATAATTATTGAAAATAGACTGCATATACCAAATTGGACTGGGTGACTTAGTGAAATAAATGTATTTGAATACATTATCAATATTCCCAATAATTTATAAATTATATGGTAAGAAAAATCGTCTTCCTTTTCCATATAAAGTAAATACAATTTTTAAAAAGTGTTCAAAAAACCCTTGGATCCAAGGATACATTATTTAATTAGAGAGGAATAAGTAGAGTATACAAATCAGTAGAATAATGCAGCGAATATTTTAAAAAATGTAGAAACTAACTTATCATGAGCATAAATCATAGCAAAAAAAAAAAAAAGAAAAGAAAAAATGCCTGTATCAGTCAGGCTAAGCTATATTTTGCAGATATCTATATATCTATACCTTTCTATATATTTTTCTATCTCTATCTCTCTCAGTAACTTTCAATTATAAAAGTTTATTTCTTACTCTTCCAGTATTCACTGAGGGACTAAGCAATTCTCAAAGGCAGATGTCTTTCTTGTGATGGGTCTACATTCTAGGTTGTTTCAATCTTGTGGAATCTTCATATTCACATATGTTTCCAGATTTAGGGAAGAAAACATAGATAATGGCACACTGCCTCTGACATGCTTTTATCCAGAAATGACACATGTCATTAATGTTCATATTCATTGATGAAAGGAATTATGAAGCCATTACTAAAGCCAAGTAAAGATACACTGGGAAGAAGAGGAGACCTAGAATTTTGTTAATCACAAGTTATGTCCACCACACCATTTTACTATGGTTTGGCAAATTTTATTCTCACATTATTATTGGATTATGATATTATCCAATATATTAATTTAAAATCAGTGCTAGTAGTAGTAACTATCAATTACATAATGTTGATCTAAGCAATTTACACATGCCATTTAAATGAACAATTGTTAACAATGTGGTGAAATAGGTGTAGAATAAAACTTGCTCAAACAAACCCCCAAAATTTGGGGAAAAAGTTTTTAAAGCTATGTGTTTAACTGTATTCCTAAACCTGCTGGAAAATAAAATAAATTATTTGAAACCATGTTGACTGAAAATAATGCACAACATAAAATTGAGAATTGTGTTTTATTTGGACTTACTGAGGACCTAAACCCAGGAGACAGCCTCTCAAATAGTTCTGAGGGACTGTTCTGAAGAGCTAGGAGAGAAGCCAGTATATATAGGAGTTTTTTGGGGGGAAAAATAAGGTATTAAAACATCAGAAGTTTACCACTAATTAAAGAAAAAAACAGACATCTCAAGTTAATGAATTTGCTATGTATGGAAGATGCAAGAGTCTTGGATTAAAAAAATTATTCCTTTGATATGCACCTTAACTATCTAAGACCAGTATCCTGTTTGTCTCCATTCTGAATCCCCTCGAGAGTGCACCTTTGTGGATGGCTGAAGTGGTTGATGGCTTTACCATCCTTTGTTTACTGACATGGCAGGTGACATTTTTGTCCACAATTAAAACAGAGAATAGTTATCATTGGAGTGATAACAAGTGCTGGTTAATTCACTGGGGGTCGTTTACAAATCTCTATGGCCAAGAAATAAGTTTTACCAAGATATGGGGAATAACTGAGAAATCATATAGATTCAAAAATCTGAAAAATTAGAACTGCAAACTAAAATGACAGCCATTGAAATTATCAAATAAAAATATAATATACATATGTGTAATATGAGGGAATCAAAAATGGCTAAAGAACAGGAGATCATCAAAAATGGTAATGTGGGAAGAGGCAGCTCAAGGTCGTGGTGTAGGAAGAACTTGCACTCATCTCCCCCAACTAACACAACAAATCTACAGCTACATATTGATTGCTTCCTTCTGAAAAATAACTGGGAACTAGCTGAACAGTCCCTGCATAACAAAGGATAAAACAGCCACATCAAGATGAGCAGGAGAGGCAGAGACTTGGTCTCACCCAAAATCTCACAGCTGATTCAGCGACCCACAATCAGAAGCAATATCACAAGTACAAATGTTCTCCCTGAGGAATGAGGGTTCTGTGTCGTACAGCAGGCACCCCAACTCTTGAGACCTGCACCAAAGAGGTGAGTCTCTCAAAGTCTGGCTTTGAAAACCAATGGGGTTTATGTCCAGAAGAACCACATCAGTGTAGAGAATGGAGATTCCACTCTTAAAGAGCTTGCATGTAGACTCCCTCACCCCAGGACCCAGAGAAAAAGCAACAGTTTGAAAAGTGTCCAGACCAATGTGAAGGAGACTCATTTGTAAATCTTAAAACATCTGTCAAAGGAGCAGGAGACTGTAGGCACTCTCTTCAGAAACAGGGATAGAGGCACTCTCTCCAGAGGCCACGGCATCAGTTTCTCACTCTCTCTCTAATCTGTTAGTGCCAGTGGGTGTGCCCCATCCCCTTACCAATCCTGTGGCCCCACAAAAGCTGGGCAGACTTGTGCAGCACACACAGGGAATGGTCCTTGAGAGCCTGGCTTTGGTGACCAGGAGTAGTTTGTTTTTGAATCCCAGGGTTCTGAAACAACTGAAAGGACAGTCCTTGGCAGGCTGCCAATCTCAGGGCTCCACACGGATAGTACACTGAAACAAACTCCAGTCTCCCTGTGAAAAAGGCCTAATTACTCATCATGGAGCGTCAACCTGAGAGGCATGCTTCAGTTTTACCACGCATCTAGACCCTACAGAAGCACTCTCAGGATAGGCTGGGGGATACCATCTCTACACTCTCCCTTGGCCTCACTACAGCTTGCTGGTACCTCCCAGAAAGGAACTCACTCACTCAGCTGGAGTCCTGATTTTTCCAACGTCAACAAGAGGACACCTAGATTGCCTGGTCTGGAGGCTAACAGGTTTTACAATTGCATTCCCACAGGATGGTATATAGGTACATATTTGCATATTTTAAAAGCTGCTGCCTGAGGGTCTAGCTTCTAATCAGACTGAAGCTAGGTGCTGACTGAGACCTCTCCCTTTGGAAAACTCCCAGGCCTTGACATACCCTCAACAACTGGGACCTATCAAGAATCAATCAGCCTGCTTAGACAATCACAAAGGTTCAAGTGACAATGAAGAGGTAGAAGGTTAAACAGTAAAGTTAATTTCCTACACAAGGGCACTCATTCATGACTGAGAGAGATAACAGTTCTGCCTGACACATAGAAATAAACAGAGTGAAGCAAATTGAGGAGACAGAAGAATATGTTCCACCCAAGAGAACAAGGTAAAACCCTAGGAAAAAATCCTTAATAAAATGTAGATAAGTAATTTACCTGATAAAAAGATAAAAGTAATTGCCCATAAACATCCCACCAAACCCTGGAGATGAATGAACATTGTGAGAACTTCAACAAAGAGATAAACAGTATAAGAAAGTATCAAACAGAACTCACAGTGTGGAAGAATACAATAACTGAAAAAAAAATAATAATAGAGGGGTTTAAAAGCAGACTAGATGAAGGAGCAGAAAGAATCAATGATCTGGAAGACAGGACAGTGAAACCTAAAAAAAGCACAAAAAAAAAAAAAAAAAAAAATTACAAAGTGAAGATAGCTTAAGGGATCTATGGGGTAACATCAAGAAATGTAATATTCACATTATAGGAGTCCCAGAAGGAGAAGAGAGAGAGAAAAGAACAGAAAATTTATCTGAAGAAATAATGACTGAACACTTCTCTAACTTGAGGAAGGAAACAGAAATCCAGATTCAGGAAGCCCAGAGAGTTCCAAAAAAGATGAATGTAAAGAGACCCACACTAAAACATATTATAATTTCAATGACATTTAAAGAAAAAAATCTTAAAAGCAGAAGAGAAAAACAACTTGCTATGTACAAGGGGACCCCCATATTCTCAGTAGAAACTCTGCAGGCCCGAAGGATTGGCATGATGTATTCAAAGTGATGAAAGGAAAAAACAAAACAAAACAAAAATACTTCCAACTAAGAATACTGTACTCAGAAAAGCTATTATTCAGAATTGAAAGAGAGAGAAAGCTTTCCAGACAAACAAAAATGGAAAGAATTCATCACCACTACACTGGCCTTACATTAAATGTTAAAGGAAATTTTAAGCTGAAAATAAAGGGTACTAATTAGTATCAAGAAAACATATGAATGTAAAAATCTCACCACAACAAAAAATTGGAACAATGAGTAGGGAGAGTGAAGTAGCAATTGAAAACTTCTCAACATAGAAAAGTCTAAGACCAGAGGTTTTCACTAGTTTATTCTATCAAATATTCAAAGAAAATTTAATATCTATCTTTCTCAAACTCTTCCATAAAACTGAAGAGGAGGAAATGCTCCTAAACTCTTATTACAAGGACAACAAAACCAGACAAGAAAGAAAAAGAAAAAAAAAAAAAAAGAAATTAAAGGCCCATACCTCTGATGAACATGTGAAAATATTCTAAAGAAAATATTAGCAAACTGAATTCAACAATACATTAAAAACATCATACACAATGATCAAGTGGGATTTATTCCAGGGATCATTCAACATTCACAAATCAATCAACATGATATACCAAAGTAAGAAAATGAAGGATAAAAATAATATAATAATCTCAATATATGTAGAAAAAGCATTTGACAACATTCAACACCTATTTTTGATAAAAATTCTTAACAAAGTGGGTATAGACAGAATATACCTCAACATAATAAAACCATATGTGACTAGCCTATAGTTAACATTATACTTAATGGTGAAAAGCTGAAACTTTTCTTCTAAAATCAGGAACAAGACAAGAGGGCCCACCCTCATCACTTTTATTCAACACAGTATTAGAAAACCTAACCAGAGCAAATAGAAGAAAAAAAATAAAAGGCATCCAAATTGGAAACAAAGAAGTAAGATTGTCACTATTTGTATATGACATAATTTTTAGAGAAAATCTTAAAGATTCTTCCCCCAAACTAATAAACTAATTGAAAGGAAAACTAATAAACTAATTCAGTAAATTTGTAGGGTACATAATCAATATACAAAAATCTGCTGTTTAATACACTAACATTGAAATATTAGAAAAGAAATTAAGAAAACAGTCGAATATTCAATTACATGAAAAATAATAAAATAGTTAGGAATAAATTTAACCAAGGAAGTGAAAGACTTATATACAGAAAACTAGAAGATGTCAATGAAAGAAACTGAAGAAGACATAAACAAACGAAAAAACATTCCATAATAATGAATTGGAATAATGAACATTGTTAGAAGGCCCATATTACCCAAAACAATCTACAGATTCAATGCAATTCCCATAAAAATTCTAATGACATTTTTCTTAGAAATAGGACACAGAATCCTAAAATTGGTATGGAAGCACAAAACATCCAGAAACTCCAAAGCAATCTTGAGAAATAAGAACAAACCTGGAGGCATCATGTTCCAAGATTTCAAACTATATTATGAAGCTATAGTAATCAAAACAGTATGGTATTGACCAAAAACTGAAACATAGATCAATGGAATAGAGAGCTCAGAAATAACTCACACTTATATGTCCAATTAATATATGACAAAAGAGGCTAGGATATACACTGGGAAAAGGACTGTCTCTTCAGTAAGGGATGTTGGGAAAACTGGACAGTCACAGCAGAAGAAAAGAACACTGTCTTACACCATACACAAAAATTAACTCAAACTGAGTTTAAGAATTGAAGGTAAGACCAGAAAGAGTAAACCTCCTGGAAAACACGTGGGCAGAAATATCCTTGACTTGGTCTTTGCAACATTTTCCGGATCTGACTCCAAAGGCAATGGGAACAAAAAACAAAAATGAACAAATAAGTCCACATCAAATTTAAATGTTCTGAACAGCAAAGGAAACCATCAACAAAATAAAAAATCAATCTATTGAATGGGAGAAAATATTTGCAAATCATTAAAAAAAAATGGCATGGTATTTGAATAAACATTTTTTGAAATATGACATACAGATGGCCAACAGGAATATGAAAAGATGCACAACATTACTAATCATCAAGGAAATATAATCAAAACCACAATGAGGGAGATTTGAGAAGATGACAGAACAGTAAGACATGGAGATCAACTTCCACCCCACAGATACATCAGAAATACATCTATATGTGGAACTGCTCCTATAGAACACCCACTGAATGCTGGCAGAAGACTTCAGACCTCCCAAAAGGCAAGAAACTCCCCCACATATCTGAGTAGGGCAAAAGGAAAAAGAAAAAACAGAGACAAAAGAAGAGGGACAGGACCTGCACCAGTGGGAGGGAACTGTGAAGGAGGAAAGGTTTCCACACACTAGAACCCTCTTTGTTGGCAGAGACTGCAGGTGGTGGAGGGGGAAGCTTCAGAGCCACAGAGGAGAGCGTAGCAACAGGGCTGTGGAGGGCAAAACGGAGATATTCCTGCACGGAGGATCAGTGCCCACCAACACTCACCAGCCCGAGAGGCTTGTCTGCTCACCCCACCGGGATGGGCGAAGGATGGGAGCTGAGGCTCAGGCTTCAGTTGGACGCAGGGAGAGGACTGGGGCTGGCGGTGAAAACACAGCCTGAAGGGGTTAGTGCTCCTTGGCTAGCCGGGAGGGAGTCCAGGTAAAGCCTGGAGCTGCCAAAGAGACAAGAGACTTTTTCTTGCCTCTTTGTTTCCTGGTGCTCGAGGACAGGGGATTAAGAGTGCTGCTTAAAGGAGCTACAGAGACAGGTGCAAGCCACAGCTATCAGCGTGGACCCCAGAGATGGGTATGAGATGCTAAGGCTGCTGCTGCAGCCACCAAGAAGCCTGTGTGCAAGTACAGGTCACTATCCACACTGCCCCTCCTAGGAGCATGTGCAGCCCGCCACTGCCAGGGTCCCATGACCCAGGGACAAATTCACCGGGAGAACGCATGGCATGCCTCAGGTTGGTGCAAAGTCACGCTGGCCTCTGCCGCTGCAGGCTTGCCCCGCATCCGTATACATCCCTCGAAGGCCTGAGTGATCCAGAGCTGCCAAATCAGCTGCTCCTTTAACTCTGTCTTGTCTGAGTGAAGAACAGACGCCCTCAGGCGACCCACATGCAGAGGTGGGGCCAAATCCAAAGCTGAACCACGGGAGCTGTGCGAACAAAGAAGAGAAAGGGAAATTCCTTCCAGCAGCCTCAGGAGCAATGGATTAAAGCTCTACAATCAACCTGATGTACCCTTCATCTGTGGAATACCTGAATAGATAATGAATCATCCCAAATTGAGGAGGTGGACTTTGGGAGCAAGATATATTTTTTCCCCTTTTCCTCTTTTTGTGAGTGAGTGTGTGTATGCTTCTGTGTGAGATTTTGTCTGTATAGCTTTGCTTTCACCATTTGTCCTAGGGTTCTATCCATCCGTTATTTTTTGTTTTGTTTTGTTTTTTTTAACATTAAAATTTTTTTTGTCTTAATAATTACTTTTTATTTTAATAAATTTTATCTTACTTTATTTTATTCTCTTTCTCTCTTTATTTCTATTTTTTTCTCCCTTTTATTCTGAGCTGTGTGGAAGACAGGCTCTTAGTGCTCCAGCCAGGCGTCAGGGGTGTGCCACTGAGGTTGGAGAGAGAACTTCAGGACACTGGTCCACAAGAGATCTCCCAGCTCCATGTAATATCAAATGGCAAAGATCTCCCAAAGATCTCCATCTCAACACCAAGACCCAGCTTCACTCAACAACCAGCAAGTTAAAGGGCTGGACACCCTATTCCAAACAAATAACAAGATAGGAACACAACCCCAACAATTAGCAGATAGGCATCCTAAAATCATAATAAGGCCACAGACACCCCAAAACACACCACCAGACGTGCACCTGCCCAACAGAAAGACAAAATCCAGCCTCATCCACCAGAACACAGGCACTAGTACCCTCAATCAGGAAACTTACACACCCAACTGAACCAACCTTAGCCACTGGGGACTGACACCAAAAACAATGGGTACTATGAACTTGCAGTCTGTGAAAAGGAGACCCCAAACACAGTAGGATAAGCAAAATGAGAAGACACAAAAACACACAGCAGATGAAGGAGCAAGATAAAAAACCACCAGACCTAGCAAGTGAAGAGGAAATAGGCAGTCTACCTGAAAAAGAATTCAGAATAATGATAGAAAAGATGACCCAAATTTTGGAAATAGAGTAGAGAAAATGCAAGAAACATTTAACAAGGACCCAGAAGAGCTAAAGATGAAACAAGCAATGATGAACAACACAATAAATGAAATGAAAAATACTCTAGATGGGATCAATAGCAGAATAACTGAGGGAGAATGGTTAAGTGACCTACAATATAAAATAGTGGAAATAACTACTGCAGAGCAGAATAAAGAAAAAAGAATGAAAAGAACTGAGGACAGTCTCAGAGACCTCTGGGTCAACATTAAATGCTCCAACATTCGAATTTAGTGGTCCCAGAAGAAGAAGAGAAAAAGAAAGGGACTGAGAAAATATTTGAAGAGAGTATAGTTGAAAACTTTGTAATATGGGAAAGGAAATAGTTAATCAAGACCAGGAAGCACAGAGAGTCCCATACAGGATAAATACAAGGAGAAATATGCCAAGACACATAATAAACTGTCAAAAATTAAATACAAAGAAAATATATTAAAAGCAGCAAGGGAGAAACAACAAATAACACACAAGAGAATCCCCATAAGGTTAACAGCTGATCTTTCAGCAGAAACTCTGCAAACTCTCCAAAAAAGGGAGTAACCATATCAAGTGTCTTTTCTGACCACAACACTATGAGACTAGATATCAATTACAGGAAAAAATCTGTAAAAAACACAAACACATGGAGGCTAAACAATGCACTACTTTATAACACAGAGATTACTGAAGAAATCAAAGAGGAAAGCAAAATATACTTAGAAACAAATGACGATAAAAACACGATGACCTAAAACCTATGGGATGCAGCAAAAGCAGTTCTAAGAGGGAACTTTATAACAATACAATCCTACCTTAAGAAACAGGAAACATTTCAAATAAACAACCTAACCTTGCACCTAAAGCAATTAGAGAAAGAAGAACAAAAAAGTCACCATGGTTAGCAGAAGGAAATAAAGATCAATCAGAAATAAATGAAAAAGAAATGAAGGAAAAGATCAATAAAACTAAAAGCTGTTTCTTTGAGAAGATAAACAAAATGGAAAAACCATTAGCCAGACTCATCAAGAAAAAAAAGGAGAAGACTCAAATCAATAGAATTAGGAAATAAAAAGAAGTAACAAATGACACTGCAGAAATACAAAGGATCAGGAGAGATTACTACAAGCAACACTATACCAATAAAATGGACAACCTGGAAGAAAAATGGACAACCTGGAAGAAATGGAAAAACACTTAGAAATGCACAACCTGCCGAGACTGAACCAGGAAGAAATAGAGAATATGAACAGACCAATCACAAGCAATGAAATTGAAACTGAGATTAAAAATCTTCAAACAGGTCTTCCCTGGTGGCACAGTAGTTGAGAATCCGCCTGCCGTAGCAGGGGACACGGGTTCATGCCCCGGTCCAGGAAGATCCCACATGCTGCAGAGTGGCTGGGCCTGTGAGCTGTGGCCGCTAAGCCTGCGCGTCTGGAGCCTGGGCTCCGCAACGGGAGAGGCCACAACAGTGAGAGGCCTGCATACAGCAAAAAAAAAAAAAAAATTTTCAAACAAACAAAGCCCAGGACCAGATGGCTTCACAGGCGTATTCTATGAAACATTTAGAGAAAAGCTAACACCTATCCTTCTCAAACTCTTCCAAAATATAGCAGAGGGAGTAAAACTCCCAAACACATTCTACAAGGCCACCATCAACCTGATACCAAAACCAGACAAAGATGTCACAAACAAAGAAAACTACAGGCCAATATCACTGATGAACATAGATGCAAAAATCCTCAACAAAATACTAGCAAACAGAATCCAACAGCACATTAAAAGGATCATACACCATGATCAAGTGGAGTTTATTCCAGGAATGCAAGGATTTTTCAATATATGCAAATCAATCAATGTGATACACCATATTAACAAATTGAAGGAGAAAAAACATATGACCATCTCAATAGATGCAGAGAACGCTTTTGAGAAAACTCAACACCCATTTATGATAAAAATCCTCCAGAAAGTAGGCATAGAGGGAACTTTCCTCAACATAATAAAGGCCATATATGACAAACCAACAGACAACATCATCCTCAATGGTGAAAAACTGAAACCATTTCCACTAAGATCAGGAACAAGACAAGGTTGCCCACTCTCACCACTCTTATTCAACATAGTTTTGGAAGTTTTAGCTACAGCAATCAGAGAAGAAAAAGAAATAAAAGGAATCCAAATTGGAAAAGAAGAAGTAAAGCTGTCACTGTTTGCAGATGACATACTATACATAGAGAATCCTAAAGATGCTACCAGAAAATGAGCAGAGCTAATCAATGAATTTGGTAAAGTAGTAGAATACAAAATTAATGCACAGAAATCTCTGGCATTCTTATACAATAATGATGAAAAATCTGAAAGTGAAATTAAGAAAATACTCCCATTTACCATTGCAACAAAAAGAATAAAATATCTAGGAATAAACCTACCTAAGGAGACAAAAGACCTGTATGCAGAAAGCTAGAAGACACTGATGAAAGAAATTAAAGATGATACAAATAGATGGTGAGATATACCATGTCCTAGGATTGGAAGAATCAACATTGTGATAATGACTCTCCTACCCAAAGCAATCTACAGATTCAATGCAATCTCTACCAAACTACCACTGGCATTTTTCACAGAGGTAGAACAAAAAAATTCAGAATTTGTATGGAAACACAAAAGACCCTGAAGAGCCAAAGCAATCTTGAGAGCAAAAAATGGAGCTACAGGAATCAGGCTCCCTGACTTCAGACTATACTACAAAGCTACAGTAATCAAGACAGTATGGTACTGGCACAAAATCAGAAAGATAGATCATTGAAACAGGATAGAATCCCCAGAGATAAACCCACGTACATATGGTCACCTTATCTTTGATAAAGGAGGCAGGAATGTACAGTGGAGAAAAGACAGCCTCTTCAATAAGTGGTGCTGGGAAAACTGGACAGGTACATGTAAAAGTATGAAGTTAGAACAATCCCTAACACCATGCACAAAAATAAACTCAAAATGGATTAAAGACCTAAATGTAAGGCCAGACACTATAAAATTCTTAGAGAAAAACATAAGCAGAACGCTCCATAATGTAAATCACAGCAATATCCTTTTTGACCCACCTCCTAGAGAAATGGAAATAAAAACAAAAATAAACAAATGGGACCTAATGGAACTTAAAAGTTTTTGCACAGCAAAGGAAACCATAAACAAGACCAGAAGACAACCCTCAGAATGGGAGAAAATATTTCCAATGAAGCAACTGACAAAGGATTAATCTCCAAAATTTACAAACAGCTCATGCAGCTTGACAAAAAACAAACAACCCAATCCAAAAATGGGCAGAAGACCTAAACAGACATTTCTCCAAAGAAGATATAGAGATTACCAACCAACACATGAAAGAATTCTCAGCATCATTAATCATTAGAGAAATGCAACTCAAAACTACAATGAGATATCATCTCACACCAGTCAGAATGGCCATCATCAAAAAATCTAGAAACAATAAATGTTGAAGAGGGTGTGGAGAAAAGGGAACACTCTTGCACTGTTGGTGGGATTGTAAATTGATACAGCCACTATGGAGAACAGCATGGAGGTTCCTTCAAAAACTACAAATAGAACTACCATATGACCCAGCACTCCCACTACTGGGAATATACCCTGAGAAAACCATAATTCAAAAGAGTCATACCAAAATGTTCATTGCAGCTCTATTTACAATAGCCAGGACATGGAAGCAACCTAACTGTCCATCAACAGGTGAATGGATAAAGAAGATATGGCACATATATACAATGGAATATTACTCAGCAATAAATGGAAATGAAATTGAGTTATTTTTAGTGAGGTGGATGGACCTAGAGTCTGTCATACAGAGTGAAGTGAGTCAGAAAGAGAAAAACAAATACCGTATGCTAACACATATATACGGAATCTAAGAAAAAAAAAAAAAAAAACGGTCATTAAGAACCTATGGGTAAGACAGGAATTAAGAGACAGACCTACTAGAGCATAGTCTTGAGGATATGGGGAGGGGGAAGTGTAAGCTGTGACAAAGTGAGAGAGTGGCATGGACATGTATACACTACCAAACGTAAAATAGATAGCTAGTGAGAAGCAGCTGCATAGCACAGGGAGATCAGCTAGGTGGTTTGTGACCACCTAGAGGGGTGGCATAGGGAGTGTGGGAGGGAGGGAGAGGCAAGAGGGAAGAGATTTGGGAACATATGTATATGTATATCTGATTCACTTTGTTATAAGGCAGAAACTAACACACCATTGTAAAGCAATTATACTACAATAAAGATTTTAAAACAAAAAACACAGTGAGATATCACCTCACACCTGTCAGAATGTTTATTATCAAAGGACAATTATTGGCAAAAATGTGAAGAGAAGTGAACCCTTGTGCATTGTTGATGGGATGGCTACACTGTTGTTGGGGCAGCTGCCACAAACAATGTGGAGTTTCTTCAAAAAATTAAAAATATAACTACTATATGATCCAACAATTCCACTTCATAGTATTTATCTGAAGAAAATGATAACCCTAGTTCAAAAATATATATGCAGCCCAATGTTCATAGCAGCTTATTTACAATAGCCAAGATATGGAAGCAAACTTACTATCCATTCATGGATGAACTGATAAAAAAGATGTGATATATATAGATATAGATATATAGACATAGATATATAGACATAGATATATACACAATGGATTATTATTCAGCCATAACAAATAATGAAATCTTGCCATTTGTGACAACATGGATGGACTTTGATATTATTATTTTAAATAAGATAAGTCAGATGGAAAAAAAAACAAATACCTTATGGTTTCACTTATATTTGGAATCTAAAAATCAAAACAAACTAAGAAATCAAACAAAATTCACAGATACAGAGAACAGTTTGGTGGCTGCCAGAGGGGACAGGAGTTGGAGGTAGGCAAAATAGGTGGAAAGTTTAAGAGTTACAAACTTCCAGCTATAAAATAAATGTCACAGAGATGTAATGTACAACATGGTGGCTATAGTAAATAATGCTATATTGCAAATTTGAAGGTTGTCAAGAAATTAAATATTAAAATTTCTCATCAAAAGAAAAAAAATGTAACTCTATATGATGACAGATGGTGACTAAACATTGTGGTGATCATTTTACACTGTATACAAATGTCAAATCATTATGTCATATACAAGAAACTAACATAGTGTTGTGTGTCAACTAAATGTCAATAAAAAATATAGTGTGTTTATTTAAGAAAGATATGGTGGATTTGACACAGAATCAATTTCACCTTCTTGTTGAATTTTATCACTGAAATTAGACGATAATGGATTATTAAATATATGACTAGACAGAGGTACAGAGATAATTGGGAAGTTGGGTGATACATTTGAAGAAATCATCTAAAATCAGCAAGTGCTGGTAATATCACACTTACAAAATAACCCCTCATTTGTAGCATTTGTCAATTCTAAATATTCTCATTATAACCATTTTCAAGCCAATGATGGTTTAAAAACTGGCTCAAAAATTTTCTGAATATTCAGCAATTGGCTCTTAGAAGCTGCTATAAGCCAGTTCCAGTATATCACAAAATACAATACAGAGAACCAACAAAAGGGAAAACATGAAGTAGAATAGAAATCAAGGACAAAGTGAGAAAGAATGGAATATATCTAATAGAAATTACAAAAGGAAAGACTAGAGAGAAAGTTGAAGAGGTTATTTTCAAAGAGAAGGTGGGCAAAGATTCTTCATAATTAGTAAATGATACATGGCATTTAAATTTAGAAAAAAAATAATTTCAAGTAGAATAGATTTTTAAAAAAATCATAGTGAACCTGAAGAACAAAAAAGACAATAACATATCCTAGAATTAGCCAGAGAGAAAACATAGTTCACCTACAAAAGAATGTTTATTATACTGACAGCTGATTTCTCAAAAACACCACAAGAAGTCAGATAATAGTTGACTAATATATACAAAGTGCTTGTAAAATAATGACAATATGGCACTATCCGTTACCTTCAAGCAATGCAGAGATTGTGTTGTGGAGCCCTGTTGCATGTCCCTGTCCCCTTTAATTAAATAAATGATAGAAAGGGTGTCCTCTTCCTCCAATCTAAGGAATGAAAATAAATCATGGGTAGGAAGGATGTAGAGAAAGTGATTCTTAACATCTGTGCATTAAGTCCTAGGCAAACTCTGGAGTAACGTATGTGTGAAACTGACTGTAGTCAATACCATGAATGCTTTGAGGACTGAACTACAAAGTGGGCTATAACCAAGCATTCAAATTACTCTCTGTGAAGCACATAAGCAAAGCAGATCAGAATAACAGTGCAAAAACTTGGAAGACTATATTAACATCTAAACCACAGCTCACAACAGGCAAAGATGAGCATTCTGGACCTAAAAGTGTAGATGGAATACTAAAAGAGATGTTAATGGATAATAAATTATCATAACATAAGATTCAAAATGTCCAGAAAATAAATTAAAAATTGCTCATCATATCAAGAACCAGGTAAATCTCAACTAGACTGTGAAAAGACAATTGACAGACAGAAATGACAAGATAACACATATGTTGAAATTATCTTACAAGGACTTTAGAACACATATCATTAAAATATTACAACAGGCAAGTATGGATACTCTGGAAAAAATGCAAAAGTTTCAGCAAAGAAATAGAAGAAAAATAGATAAATAGAAGATCGAAATAAGAGGCAAGTTATATTTTGGAACTAAAAAAATAGAGTAGCAATTTTTTTTTTAAAACTTGTTTCATATGCTCAATTGGATAACTGATGTGACAGAAGAGTCATTATAATTAAATATAGAACAAAAAAATCATCCAATCTGAACAAAAGAGAGAAATATATATTTTTTTTATGAGATGAAGTTGAAGAATCTGTAGGGCAGTAACAAAAGGTCTAATAATTTTATAATAGGAAACCTAGAGTAGAGAAGAGAGAGTAAGAATTGAAAAAATCATGCTGAAATTGCTTAAATTTGATGAAAGGCATAAATTTACAGGTTCAAGAAATTGAGCAAATCTCAATCAGGATAGATGTAAAGAAACCCATGACTATTATACTCAAATTTATGAAAACTAAAGGAAACAAACAATTTTTTTTAAAAAAGAACCTTGAATGCAGGCAGAGAGAAACCCATTACATTGTTACTTATAAGTTAAGAAAAATTAAATAACAGTGTGTTGCTCATCAGAAATTGTGAAATCCAAAAGGAATTAGCACTGCAGTTTGTAAGTAATGAAGGAAAAAAAACCTGTCAAGTCAAAATTCTATGTCTAGCAAAATTACCTTTCAGAAAAATAAGAGTAAAAAGGCATTCTCAGATGTAGGTAAAATGAGAACTTTTATCATGGATAAACTTGCTCTAAAAGTTTTACTAGAATCTGTTTTTCAGAAAAAAATGAAAATAATAAAAGAAGGAAACTAGGAACATTTAGAATAAATAAAATCAACATAAATCATAAATATCTGGATAAATATAGTAGAGAAGAACTGTGACAAAAAATGATAAAATACAAGAGAAATATAACAAACATAGATTGTATACAACAACAATTATGTCTAACTTACAGATTTAAAAAGATAAAACTAAAATACAAATAATAATAGCAAATAAATTGAGAAGGGATAGTCACACATAAGGTTCTATCTAGAAGTTGACCTCCATTAAACTTTGTAAATTAATAAGAACATTACAATTTTTAGGGAAATAATTAAACTAATGAAAACAGACTGCATAATGCCCATATTAATGGAAGGGAGCAATGAACAGGAAAATGTCAAACAATCTAAAACCAAAACAGTGTTTTTCAAATAAGGGCAGTTTTGCCTCCTAGGTAACATTTGGTAATGGCTGAAGACATTCTCAGTAATTTTAACTGGGGTGTATGGGTGGGGAGCTGCTACTGACAAAAGTAGGTATACACCAGGGATGCTACTAAACATCCTGCAATGCACAGGACTGCTCCCTACTCAGAAAGAATTATCTAACCCAAAATACCAATAGTGCTGATATTGAGAAAACATAATCTAAAAGAGAGAGAAAAAGAAATGAAGTAAATAGGAACCACTAGGAAGCATGAAGTTCAATAATAGTAAAGGATCCAAACATAATATTATGAGGTAAAAATAAAATAAACAATTAAAAAATTCAGCTGTATAATGAATGTAAGACATAAGAACTTAGGAGGAGCAAAAAATATGAAAGATACTATAAATTTTATAGTACTGATAAATGACAAAATAGAATTTAAAGCAAAAAGTGTTAATAGAAATAGAGGGCTAATTACATTATGATTAAAGATTTAATTTTCTAAGATTACATGTAATCCTAAATTATAAGAATCTAAGAAGAGCACTTCAAAGTACATGTATATAAAGTAGATATTATCAGACTACAAGGAGAAAATAATCAGGGAAAAACCTCTTTGAGATACTTTATAGCACCTTTTTTTTTTTTTTTTTTTAACTAGGGTATCAAGCTAAAAAGAAGAGAAAATCATAAGAACAAAGAATGTTTAAACAACACAATTCAAAATCTAGACTACATATCCATAATATATCTGGAACAGTTCACCAACAATTGGAAAATAATCTTTTAAACATATCCCTGACTAAGGTCATAGAAGAAGTTTCAAGAAATTCCAAAAACTTGATCTCTGATTACAATAGGATGAGAAAATGATGATAGTTAAAAGCAATGTGTTGTATACTTAAAATTTCCTGAGAAAGTAGATCTTACGTGTTTATAATCTCTCCCCCCGCCACTACCAAGAAAAAAGGTAATTATTTGAGGTGAAAGATAAGTTAATCAACTTGATTGTGATAGTCATTTCTCAACATACAGATCTTCCTGGACTTACAATGGGGTTATGTTCTGATAAACCCATTAGAAGTTGAAAATATCATAAGTGGAAAACATATTTAAAACACCTAACCTACTGAACATCATAGCTTAGCCTACCCTACCTTAAAGGTGCTGAGAACAATTATATTTGCCTCCATTTGCCTACACAGGGTCCATTTTATAATAGTGTTGAATATCTCATGTAATTTATTGGTTACTGTACTGAAAGTAAAAAGCAGAATGGTTGTATGGCTATAAAATAGTTATATCTGTTATATAGTCTCCTGATTGTGTGGCTGACTAGGAACTATGGCTCACATCCACTGTCCAGCATCAAGAGAGAGTATCATACCACATATCATTAAACTAGGAACAGATCAAAATTCAAAGTACAGTTTTCTACTGAACATGTATCACTTTCACACCATCCTAAAGTTGAAAAAGTGTAAACCAAACCATTGTAAGTTGGAGATAATCTGTATCTATATTAAACCATCACACTGTAAACCTTAAAACTGTGTTGTCTTACACTACTTTAAGCCAGTGCTAAAACTTAGCATGACTGATAACTGGACCACCTGGTATTATATTGAATGCAATAGGAATTACATGTCATATATTGTCACATATATAGTGTTCTTGACCAAAATGTTTGACCTGAATTTAACCATGAGAATACAATGTGGCAAATCTAGAAAGTTGGACATACTATAAAACCATAGGTCAGGACTCAAAAACAAACAAACAAACAAAACAAAAAACAAAACAGTTAATCTCTGAAAGAGTGAAAAATATGACAGGGCACTTTTCTAGACCAAAACAAAGTTGCCAGATTTGGCAAACAAAAGCAATGTGTGAACATTAGTTGAACACTAGATTGTAAGAAACAGTTTTAAAGGATATGAGGATTATTGGGAAATTTGCCTATGTACTGTATATTAGATACTGTTTTGTACCAGTGTTAAATGTCTTGTGTATGATAATGGTATTTTTGTTATGTAGAATGCTCATGGTGGAATATTTAGGTTAAAAGTGTCATGAGGGCTTCCCTGGTGAGAGTCCGCCTGCCGATGTGAGGGACATGGGTTCGTGCCCCGGTCCTGAAGGGTCCTGCGTGTCGCAGAGCGGACGGGCCTGTGAGCCGTGGCCACTGGGCCTGCGCATCTGGAGCCTGTGCTCCGCAGCGGGAGAGGCCATAGCGGTGAGGTGCCCACTTATCACACACACAAAAAAAAAAAACTCTAAAAAAGTGTCATGATGTCTGCAACTGTCAAATGTTTAACAAAAATAAATTTTGTGTGTATGTGTGTGTTGAGAGAAAGAGAGAGGAAAAGCATATGAGGCAAAATATTGACAACTGATGAATCTAGATGAAGGGGATAAAGGATCTCTCTCTCTCTCTGTATATATATATACATATAAAGAATAATATATTATTCTTTATATATATATATAAATATATTTTTTATGTCATATAGAGCTGGTTATTTATTTAGTCCAGGGCCTAATCAAGGTTTACACATTACATATTTTTTAACATCTTTATTGGAGTATAATTGCTTTACAATGTTGTGTTAGCTGCTGTTGTATAACAACGTGAATCAGTTATATGTATACATATATCCCCATATCCACTTCCTCTTGCGTCTCCCTTCCACCCTCCCAACACCACCCCTCTAGGTGGTCACAAAGCACCAAGTTGATCTCCGTATGCTATGCGGCTGCTTCCCATTAAAGTAATAACTAGAATTAAGACTTATAACATTATACCAGACAATGTAAGATTTTTAGAAATTTCATGTAAAGTCCGAAACATTTATATTAACATATTTCCATACAAATAACCCAAAGAAAGTTTAGTATTAGTTGTTTTTTGTTTGTTTTTTTATACTGCAGGTTCTTATTAGTCATCAATTTTATACACATCAGTTTATACATGTCAATCCCAATCACCCAATTCAGTACACCACCATCCCCACCCCACCACGGTTTCACCCCCTTGGTGTCCATATGTTTGTTCTCTACATCTGTGTCTCAACTTCTGACTTGCAAACCAGTTCATCTGTATCTTTTTCTAGGTTCCACATACATGCATTAATATACAATGTTTGTTTTTCTCTTTCTGACTTACTTCATTCTGTAAAACAGTCTTTAGATCCATCCACGTCTCAACAAATGATTCAATTTTGTCCATTTTTATGGCTGAGTAATATTCCATTGTATATATGTACCACAACTTCTTTATCCATTCATCTGTCCATGGGCATTTAGGTTGCTTCCATGACCTGGCTATTGTAAATAGTGCTGCAATGAACATTGGGGTGCATGTGTCTTTTGTAATTATAGTTTTCTCTGGGTATATGCCCAGTAGTGGGATTGCTGGATCATATGGTAATTCTATTTTTAGGTTTTTAAGGAACCTCCACACTGTTCTCCATAGAGGTTGCATCAATTTACATTCCCACCAAAAGTGCAAGAGGTTTCCCTTTTCTCCACACCCTCACCAGCATTTGTTGTTTGTAGATTTTCTGATGATGCCCATTCTAACTGGTGGGAGGTGATACCTCACTGTAGTTTTGATTTGCATTTCTCTAATAATTAGTGATGTTGAGCAGGTTTTCATGTGCTTCTTGGCCATCTGTATGTCTTCTTTGGAGAAATGTCTATTTAGCTCTTCTGCCCATTTTTGGATTGGGTTGTTTTTTTCTTGAATGTTGAGCTGCATGAGCTGTTTATATATTTTGGAGATTAATCCTTTGTCTGTTGATTTGTTTGCAAATATTTTCTCCATTCTGAGGGTTATCCTTTTGCTTTGTTTATGGTTTCCTTTGCTGTGCAAAAGCTTTGAAGTTTTATTAGGTCCCATTTGTTTATTTCTGTTTTTATTTCCATTACTCTAGGAGGTGGATCAAATAAGATTGTGCTGTGATTTATATCAAAGAGTGTTCTTCCACTGGTTTACTCTAAGAGTTTTATAGTGTTCAGTTTTACATTTAGGTCTCAAATCCATTTTGAGTTTATTTTTGTGTATGGTGTTAGGGAGTGTTCTAATTTCATTCTTTTACATGTAGCTGTCCAGTTTTCCCAGCACCACTTACTGAAGAGACTGCCTTTTCTCCATTGTATATCTTTGTATCCTTTGTCATAGATTAATTGACCATAGGTGCATGGGTTTATCTCTGGGCTTTCTATACTGTTCCATTGATCTATATTTCTGTTTTTGTGCCAGTACCATACTGTCTTGATTACTGTAGCTTTGTACTATAGTCTGAAGTCAGGGAGTCTGATTCGGAAGGCTCCATTTTTTTCTTTCAAGACTTGTTATACCTTTCTACGAATTTGTCCATTTCTTCCAGGTTGTCCATTTATTGGCATAGAGTTGTTTGTAGTATTCTCTTAGGATGCTTTGTATTTCTGCAGTGTCTGTTGTAACTTCTCCTTTTTCATTTCTAAGTTTATTGATTTGAGTCCTCTCCCTCTTTTTCTTGTTGAGTCTGACTAATGGGTTATCAATTTTGTTTATCCCCTCAAAGAACCAGCTTTTAGTTTTATTGATCTTCTCTATTGTTTTCTTTGTTTCTATTTCATTTATTTCTGCTCTGGCCTTTATGATTTCTTTCCTTCTGCTAACTTTTGGTTTTGTTTGTTCTTCTTTCTCTAGTTCCTTTAGGTGTAAGTTTAGATTGTTTATTTGAGATTTTTCTTCTTTCTAGAGGTAGGCTTGTATAGTTATAATCTTCCCTGTTAGAACTGCTTTTGCTGCATCCCATAAGTTTTGGATCATCATGTTTTCATTGTCATTTGTCTCTAGGTATTTTTTTTTTATTTCCTCTTTGATTTCTTCAGTGATCTCTTCGTTATTTAGTAACATATTTTTTAGCCTTCATGTATTTGTGTTTATAATGTTTTTTTTCCTTGTAATTCATTTCTAATCTCATAACGTTGTGGTCAGAAAAGATGCTTGAGATGACTTCAATTTTCTTAAATTTACTGAGACTTGATTTGTGACCCAAGATGTGATCTATCCTGGAGAATGTTCCGTGTGCACTTGAGAAGAAAGTGTAATCCGCTGTTTTTGGATGGAATGTCCTATAAATATCAATTAAATCTATCTGGTCTATTGTGTCATTTAAAGCTTCTGTTCCCTTATTTATTTTCATTTTGGATGATCTGTCCATTGAGGTAAGTGAGGTGTTAATGTCCCCCACTATGATTGTGTTACTGTTGATTTCCTCTTTGATAGTTGCTGGCAGTTGCTTATGTATTGAGGTGCTCCTATGTTGGGTTCATATATATTTATAATTGTTATATCGTCTTCTTGGATTGATCCCTTGATCATTATGTAGTGTCCTTCCTTGTCTCTTGTAACATTCTTTATTTTAAAGTCTATTTAATCTGATATGAGTATAGCTATCCAGCTTTTTTTGATTGCCAGTTGCATGGAATATATTTTTCCATTCCTTCACTTTCAGTCTGTATGTGTCCCTAGGTCTGAAGTGGGTCTCTTGTAGAAAGCCTATATAAGGGTCTTGGGTTTTTATCCATTCAGCAAGCCTGTGTCTTTTGGTTGGAGCATTTAATGCATTCACATAAGGTAATTATCAATATGTATGTTCCTCTGACCATTTTCTTAATTGTCTTGGGTTTATTTCTGTAAGTCCTTTTCTACTCTTGTGTTTCTCACTTAGAGATGTTCCTGTAGCATTTGTTGTAGAGCTGGTTTGGTGGTGCTGAATTCTCTTAGCTTTTGCTTGTCTGTTAAGCTTTTGATTTCTTCATCAAATCTGAATGAGATCCTTGCTGGGTAGAGTAATCTTGGTTGTAGGTTCTTCCCTTTCATCACTTTCATATTATTTATTTATTTATTTATTTTTGCAGTATGTGGGCCTCTCACTGTTGTGGCCTCTCCTGTTGCAGAGCACAGGCTCCGGACGTGCAGGCTCAGTGGCCATGGCTCATGGGCCTTGCTGGCATGTGGGATCTTCCTGGACAGGGGCATGAACCCATGTCCCCTGCATCAGTAGGTGGACTCTCAACCACTGCACCACCAGGAAAGCCCCCTTTCATCACTTTAATTATATTATGCCACTCCCTTCTGGCTTGGAGAGTTTCTGCTGAGAAATCAGCTGTTAACTTTATGGGAGTTCCCTTTATGTTTGTTGTTTTTCTCTTGTTGCTTTCAATAACTTTTCTTTATTTTTTGTCAATTTGATTACTATGTGTCTCGGCATGTTTCTCGTTGGGTTTATCCTCTATGGGACACTCTGCACTTCCTGGACTTGGGTGGCTATTTCCTTTCCCATGTTAGGGAAGTTTTCAACTATAATCTCTTCAAATATTTTCTCAGGTCCTTTCTCTCTTCTCTTTCTGGAATCCCTATAATGAAAATGTTGTTGCATTTAATGTTGTCCCAGAGGTCTCTGAGGCTCTCTTCATTTCTTTTCATTCTTTTTACTTTATTCTGTTCCATGGCAGTGAATTCCACCATTCTTTCTTCTGTCTTCTGTCACTTATCCATTCCTCTGCCTCAGTTATTATGCTATTGATTCCTTCTAGTGCAGTTTTCATTTCACTTATTGTATTGTTCATCTGTGTTTTTTTGTTCTTTAATTCTTCTAGGTCTTTGTTAATCATTTCTTGCATCTTCTCGATCTTTGCCTCCATTCTTTCTCCGAGGTCCCGGATCATCTTCACTATCATTATTCTGAATTCTTTTTCTGGAAGGTTGCCTATCTCCACTTCATTTCGTTGTTTTTCTGGGGTCTTATCTTGTTCCTTCTTCTGCTATATAGCCCTCTGCCTTTTCATCTTGTCTATTTTTCTGTGAATGTGGGTTTTTGCCATAGCCTGCAGGATTGTAGTTCTTCTTGCTTCTGCTCTCTGCTCTCTGTTGGATGAAGCTATCTAAGAGGCTTGATGGGAGGGACTGGTGGCGGGTAGAGCTGACTGCTGCTCAAGTGGGCAGAGCTCAGTAAAACTTTAATCCACTTGAGTGCTGATGGGTCGGGCTGGGTTCCCTCCCTGTTTGTTGTTTGGCCTGAGGCAACCCAACACTGAAGCCTACCTGGGCTCTTTCCTGGGGCTAATGGCAGACTCTGGGAGGGCTCACACCAAGAAGTACTTCCCAAAACTTCTGCTTCCAGTGTCCTTGTCCCTACGGTGAGCCACAGCCACCTCCCACCTCTGCAGAACACTCTCCAATACTAGCAGATAGGTCTGGTTCAGTCTCCCCTGGTGTTACTGCTCCGTCCCCTGGGTCCCAATGTGCACATCACTTTGTGTGTGCCCTCCAAGAGTGGGGTCTCTCTTTCCCCCTGTCCTGTCAAGGTCCTGCAGTCAATTCCCACTGGGCTTCAAAGTCTGATTCTCTAGGAATTCCTCCTCCCGTTGCTGGATCCGCAGGTTGGGAAGCCTGACGTGGGGATCAGAACCTTCACTCCAGTGGGTGGACTTCTGTGGTATAAGTGTTCTCCAGTGTGTGAGTCACCTACACACCAGTTATGGGATTTGATTTTACTGTGATTGCACCCCTCCTACCATCTCATTGTGGCTTCTCCTTTGTCTTTGGATGTGAGGTATCTTTTTTGGTGAGTTCCAGTGTCTTCTTGTCAATGACTATCCAGGAGCTAGTTGTGATTCTGATGTTCTCGCAAGAGGGAGTGAGAGCACATCTTTCTACTATGCCATCTTTGTTCTTTATTCTCAATTTCTTTTTTTTTTTTCCTAAGGCTGAGTAATATTCCATTGTATACATGTGCCACAACTTCTTTATCAATTCATCTGTTGATGGACACTTAGGTTACTTCCATGTCCTGGCTATTGTAAATATTGCTGCAATGAACACTGTGGTACATGACTGTTTTTGAATTACGTTTTTTTCAGGGTATATGCCCAGTAATGGGATTGCTGGGTCATATGGTAATTCTATTTGTAGTTTTTTTAAAGAACCTCCATACTGTTCTCCATAGTGGCTGTATTAATTTACTTTCCCACCAACAGTGCATGAGGGTTACCTTTTCTCCACACCCTCTCCAGCATTTATTGTTTGTAGACTTTTTTGTTGTAGGCCATTCTGACCAGTGTGAGGTGATACCTCATTATATTTTTGATTTGCATTTCTCCAGTGACTAGTGGTGTTGAGCACCCCTTCATGTGTTTGTTGGAAATCTGTATACCTTCTTTGGAGCAAAGTCTATTTAGGACTTCTGCCCATTTTTGGATTGGGATTTTTATTTATTTATTTTTTTTATTGAGCTGTATGAGCTGCTTGTATATTTTGGAGATTAATTGTTTGCCAGTTGCTTCATTTGCAAATATTTTCTCCCATTCTGAGGGTTGTATTTTTGTCTTGATTATGGTTTCCTTTGCTGTGCAAAAGCTTTTAAGTTTCATTAGGTCCCATTTGTTTATTTTTGTTTTTATTTCCGTTTCTCTAGAAGGTAGGTCAAAAAGGATCTTGCTGTGATTTATGTCATAGAGTGTTTTGCCTATGTTTCCCTCTAAGAGTTTTATAGTATTTGGCCTTACATTTAGGTCTTTAATCCATTTTGTGTTTATTTTTGTGTACTGTGTGTGGAAGTGTTCTAATTTCATTCTTTTACATGTAGCTGTCCAGCTTTCCCAGCACTACTTATTGAAGAAACTGCCTTTTCTCCATTGTATATCCTTGCCTCCTTTCTCATAGATTAGTTGACCATAGGTGTGTGGTTTTATCTCTGGGCTTTCTATCCTGTTCCACTGACCTATATTTCTGTTTTTGTGCCAGTACCATACTGTCTTGATTACTCTAGCTTTGTAGTATAATCTGAAGTCATATAGTCTGATTCCTCCAGCTCCATTTTTTTCCCTCAAGACTGCTTTGGCTATTTGGGGTCTTTTGTGTCTCCATACATCTTTTAAGATTTTTTGTTCTGTAAAAAATGCCATTGATAATTTGATAGGGATTGCACTGAATCTGTAGATTGCTTTGGGTAGTAGTCATTTTCACAATATTGATTCTTCCAATCCAAGAACATGGAATATTTCTCCATCTGTTGGTATCATCTTTAATTTATTTCAACAGTGTCTTATAGTTTTCTGCATACAGGTCTTTTGTCTCCCTAGGTAGGTTTATAGCTAGGTATTTTATTCTTTCTGTTACAATGGTAAATGGGAGTGTTTCCATAATTTCTCTCTCAGATTTTTCGTCATTAGTGTATAGGAAGGCAAGAGATTTCTGTGCATTCATTTTGTATCCTGCTACCTAACCAAATTCATTGATCAGTAGTTTTCTGGTAGGATCTTTAGGATTCTCAATGTATAGTATCATGTCATCTGCAAGCAGTGACAGTTTTACTTCTTTTATGACTTGGATTCCTTTTATTTCTTTTTCTTCTCTGATTGCTGTGGCTAAAACTTCCAAGACTATGTTGAATTATAGCGGTGAGAGTGGGCTACCTTGTCTTGTTCCTGATTTTAGTGAAACTGGTTTAAATTTTTCATCCTTGAGAATGATGTTGGCTGTGTGTTTATCATATATGGCCTTTATTATGTTGAATTAAGTTCCCTCTATGCCTACTTTCTGGATGGTTTTTATCATAAATAAGTGTTGAATTTTGTCAAAAGCTTTGTCTGCATCGATTGAGATTATCGTATGATTTTTATCCTTCAATTTTTTAATATGGTCTATAACATTGCTTGATTTGTGTATATTGAAGGATACTTACATTCTTGGGATAAACCCCACTTGATCATGGGGTAAGATCCTTTTAATGTGCTGTTAGATTCTGTTTGCTAGTATTTTGCTGAGGATTTTTTCATCTATGTTCATCAGTGATATTGGCTTGTAGTTTTCTTTTTTGTGACATCTTTGGTTTTGATATCAGGGTGATGTTGGCCTCATAGAATGAGTTTAGAAGTGTTCTTCCCTGTGGTATATTTTGGAAGAGTTTGAGAAGGGTAGGTGTTAGCTCTTCTCTAAATGTTTGATAGAATTTGCCTGTGAAGCCATCTGGTCCCGGGCTTTTGTTTGTTGTAAGATTTTTAATCACAGTTTCAATGTCATTACTTGTGATTGTTCTGTTCATATTTTCTATTTCTTCCTGGTTCAGTCTCAGAAAGTTGTCCTTTTCTAAGAATGTGTCCATTTCTTCCAGGTTGTACATTTTATTGGCATATAGTTGCTTGTAGTAATCTCTCATTATCCTTTTTATTTCTGCAGTGTCAGTTGTTTCATTTTCTTTTTTTTAACCACCCATCACAGCCCTTTATTGGTTTGCAGTAACTACGCAGGACCCACCTGCGCAGTCCTGGAGCCATGCTCCATGGGGGCACCCAGCTCCCTGCCAGGGGCAGCCTGGCTCTTGCCAGCTCCTCAGCCTGCCACAGAACATGGCCTCCTTCAGGGCCCACATCAGGCCTGAAGCTGGAGGGGCAGCTGGGGGCACCAGGGTGTGTCCCTGCCCTCCCTCACTGACTGAGGCAAGTTTCAGAGAAGGCCATTCATTGCCCAGTGGTGCTGGCCTGAGGAAAATGATGATTTGGGAATAAGGGACAGGGTCATTAGTGGGGCAGCGTCTCGGGGTCGGAGCCCATGGCAACGACTCCAAAGAATGGTTGACTGCCTCTCCTCAGTGTGGGAGGGTCACTCCTTGTGCAGGCACCACACCAGAGTCTGTCCCACCCCTGTCATGCTTAGCACATGAAAACCCCTGTGCTCCAGCTTGTCCAGGACTATTCGAGGAGGGTCATTGATGTAGTACTCACAAAATTTTTTTTTTAATTTTTTTCCCCAGGATTCTTCTTTTTGAGGCCTCCAGATGCTACATCAGCTCTGGATCAGAGTGTTCATCACCCACCATGGTGGGGTCCACTTCCTGCAATGTAAGTCACAGTGGCTGCTTGGCTGGCTGCCAGGTAGAGGTTAGTGGTCTTTCCTCCCCTGCTTGCTGGCTCTGAGTTAAAAGCTAGAGTGAGAGGAAAGGTATCTTGGGGGCTAAACACATGCTGGGAAGGGGTGGAGTCCATCAGTGATCAGGCTGAGCAATGTGGGACCTCCTTGGATGCTCTAGGTTGGACTGGGCAATGCCCAACTACTGGCACCTTCACGCCAGGCACCATATATTACTATGGAGCTCAAAGGCTCAATATATTATTCTATATTAATCTTTTTAAGCTTCTCCGTAAGTTTAAAATTTTCAAAATAAAAAATTGAGAAAAATAGCATAGAGAAATAAAAAATGTTCAAGGAAAACCAATGTCATTATGTCTATTAAAAATATCCCCTCTCAAAAATCATGCTGCACAACCTAGAACTATCTTAATATGTCATGATTATTACCTCTTTGGTGCATGCTCTTATTTATATATTTACTCATATACTGGATCTGGAGTTAAGTTATAGTCTTGTCAACAGAACTCTCTGTGACAACTCTCCTGCACACTGTCTGCTATGATCTCCTGTAGCTATTTGTTATGCAAATTAAACTTTTTATTTTCCCATTCTTCAATTCTACAAATCTTTCCTTCATCCTTATGGCTCCATCTTAATCCCAGTAATTATGTCGTGTAAGGGCAGGGACAACTTATAATACATCTCTCGAATCTAGTACAACACCTATCCCATCATAAGAGCTGTGTTAATAGAAAAGATAAGCGAAGGTGAGGAGGAAGGAAGAAGAAGAGTGAAGAAGATAAGAGAAAAAAATGGAAGAGCAGAGAGGAATTTGAATTCCAGGTATTTTAACTGAATCAAGGTATTCTTTATAGATGTAAAAGTCTAACTTTGTAGCTTTTCTTTGTGAACCACACACTTTGTTGTTGAGTGACCTCTCTCCTCAATCTTGCTTGTGGAAGATCTCTCCTTATTTTGAGAAGAATCATTTGCAACCCATTGTTACTTATCATATAGAGAGACATCACAAAGGCATAATGCAGAGAAAATGAGTTTGGACTGGATCTCTCTCTTCTCTCTGGCTGGCAGCAGTGGAGAAGGAAAACAACAGTATTATAAATGTGATTTTATTGTCCTGTTATTATTAGGCGGGTAGCACATTTGGTCCCAACACTTACCCAGATTGTCAGTAAATGAGAAAGAGAACCATTCAATGTAGGGAGCAAATCCAATCAGCCCTGCCATTATAAGAACACATTACTTTTATGCTATGATTCCATCAAGGCTCAAACACTGATTTAGCTAGAACGTAGAAAAACAACCTGGGGCTGGGTTTTCATAGATATGGGATATAGACATACTGAAAATATATATACACTTTATACCTGTATATTTTATGTGCATTCTTCCATAGTACTTCTGTGGTTCCACAGAGCATCCTCTATGTTTCCATAGAATTAGAGGAAGTACTCAGTAAAGCAGACAGAGCCACTGAGTTGAACAAGGATATAGAAGAACAAAAGTTTTCTTTACAAATCTCCAAGTCTGTATGATGTCATTTTTTGCATTATATGTGTTTTGTTACCATCACTTCCAAATCCATATTTCTTACTTCCAATAAACTTAACTAAAAATCACCAGTTCCAAGAAGCTTTGGAAAGAACATTCTATATAGTTATGTTTACTGAAGTTTATTCTAGATATTTTCTAGAAGGAATTTTACAGTTCCTCCTTAGTTTATATGCTTGTACAGGAAGGATGTCGGTTGTCTATATCTACCTTTCCCAGAATAGTGTTAAGCACGTAGCAGATGCTCAAATAATCTTAGGAATTAGTCCTGGGAGCAAAATTTACAATTCACAAAGAGGGGAATCATATAGTGATCAGAGGTTGCAGATCCAGAAAATTATGACCCCAGGTTGGATAACATAGCTCAAAGACACCTTCAGAACTTTATCTCATTTTGTATATCTCAGTTGCCTTATCTGGTAATTAAGTTTAATGGGAGGTGCCTCAAGCACTTCATAGGGTTTTAGTTACTGAGGATCAAAAGCAACCATTATTATAAACACTTTGTAAAGTATAAGATGCTATAATGAAGTAACTGAGTAAGAATAGTGGTACTCATGGCAGCAGTCACAAGGAGAAAAAAAATACTAAAGGGAAGTAAGGAAAGAAAGAAACCTGAAAAGACAAATTTAAAATGATCAGTGAAAAAAGCTAGAAACTATCCAAAGTGACTATTTCATTTATTGCCAAATTGCTTTTAAAATATTTGAAACTAAACACCATAAAATTTTAAAGAATTGAATATAAAATGTCATTTGTCATTTCTATACAAGAAGCCACATTTTACTGTTTCTTTCAAATCATCATACACAGTGGAATGTGTAGCAGAAAGCAGGATCAGTTCTTCAGTGACTGATCAGAGCTCCTTCAGCATAAGCTCATTTAAAATCGACTTATATCAGCTCCAATGTCTTAAAGGATCCTGAACTTAAAAGATAAATCCATCTACACAGGTAAATCTACTTCTATATCCTCCATGAAAATGAACCTATAAATCTCCTATCAAAAAAAATCAACCAATATTTTCATAAGAAAGAAGTTTCTAAACTTGAAAATTCTAGTTATTTTGTGAATTTTCCTATATTCTGAAAAATAATAATTAGTAGAATGAGAACTTCAGTTACAGTTTCATTAAAGATAACCGTTGTTTAATTTCTGTGAGTGATTATCTAATCCAAAGTAGGGAATATAAACTCAAGCACTAGTGTGTATGTAGTTTGCATATAATGCCTAAGAGAAAGTCATAAACATTCAAAATAGTTTTAATAAGATGTAAATGTTTGATAGAGTGACACAGAAATTCTTCTGCACAGAGCTTACCTTTTCCTCTTCTTAACAATAGCATATTATTGTTAGAAAACAATATCCAGAGCTTACGCTTTTCACCATTGAATTCCCTATGAATCATTTCAATATCCAATGATAACTAACATCACATATTTATAGAGAATTAACTCTTTCAAATTATAAGAGTGGGTAGATCTCTCTTATAAGAGAGATCTTATAGCTGTATAATGTAGCTTTCTCATAAGCTACAGTAGTGTTTATGAGAAAACTAACGGAAATCCAAAATATGAATTTTCAATATTCACAACGAGAGAACTGAAAACTTGTATAAGCATCTCATAAAACCATTTAGAAAGGTACATTAACCCATGAAGGAGAGTGAAGAGGATCAGAATCAGCGGCAAAAAAAAAGATGTTAAGACTAAGACACAAACATTTCTGTTAGTTGCATTTATCTAAGGATTTCATGAAATCTTGAGCAAAAGATTGTACATTTATTGGTCAAAATCTCTTTATGCATTTAAGTGTAAACTTTAAAATGATGAATTTTATATTATGTAAGTGATATATCTCAATTAAAAGTCTTAGTGTATTATGCAGCTATATAAAAATATATGTGTATAAACATATAAAAATATTTAATTTCTATATAGAGATTTTAAAAGTTGAGATATATATTTCATGTAATATACTGTTATGTATAGTATATAAAATATATTTTTCCTCTTTTTGTCATTGTGAATATGGATGAACCTGCATTATTTTTACTGTAATATTAAAATAACTACAAGTTTTCATTATTATAATACAAAAATTATTGATATAAAATAACATTATTTTCATTATCAAAAGAAAATTTTAAGAATCCTTGCAGATATAATTAGGTAATGTATATGAGGTAAACCTCACTGCTATCAAAATTATGTATCAAGGGCTTCCCTGGTGGCACAGTGGTTGAGAGTCCGCCTGCCAATGCAGGGGACACGGGTTCGTGCCCTGGTCCGGGAGGATCCCACATCCCGCGGAGTGGCTGGGCCCATGGACCATGGCCGCTGAGTCTGTGTGTCCGGAGCTTGTGCTCCACAACGGGAGAGGCCACAACAGTGAGAGGCCCGCGTACCACACACACACAAAAAAATATGTATCAAGACTGCACATTTCAGATTAACACATTCCTCCAAGAGAAAATAGTGTTGGTACAAGCACAGTCAGTGTCTGGTTAAACCACACACATTTCACTAATATCAACACATCATAAGAATACATTTTACCTTACTATGAATTTCTTATTAAAACAAAGCCTTGATCCCTAAAACTCTAAGAATTATCTATTTTATAGGAGTATTACCAATGCAATTCACACTACTGATTAATCTGATCCTTATTCTTTTCATAATATTTAGAGGAAAATAATTGTAGAGGAAAGGAAGATAAAAGGCAGAATTGAGGCTCCTGGGTCCAGCTGTACTGCTCCTACCCACCTGAACCCTGTGCTTAAACTTACAGATTCTATTTGTATAAAGAAAGATTTTCCTTATAGCCAGACAGTACTCTAATTTTAATCTACAAGAGAAAAAAAATTCCCATAGTCAATAACGAAAGTGAGCAGTTTTTATGTCCCCTTTATTTCAGGGTCAAACAAATGAAAAGAGGCTGATTAGAATGAAGTACACTTCCCACAAGTAGGTGTTTTAACTTCTTGGCAGCATATGACTGATAGAGAATATTGGGTTTCTTGTCTTCCAGGCAATCAGATTATCCTATTTTTTCCCGTACATCTCTGCCAATATACTCTTTGCTGTTCATCTTCTAACCAAACTTTAAATATCGCAGTTTTAATAGACTAGAACCGAAGTCTTTTATTCTTTTTCCATACTCCTTAGGTGATTCCAGCTATGGCCTCAATGGCCACATGTCAATATTTTTCACCAGGCTAGATTACGTCAGTTTAAAATTCATGTGTTGCCAAATGTCTGCTTAATATTTCTGCTAATTCTGAACCTGGTTACCTCCACTGATACATGTCAAAGACACGGGAATCAGTCTTGGCATCTTCCACTCCCTATTCCATTCATCCTGATACATGTCACATTGCCATGTAAAACACTTGAAAATATCCACACCTTCTCATCTCTACTTCCACTCTGGGATAAGTTAGCATCAGCCTTCTAATATCCATTCTTGTCCTTAAATATTGACTCTCTACATTGCTGATTGAATTATTTTGAAAGAACAAAGCATGATACTCCCTAGCCTGAAATCCTAAAGTATATTTTCATTTTTCTTAAAATACAGATCAAAATATTTGACCTAACCTATAAATTCCTCCACAGTCTAACCCTGCTTACGAAACTCACCTTGAACAAGTTGTTCCTTACTCTTGTGTTTTAACTACACTGTCTTTCTTTCTGGTTTTTGAATATTTTGCATTCTTTTCTATTTCAGGACCTTTGCTTACTCTGTCCACTCAGCCTGGACTGATCTTACACACTTTTGTCTCCTCATTTACATAGTTAATTCTGAATCATCTTTCATGGTTCATCAAATTCCTTAAGGAAGTTTCTAGAGGCAAGATCATGTTCCCTTACGTTTTAGTCTATTCGGAATGCTATAACAAAACACCACTGACTGGGTAGTTTATAACCAATGCAAATTTATTTCTCATGGTTCTGGAGGCTGGATATAAGAGATGAGGGTGCCAGCATGGTTGGGTCCTGGTGAAGGATTGAAGCCTGCTGACTTCTCACCATGTCCTCACTTGATGGAAAAGGCAAGGTTGCTCACAGGATTCTTTTACAATGGCACTAAATCCATCTGTGAGGGCTCCACCCTTACGACCTAATCATCTACCAAGTGCCCATCACATTGGGCACTAGGATTTCAACGTATGAATTTTGAGGAGGACATAAATATTCAGATCACATCACCTTATTTTATGTCCTCATAGCACTTCTATCTACTTGACTTCTTTGTACAATTATTATAATTGTACTTAAGAAATTGTGCTATTAATACTCTTCTATGCTGGAATGTAAGCTATAAGAGAGTGTTTCTGTATTGGTCACTGTTTTAACCTCATAGCTTTTCCTACCACTGTATTTTCACGGCATGGCAAACAAGATCAATAAATATTTGTTGCATTAATGATCAAAGAAATAAAGAAAATTCTTCTTTTAGAACATTTATAGAAAGTGGTGGTTCACTTGGTGTCTAGTATGCTTTAAATAAATTATCATCAACAGGAAGAATAACGTGGGTGAAAATTTACAATCTTTCCTTGATCTAATCTCCTAAGAATTCTCTCAAAGATAAATCCAAAGCTGGTTGCCCATTTTTACATTTGCTCCTAAACATGTAACTCTCAGCAATCACCCTATTTTTTAGATTAAATCAAGGAACTTACATTAGAAAATCTTGCTCCAGTTACTTAGAAAATTGAGATAAGCATCCAAGTTTCTAATTCATATATTAAAAAAAGCAATGCCAATGAAATTTGTCTCTGGAGTGTCTAGGGCAGCAGCACAGTGTCATCGATATGCCATAGCATCCAGTGCAGTAGTAACCAAAGTCATCGAATATCACCCCAAAACTTTATTAACTTGGGTATATTTTTCAGAAAGCCTCCAGGAGCAGGCAGATGGCATTCTCCTATTTGTACTACTCCACTGCAGAGAACTAAAGTTTAAACTATCAGCTACCTGCCATTTCTGGAATTGTTATAAATAAAAACTCTTTGATGATTTCAGTTTTCTGCTGCTTGCTTGCAGGCTTACAGAGAATAATAGCTACCATAAGAAACACTACTGAAATTGACAATAAACTGAATTTGGCTGGAAGTACATTGTAATTCTGTTCTATATTGGTGAGCTGCACTGCTGGGACAAGTGTTTGTTTAAAACCAAAACACCAAACAAAACCCTGGCTCTAATGAAAATGCAGAGAGAATCATCTTTGAGATATTTATGGCTACTATGATTAAAATTCTTTATTAGAAATATAACATTGACTGCTTCTTCAAGTGGGTTATTTGAGGAGTGTAAAATGCTCCCAATACACTTGGACATGTTTGAAATAGTACAGAAAAGACAAAGAGAAACAAGTGTGAGTGAGGCTTTTTGTGGAAAAGAGAGACATGGGTGCAGTAGAAAAGAATGATAGGAGAAATAGATATGAGAAATAAGATAAAATATGTTGAGAAAAGTTATAAAAAGAGGAGGGATACAGAAAATGGAATAAAGAATTGATTAAGATATCTATACATGATAAAAAATAGCCAAGTACAATTGTCATTATTTATTTATTAGATTTTCTTCCTACGTTCTACATATTTGTTTATCATTTTTCTGTTGGAATACTTTTAAATTATCCCTATTTCTATCTATATCTATATCTATATGAAATCAATGTAATACCACCACCAGGATAACTTCCTCCCCACTAGAAGCCATGACTATGGGTACTGAATTGTACTAATGAGCGATTTAAGTCAAGAACACAGTCTATTTTAGAGAATTCCAGAATATTGTGTTGATCCCACATGAGTTATTTAAAATTATGGAATCTTGCTAGATAGGTCTGAATCCTAGTTCAGTTAATATAAAAGTTTCATGTAAGGGTTTAGTTTCTTCCTTGCCAGTTAATTCTCTGTAAGTTTACCATTATTCCAACACACATACCATAACAAAACATATTCCACAGCACAAAACCAAAATCTTAAGGGAAAGGAAACAAAAACAATCCTGAAGACAGCAAATTTGATGTTATCTGGACTTATTAAGATTTTTTGCCTGCTTGTTGATATTAGATATTTGTAATATACAAAACCTACCCATAAACAATAACATTTTTTATTAAATGGATCCGTGCTATCATGGTAAGTTTGTACCTAGGGTATTGCTACTGGCTTTTTCAAAGGATCTCAATAAATAAGATTTAGGGTTGACCCTTGAACAATGCCACTGGTAGGCTAGCCAACACTCAACAAAGTCGAAAATCCACATATAACTTATAGTCTGCCCTCCATTTACACAAATTACTCCTTAGCCTTGATTCTGAACCTATGGATTCAATCAACAACAGATCCTGTAGTATTGTAGGATTTACAATTGAAAAAATATGCATATAGGTTGACTCACACAGTTCAAACCCCTGTTTTTCAAGGGTCAATTGTATATCAAAATTAATCTTACACTTATTAACTAAGGGGCTGCTGAAAGTAAAATTTTCTAAGATTCTCAAGAAGAAAAACACATTGTCACAAGATAGCCTGGAATTAATAAGCAAATAGAAGATAAAAGGATATGAAAGTATCTATACAAGAGAAGAAAGATGCATTAACAAATATTGATTTGAGTCTTTACTCTTTTAGTTTAACTAGGGAATCAAAAGAGCTCCCCAAGTTACACTGAAGTCCCACAAATACTTTTCAGTCACTTCTTAATGACCCTGCTCTATTAACATACACCTGATATTCAAAATGCAATGAATATTTATTGACTATGCTATGCATGAGGTGGTTACTGCACCATCATTTTCTAATATATTACATATCTAACCTTCCCAACAAACCAATGGAGGGTTAGTAATCCTATTTTACAGAAGAGGAAAATTTAAGTCTGCAATTAAATAATTGGATCAAGAGTAATAGCTATGTGGGTAGGGAGTGACTTCCGAAATGGCTGGATGATAAACACAGCAAATTGTCTCTCTCAAAAGCAATAATAAAACTAGAAAAAATTGTCAAAACAGCAAATTCTGTACTCTGGATACTGACAAAGGGCAAACAGTGACCTGTGAAGCATTTATTCAAAAAAACTGTTGAACCTTAGTGAAAAGAGGGAAGATCAGCTGTTTTAGGCTGGGGATGTTCCCATACTTAACCCAGGCTTATGACATTGAAATAAAATAAAGGATAAGAGCCACATGATTACCTTAATTGATGTGGGAAAAGCATTTGACAAATTCAACACCCCTTAAAAAATAAAAATTCTCAACAAACTAGGAATAGAAGGAAATTTCTTCAAGCTGATGAAAAGACATTCACAAAAACCATGGAGCTAAAATTACATTTAATGATTAAAGGCTGACTATTTCCCCCTGAAATCAGTGCCACGGCAAGATTTCGGTTCTTACTACTTCTATTTGATATTGTATTAGACATTCCAGCCAGTACAATCAAACAACAAACTGCAATAAGATCAGAAAACAAGAAGTAAAACTGTCTTTCTTCACAGATGATATAACCTTGTATTGAGAAAATCCTAAATAAACACTTCCCTTTCAAAAAAAAGAAATAATAAATGAGGTCAGTAAGAATTCAGAATACAAGATTAATATAAAAAATCAATTGTATTTCTATATACTAGCAATGAACAATTCAAAAATGAAAATAAATTTATTCAAAATAGCACAAAAAAACTAAATGCTTAGGATTAAATCAAAGAAATAAAAGGCCAAGGCTTATACACTGAAAACTACAAAACAATGCTAAGAGAAATTAAAGAGGATCTATATCAATGGAATGACATTCTATGTTCATAAATTGGAAGACTCAATAGCCTGAAGGTGGCAATTCTTCCCAAACTGATGAATTGTTTCAGTGCAATCCATATCAAAATCTCAGCAAGGTTTTTTTGCAGAAATTGGTTACATGATCTAAATTTATATGGAAATGCAAAGAATCCAAAATGCCAAAACAAGTTTGAAAAAAGAACAAATTTGGAGGGTTACTTTTTTCCAACTTTAAAACATGTTATAAAGCTATGGTAACCAAGACAATGTGTTATTAGCATAAGAGGGACAGACCAATGGAACAGAATTGAGAGCCTAAAAATAACTCATATTTACAGTCAATTGACTTTTGATGAAGGTGTTTAGGTGTTAAAATAATTCCGTGAAGAAAGTATAAACTTTTCAACTTATTGTGCTGAGACAATTAGACATCCACACATAAAAAGATGAACTTAGATCCTTATATCACATTATATACAAATATTAACTCAAAATAGATTACAAAAAAAAAAAAAATAGATTACAGACCTAAATAGATTAAAGGCTTAAAGTTATAAACAGACCTAAATAGATTAAAGACTTAGTTAAAGTTATAAAAGTTTCAGAAGTCATAGGAGAAAACCTTTATAAGTTGGGTAGGTAAAGATTTTTTTATGTATTGCAACAAAAGCAGGATTCATAAAGGAAAAAATAACAAATTGGACTATCTCAAAATTAAGCACTGTGCATTTCAGAAGTCACCACAAGGAAAATGAAAACCAAGCTATACCACATATTGATAGAAAATGTTTGCAAATCACATATCTGACAAAGAATTTGCAGTGAAAATTTGAAAGGTAAGGAACACTTGCAGCTCAGTATTAAGAATACAAATAGGGCTTCCCTGGTGGTGCAGTGGTTGAGAGTCCGCCTGCTGATGCAGGGGACGCGGGTTCGTGCCCAGGTCCGGGAAGATCCCACATGCCACGGAGCGGCTAGGTCCATGAGCCATGGCCGCTGAGCCTGCATGTCAGGAGCCTGTGCTGCACAACAGGAGAGGCCACAACAGTGAGAGGCCCACATACAGCAAAAAAAAAAACAACAAAAAAAACCTAAAAACAGAACTACCATATCACCCAGCAATCCCACTATGGGTCATATACCCTGAGAAA
>NW_020174918.1:1842185-1857098 GCF_003031525.2 Neophocaena asiaeorientalis asiaeorientalis | reverse complement strand
GGAGCCAAAAAAAAAAAAAAAAAAAAAAAAAAAAAAAAGAATATAAATAGCTATTTTTTGTAAATGGCAAAATATTTAAATAGAAATTTTCCTAAAGGACAGTAAATAATTATCAAAATCATTAAAAGACATTCAACATCGTTACTCATGATGGAAATTAAAATTCAAACCACAATGAGGTACAAGTTTACATCCGCTAGAATGGAGTGGCTACAACACAGATAATAACAAGTATTGGGGAGGAAGTAAAGAAACTGGAACACTCATATAATACTGGTGAGAATGTAAAAACGTGCAGTCACATGGGAAAAAATTTGAAAGCTTTTTTAAAATGTTAAGCAACATTTTATCATACAACTCTGTCATTTCTATTCTAAGAAACTGCCAAGAAAAATGAAAACATGTCCACACAAAAACTTGTACATGAACATTCACAATAGCCAAAAAGTGGAAACAACTCAAATATCCATCAGCTAGTGAATGATTAAACAAAATGTCATATATCCATACAATGGGATTTTATTCAGAAATAAAAAGGAACAAACTACTAATACCTTCTACAACATGGATGAACCTCAAATATGTTATGCTAAGTGAAAAAGCTGGATGCAAAAGAACAAATATTGTATGTATCCATTTATATGAAGTTCCCTGAACAGCCAAATCTGTAGAGACTTGAGAATAGGAACAGGAAAAGACTTCATAAAAGTGTACAAAGTCTCTTTAGGCTGATGAAAATTTTATAAAACTGGATCGTGGTGATGGTTGAATAACTTTTAAATTTATTAAAAAAATCATTGAATTCTACTAAGAGTGAATTTTATGGTACATCAATTAGACCTCAACAAAACTTTTTTTTTTTTTTTTTTAATAATAGCTACAATGTATTGTCCACTGTCTGTGCAACAATCAAAATGTTTTAAACAGATTTTGTTTAATCATCAAATCTTCAGAAATATTTATTATTCTGATAATGAAGCTGAAACTCAGTGAAGTTAAATAACATGTTGTATATTTTTCAACTTGTAGGTTAGTGAATTAGAATTTGAACCTACTCCTAAATTAAAACTCCATGACTTAAGTCACTGTTATACTGCCTAGAGTCTCAGAATAATTCCTCAGTCACACCACATATGCAGTTCTCTTTGTAATATGCATGATACTCTTCTCTTATGGGCTAATTTGTGATTCCCCAAAATTCACATGTTGAAGCCCTAACCTCAGTATATCAGAATATGACCGTAGTTGGAAATAGAAAATTTAAAGAAGCGATTAAACTAAAATGAGGTCTTCAGAGTAGGCTATAATCCAATCCTTATAAAAAGAAGAGATTAAGACACACAGGAAGACACCAGGGATGCAAGACAAAGGGGAAAACACCATGAAGAAAGAGAGCAAGAGGGTAGTCATCCACAAGGCAAGGAGAGAGGCATCAGAGGAAACCAAAGCTATGGGTACCTTGATCTTGACTTCCAGCCTCCAAGGTTGTGAGAATTAGAATTCTTGATATTTAAAGCATCCAATCTGTGGTATTTGGTTATGGCAGTCCTAGAAAACTAATACAACTTCTAAGGCCATAATATAGTGGGGTCCACAAGACAGAATAAATATTGAAAACTATTTAGCAAAAGAAAATTTAGGGAATAATAATTTCTTTATTCTGTCTTTCTTTTAAATATCCAATTTTTCTACTACATTGATATGGTTTGATTATCATTTATACTATTAATGCATAATAAATTCTGGGCAATTGAATATTTTCTGAAGGCCTAAATTAATGAATTGGTGCAGATATATTCAGGTCACTACATTTTTTTTCAGTCAGATGTAAGTGTTCCTAAATTTCTATGTATTTGTTTGTTTTCCTCATATCCCCTATTCATTGATTTTTTTTTAAACCACTGAGATACCTCTAAGGAAAATTTTGGTTATTGGTCTCAGCAGCAACCCAGAGGGTTACCTGAGCATTCAGCATACCTCTATTTAGTCACAGTAGAACTTAGAACTTGAAAAAAATCTAGAAAACCTGTAGATAGTCATACAAACACACACTCTTATAGCTTAGTCCTTCTCTGTGTCTGTATTGATTTCTCCTATAGACCTCATAATGTGCCCTGAAAATTAAATCATCTATTTAGTTCCAATATGACCTAAGAATTTAATTGGATTTGTAGGCAGTAATTTATGTAATAATAGTGGATACTTTTCAAAAGTAGCTAATTAACAGCTTATCTTTAATTTTCCTTTTAAAGAAAAGGAACTGAGAATTAAAAACAAACAAACAAACAAGAAAGGAAAACAAAATAAATTTCAAAACTTTTTCTCCCCTTCTAACAGTGGTGTAGATTTATTCAGCAGAAAGACAGCATCCATCAGGGACGTTTGAGGAGCTGTGTGATACAATATGTATCTGATTACCTCATGCCTATAAAAATGGCTAAATAATTTAAATGAAATTCAATAAAGATGTACTTTCAATGGGAAACTTAAGAGGGGGTGATAGATTAAAAGCTTCCCATAACACAAAGATTTTACAAGATACTGCCATGAAAATTTCAAGTAAAAGATTACATTTTGTTTCCTCTTTTATGTAGCTAGATTTCTTCATTTTGTGTTGTTTTCATAACAGCTCTGAATAAATATATACTACATTATTTTGGTGCTTTGTTATATTGTACAAATTCAGTGTCATCATTACAGTTAAAATACACACACAGGGTTGCATTTTTTGTGAGATCACCTTCCAAAAGTTTGATTCTACCTTGCCTGAGACCCGATCCACATGGGTTAACCTTTCATTTATCCATAAAAGATTAATGGATTTGTTTTCCTCCGGCCCAGAATCAGAATCTTTGGCCCTTCCTAGAATTGATTTCTCATGTTATTCAAAGTATGTTGGTGGCTTTATACAATTACCTAGTGGGAAGGGATTTGTCTCTGAAAAAAGTACTGAAACCATCTTCCCTAATAGGCCCCTTTGTTGACAGGCAAAACAGAGAACCAAGGATTAAATGGGCTGTGAAAATTAAGCTACAACCTTTATCTAAAAGCTGCCCCTTTAGGTCAGCAGTGAGGTTAGCTGGTCTGGCCATGTGGGGGCACCACTCTGCTCTAACAATCTATTTTGTGAATAAATGAAACTGTTATTTATCTTACATGATGTCTAATAATGTACCTACCTCATTTGTTATATTCTTTCATCTAAATAATTGCCTAAATTAATTCAAAGTCTATTTAGAGGTCCTTGGATCACCTGGATCACTTTCACTTTGAGTGTCTGTTTAACATACAAATTTCTGGATTCTGGATTCTGCTCTGGAATCAGATTCTGCTTTCTTAACCATGCTGATGTTTGGGAACCACTGCTTTTATGATGGGATTTAAGCAGCATAGGATCTTCAACAGCAGTTCTCCTCAGAGAGTAGATGCATCTTATACACTTTAAGCACCTAAATCTTATAACCAAATGCCACTGAGGAAAAGGTTGAGGATTGAAAATCATATCACAAGGAGTTGTCCCTGGAGCATCTTACTGGTCAACCCATTTGATTTCAGCCTCGGGCCATCACTTAGATTCTTGAAGGAAATTCTGATTGTTTTCATTTTGCTAATGGGCCATTAAAGCCAGCTTATTGATTTGAGGAAGCTTTTCCTTGAAAAAAAATCACTAGGGGCCAAAACACATGGATTCTAATCTTAGCTTTGCTGCTTACAGTCCCTGAGGCCATTGGCAAGAAAATTACTATGTGCCTCAGTTTCCTCACATGTAAATTTAACTTTGATAATGCTTGCCTAAATTATGTCTAGTGAACTGGATTACTTAATATAGATTACTTAATATATTTTAGTCTCATGTTAATGATATTTAACAATATTAAAGTTTCATAAAAAATGTGAGAATGCTATAAAATAATTTTGTAATATTCTTTACAAAATCAGATAGAATTAATATTTTTCTCTTCTCTATTCTATTGGATATAGATTGATAAACCTAGTTCTATCAGTTTTAAAAGAAACCTCTGGATTCTTTCTTCCCATTGGTGTTGCTTAATTGTTATTTTAAAGTCTTTTATGGTGTTTGTCCTTAGAAGCAGAGGGACTGCTATTCTTGGGTGTTACTTTCCTGAAACTTGACAAAACAATGTCATTTTACTGAGATATTCAGTGTTGAGGAGAAAAAAATTGAACTACCACAATATAACCACATTTACCTTCAAACTAATCCTATAATATTTCTCCAGGAAACCAGATAGAAAAATCTTCTTTGTCTTAAAAATTTGCTGTTTACCTAAAAAGTACTATTATTTAGATAAAGATGCAAAAATAGGCATAATATGCAAATATTAGACCACAGGAAAATTTGGCAAGGAGAAAAATGATAGTAAGCCAAGGCATTTTGGTTAGCAGAAAACAAACCCTTTTTATGTGTCTCAAATGATTACTTTATATAATTGGATTAAATTTCTGGTGATATTTAAAATGTAAATTCTCCCAGGACAGACAATTACTATATTTTGTATTCTATGGACTGTCTTGTAACACAACAGCTTGTTCAATGAATGCCTGTGATATTGGTTGTAAATTTATGCTGAAAATAATTATCTCACTTTAATTTAATCACTTTTGTTTGATTCATATTTTTTAAGAGACTACCCAGATATGTTGACAAAAAAAAGAAAAAAAAAATTGATTTTTACAATATTTATTTCTCCTTTTTACTTTAAGTCCAACAGAAGAGAAATTCATAAAATTAGATAGTTATTCAGCCAAGCTGAATGACTAATATTCTCCAACAAAGTGAGTCCCTGCTTAAGCCAAATTGGGAAATCCCTTAAGTACACAGGGATGTTCAGCTGATCCCCTGAGAATGCTTTATGACATGACAGATCTACCAATCCACTTCCGGATGTCTTTTGGAGTGCAATTCATGATCCTTAAATCTATCTCTGAAAATGGAAAACAAACAGCTCAATCATTAGACCTGGATTTTCTTCTTCATATGTAAATAATATCTTACAATTTAATCGATGAAAATGAATCTAATGTATTTAATTCAGATCTGAAAACACAGTGCCGTTCACATTGTTCAGGGGTGTTTGACCTTGGGTTTATGGAATAAAATTAGACGAACTCCTTACTTCCTAAAAAGAATCAAAGAGACTTTCTTTTTTTATGTGCTAATGAAAATGAAGAGTTTAGTAGTATTACTAAGCACTCACTACTAGCCTTTTAATTAGCAACCCACTCGACTGCTCAAAACGATATTGACTGAAAGGCGTATTTACTGCTTTGTAAAATCCACCATATTTGAGCTCATTTCTATATTTCTAAGTTTGTGTTACAGTTTTAGAATTAATTAAATAACAAGAGCATATAAATCAAAATAATATACATATTAATGGAGACATTAGATTTAGAAAAGTACAATAGGATCCCTAGAGTAAATGTTACTCTTCTCCTTTTCATATCCTTTTCAAAGAATGCATATTTGTTTCCTTAATATTCTTTTACCACTACATTAGCACAGCCTTAAAAATCGGAAACACAGAACTCAACGTGTACATTTAACACATTAAGCCCAAGTAAGTATACCATCATTTCAGAAGATCAAAACCAGCAGCAAATGTGTCAGTAATGTGGTTCAGGCAGGTTGATTTTTTTATGAGGCAATGAGCTAGGCTTCAACTGCACAAATTTTCAATAGGTTTCTTAGCACAAATGTGGCTATCAGGAGCAGGCAGCTTAAGCAATTTGTTCCCAAGCCAAAAAGAGACTTTGGCAACCTAGTACTGTCATCATTGCTATGCAGTTGACCTTACAACTGCTTGCCAAAATTGCCAACATGACCACCCTCTCTGGATACTGATTTTTTTTGTTTGTTTGTTTTTGACTATAACTCAACAACAGGGATAACAAGGATCTTGCTAAATCTCATTCTATGCATTGTGCCATCTCTGGCGGCCTAAGAAAAAAGCAGCAGTGTTATTTTGGGAATGGATAAAACATGAGGCAGTGTATATAGCCGTAAATGTAGTAACCTTATAATTATAAAGCTCTGGAGGGAAGAACAAACTTAGATTAACTATGATCTACTCTGGAGAGTTTTTAATTACCAACCCCAGTGGGAAATAAGTGGTGATATTAAAAAACCACCTCAATCTGAAATGGACATAAGTTTGGGAATTAATAAGAAAATTCCTGCCTAGGAAGAGATGAGATGTGTGATGGTGTTGCCATCTGCAGTCATTAGAATACGGATTAGCTCTCCTGTTCTTTTCTCTCTGTCAGCCTGAGTGATCACTGAGATATTTGCTTCTCAGTCAAGTAAACTAGCTAATTATCATACTAAAAGTCTGATTCTCTAAGAGGACAATTGAGAAATCCATTCCAGAATTAGAGAGATAGGTTTGTAAGGCAGTATTGTTTTCAATCCTTTCAGGATTGGAGGGGGGGTTTATAATTTTTCCTGACAAATGTATACTCATATTTTAAACTTCCATCCACACCTACAAATACTCCAAGTGTTTCCAATATGCAATCACAAAGAAATGAAGACACAATGACAGATTTTTTTCTTTTCCCCTTTCTTTCCCTAAACTTCTTGCTTTATACAATTCTCTTACAGCAAAGTCTACTCCAATAGTCAATAGCTTGCAAGTTATTCATTGGTTTCTCTGCACACATTTAGAGCACTAATTGAATTAATATAATGTTCAAATCCTATTCAGTAAAGGCAAACTTCACTAATTGTGCATGGGAAAAGGAAATTGCAGTTCTACTCTTGCAAAAATTTCCACCAACGATGTTAAAGCATATACAAATTGTTCTATTGATCTTAACTGATTGTTGGCAAAAATAAACATGAAGCAGGCACACCATAATCCATTAAGAAGAGTACGGATGCACAGTGAGGGTGCAGTGCTCTCAATGTTCAATCAGTCTCAACAAAGGGAAGGTCCTTACAAGATTTGCAACCTTGCAAGATTAGGCAACCATCTTGTACAAGCCAACAAATGAAACACTTCAGGCTAATTCTCCTGGGTGTCTTATTTCTGGATGAATGAAAGTGAGTCCCATTTAGCTGCTTGTTATGCTGCTGTTCATAAACTGCTGTACTTTCTCCACCTCCTCCTTAATTCCCTCCTGTGTGTTTGGTTTATTGCTTGGGAAGGCCGTTATTAAAACCCAAATTAGAACTTGCCCACTAACCCAACACCCTCTCAATTCTTGAAACACCTGGGCTAAATATTGCTTTCCCTACATTTTACATCTGAAATTCATTCTCTGCTTAGCTATAAAGCAACTGTGACACTGAATGATTGGGGGTTGAGAAGGTGTCAGAGATCAAACAAGTATAATTTGGCCCAGAATAACTTTGGGTTTTCTTCATGGAACAAATATTTAATTGACTGAATTAGATTGACCAACTGTGTTATTTGCATGATTCCTGAGGTTTGCACTGTGTTTGTCTTAGGCTTGAAACATACCAAAGAAGTTTTGTCTAAAGGAATAAAATCTTATAGGACAGGTAATATCACAAATTCAAAATGTAAACCATTAAAGAAGACACCAAGTACTTTTCATAGATTGGGCTGTATCAATCAATACTTAGCTGATGGAAAATAATATAGGTACATTATGAGAAGAGTCTGGGGAGTTAAAAATCTCTGATAAGCAATCAGCCAAGACTGGGACCTTGGCTATAACATTTACTCATCACCAAATTCTAGGAAATAAAATAAATTAACTCTAACATTCTATTTACATCTATTTTCCATTACCTTATTATTTGAATCGTATAAGTTCAGAAGAAGAGAGATAAATATAAGACAGTATAGGTTTTCCGGATAATACTTAAATGTGGCATATCCACTTAGAGCTCTGTAAGTCCAGTTTGGAGTACTAGACTTCATGGGCTTACCAGAAATAGCTGGGGTAAAAAAACACTACCCTTTGGGCGATACAGAATCCATCACTTACCAATGAATACAACAGTGTCATTTCAGATCTATTCAGATAACCAGATCAGTTACAGATACTGTTTAACTATCTGTCATGAATATCCCAAAATTATTCCCTTGCTACTCCATACTAAGTTACGTAGAATATGGTATGATAAATGTGTCTTAATGTCTCCCAAGTTCTGTTTGAAATATTGTGATCATATCACATTGTGTAGACCTTCCATTGTTTGGGAGCTCAGAAAGTAGCTTCTAGGGGAGATTTCTTGTACTTGGGAGACAGTGATTGTCCTAAAACATTATTGAGTTTTAGGATTACCACTACCCCTAAGTATTCATGTGGCTTTCTCCAAATGAAAACAGCATAAAACACTGAAAAGAATAGAGGACTGAACTCTAGTCCCCTTGCTGTAACTAACTAGCTAAGTGACATTTAGTAAAATTCTATATCTAATGGCCTTAAGATAGTCCCAATGGCCAAGGATCTGGACTAAGATTACTAGCTCTTACATTCTAAAATACAAATTTAACTTCATTATTTCATTACTTTCCCATCTTGATTTTTACTTACGCAATGGAAAATCACTTTCCCTTCTTAAAAAAATGTGATGGTCTCTTGAAAGTTCTTTGAATAGTATCAAACTTGGAACAAATAAATTAAATGTTAATAAAACATGTCACCAAGAGGGTCTTCAAACAGAAATTAATTAACTGAAAATGAATTTTATAAAATGCTTACCTTCCTGTAACTTTAATAGCACATGCATTTTTCACTTTATTTTTCTGATTTTTCTGTGGATAATTCTGGCTTTATAATAATAATCCTCACCGTTGCATGGAGATAAAATTGTTTTCGATATCTAGTTCTCTTTTTTTCCTCACTGAACTTATTAGATAATTAATCATTTATCTGAAGGACATGATTACCTTTTATTATCTGAAAGACACTTTGTGCTTTGCTGGGCCTGTGCAGTTCCTACACAGATATATTTGGGCTGAGGTCATTCAGAAGCATCATCTGAGATAATAGGTGCTTACTTCCAGGTGCGTTCTTCTCAGTGTAAAGGCCTGTACGGTACCTCATACACAAACTACACTATAGTCCACAGTATCTTTGAACTTCACAATTGCCTGGGCCCAAATAGGCTCCCAAATTAAAGGACAAAATGGGTAATTTTTGCAAGATCTGTACTTTGGTTTAAAAGAAAGCAGGAGGAATTCCAAATCAAAGGGTAACCAAAGTTTACCTTTGAATCACAAAACTTTGAACCTAGAAGGCACTTTCACGATATTCTTATCTATTAACATTATTTCTAAGATGAAGAGACTGAGACTTAAAGAAATAAATGTGACCTGATTTATCTTTGGCCCTATGTCCTTCCCAAGGTACACAGCCTGACTTTTCTTAGAAGACTTATGGGAAACTTTCTGTCAGAATGACAAAATCTCAAACATGAAATTGATAAAAACTGATTTGGATACTGAGGTCTTTCTTTTCTATATGCTTATCACTTTTCTGGCTCCCCCTTTCTGGGATTCCATTAAGGTAATAGGGCAATGTTATTTTATAAGCACGTTGGATAGTAAATCTGTCCAGAACTTCTACCCTTGGTAACACATATTATTTTTTAAGTATATTTTATTAACCCAAAGAGGGAATTGCCCATAACAAGAGTTGTACATTAGAATCATCTGAGGAGCTTTAAAAGGGTGGGAGGGAAATGCAAGAGGGAGGAGATATGGGGATATACATATATGTATAGCTGATTCACTATTATAAAGCAGAAACTAACACACCATTGTAAAGCAATTATACTCCAATAAAGATGCTAAAAAAAAAAAAATCCTGGTGCTTATCCCACACCTCAGACCAATTAAGTGCAGGATGGGTGGTAGGACTCAGGCATCAGAACTTTATAAAGCTCCCCAGATAAAAGCAAAGTACAAACAAGATTGAAAGTCACTGCATTGGAGCTCGATCTACTAGGAAGAATTCTTCTACCTTTTGAGGTAGAGCACAGGGTTTCTGTCTATCATGTATCCTACCTACACTGACAAATCTTCACCCATGAAACAATTTAAGCTAATAGGCTGAGAACAGGCTGGATATTCTTCTTCTTATACAATCACTGCAGATTTTATTGGAAGTTATTTTCAAACTGACAAAACAGTTTTGACCCAAGTTATTTTGACCCAAGTCTGGATACTAATACTAATCAGATCTGGGGTATTTGATTCCAGTGAATAAAGATAACTCTCGAGTCTGCCTCCATATCACACATTTTCATGCTAATTTACTGCCTATCAGTGTAACTTTGGGCCATTTTGATTCCCAAAGACACCCCTCAGAATTTTAATTGGTCTACTCGTAACCTGAATATCATATGTGAGCATAGTTTGTTCTTATTTATCAATATGCCCAAGCCAAATGGTACAATTTTGTTTGCATTTAGTTCAAGCACTGCTGTTTCAGCATATGTTTCATAATAAAATGGTGCCCCACACAATCCCATAGGTAAACAGAGATCCTTGGGTGTTAGCTGCACATGAAATTTTTCACTTTAAGGTATTCATTGCCTGATCCATGAATCCATAACAATGAACAGGTTTGAGTTGATCAGCAGGCAGCCTTGTCAAAGGGTCTGCAAGAATTACCAAATGGACCAGCAGATGATTCAGGAACACCTGCCCAATACTTCTGTTTTTTGTTGCTTACCCAAGTCAACCATTTCAGAAGAGAGAGTGTGAGCTACAGTTAGATCTCAAGATTTGACTTGGTTGCTGAATTGTAATGGAAAGCCATATGCTTACTCAATTTGAGGAGAAAACCATGTTGTGCTGAATTACATACTGCTGGCTTTGCCCTGATTTCCAAAATAGTAAACCATATTCACTTTAACATGTCCATCAGTTTCTTTGAGGACAATCTGATGTATTTCATGAGCTACTCCTTAAGTGTGATACCGGCCTCTCTGTTAAAGCAAAATCTAACATATATTTTTGAAATTAGCTATTTAAACTAAATTATACTTAGAATCTTAAATTTGAGGAATAACTCATGGGGCAGTTGGGCTAGACTTGTACTAGAGATCAGAAATTCCAAACACACACTGTATGAAAGTGGTATACAGCAATGTTCTTTTGTACCTACGTCTTTTGCTTCACTCCTATCCTTGTATCCAATGAAAGGATTGCCTCCATGAAATAATTTAATTCTAAAACTACTTTCTCATTCCTGAAAAGATAGATTTCTTAGCACACCTTCAACCACTAACTCCCTCAAACAAATGTAGTTGTGAACACATCCTTAGTGAGCTCTCTGTGGAAGGCACAGTATTCAAACTTCAAACGTTTGCTTCCTTGTATTTCCCAAGCTGCTTTGCTTTTAGGTAGAGGTGATATGACTACTTCTGGCCAATGAAGTGAGAGATATGGATGCGTATCACTTCTGACCAAGACAGTTGAGAACAAGTTTGTAACCTTCATCTCTCCCTTATTCTGTCAGAGTAATCTAGGAAGACACATGCTCTGGATGGCAGAGCCACAGATGGAAGAGAACTCTCCTACACACATCAGAATGTGACATGTGGGGAAAGTAAAGCTTATTGTGTTATTGCCATTCTAAGTTTTTATATTATGTTAAATAATGTTAATTATCAGGATTAGTACAAACTTCCTGTCTCAAGAAGTAATAACAGCTACATAATTTATTATTTTCAATTTTTACTGAAAAATTGGCAGTTTTAATCTTCTATCCAATGAAATTGTAGCCTCATGACAGGACTCACCTTTTCACTTCCTTTCAGTATATAAAGCAGTGAGAAGATTCAATATTTGCGAAGGACCTAATTGAAATCCAAAGAATATCATTGCATTCTATGAATTCCAAAGACAGTATCGACATAGCAGATGCTCAATAAATGTCCAAGGGGAAGATGGATGGATGGAGAAATAGAACAGCATTCACATCTCAATAGAAAATTTCTAGTGAAACCAGAAAATTAATTTATTTTTTTAAGACTAAAAACTGCTAGACTTTGAGTCCTGAGAGGGTTTTTTCTTTTCAAATACCCACTTATTTGTTAATTTTAAAATAAATTCTAACAGGTAGGATTAACCCTAACAGCAATTTTAGGTACAAGGACATCTTAAGGAATTTGAAATCCAATGTGACTCGCTCAGAATTCCTCTGGACCCCCTACCATAAATTTTCAGACCAAATATAAAAAATAAAGGATAATTTTTAAAGAACAGCATTCAAGGTACAAGGATGGGAGGTGGAGAAAGAACAAGAGGGACGTCAGAGAATTTGGGGTTCAGATGCTGTTGCTTAATATAGTTCTATAAATTCAACAAGTTAAAATCACTATATTTCAGGTTTTTCTTTTGTAAAGAGCAATAATGAAAATGTATTTGGAGGTTTGTGTAGAAATTAAATAATAAGAAAAACAATCCCTAGTCCTTAATAGGAAAACTATACAGTAAAAATTACCATTTCCCTCTCATGTTAGTTATAATGAGTAGTAGAACTTTAAGTCTGACTGTACTCAGTTTTGTTGTTGTTGTTATTTTTTTCCCATGCTATTGGTCTGAACTACTTTCTTTTAGTTTTCCCCCAAATTGCCTACCTAGTACATTGAGAGAAAGTTCATCTTCTCCTAACTCCTCCGACTCCATCTCTAAGTTGTGATAAAGAGCAGTTGTTCCTGTTACCTTTATCCCAGAGATGGCACACTTAGTGATAAAGAAATTAGCTCTTTTCAAGGGTCATATCTTGAAATGCAATCATTTGTCATTTTTAGGTGGAATTATATCTACCACTAGACAACTGTAACTCAGTATCTCTTGGACTAGATCATCCTTGACTGCTTAGTGAGGTTATGTTACAATTATGCCCAAATTTGAATGAATTTGAGTACTCTCTCCACTATAGCAGAATTTAGTATATACAAGGGACTGCACAAAAGGTCTGACTTGTGCTCAATAATCAATCTATCAGATGCATCTGCCACATTATTTCCCAGGTGTAAATGGTTGATGTCTCACAAACCCTTGGTAAGAGCCTTTATGCTGACAATGCTGATAGTGATGGCTGAGAAAACATGCATTTATATACACAGCTTGTGGTCTGTAGCTGTATGCAAAATCACATATCTTCAGGATGCTAGAATGCTTGATTTCATGAAAGGATGAAGAGAAGAACCTCATGTCTGGCTCTGTAGCAAACTTTGCCTTGTGTTCTAGGACACTGTTGTTTGTAGCAGAGTGTCAGAGTCCACCATTAACATAACTAACAGTTTTTAACCTCTCCTGCTACTCATAGGGGATCAAGGTGCTTAGATAGAGAACAGAAGTGATATCATACTCCCAATACAAGGTACCAAAATCTGAATCACTACACAACCATATCAAATTTCCTTTTGGATTCCTCAACTCAAAATAAACATTTAGAGGACGGCTTGAAGATGGCGGAAGAGTAAGACGCGGAGATCGCCTTCCTCCCCACGGATACACCAGAAATAAGTCTACACGTGGAACAACTCCTACAGAACACCTACTGAAGGCTGGCAGAAGATCTCAGACCTCCCAAAAGGCAAGAAACTCCCCACGTACCTGGGTAGGGCAAAAGAAAAAACAGAGACAAAAGAATAAGGACGGCACCTGCACCAGCGGGAGGGAGCTGTGAAGGAGGAAAAGTTTCCACACACTAGGAAGCCCCTTCGTGGGCAGAGACTGCGGGAAGCGGAGTCGGGAGCTTCGGAACCGCGGAGGAGTGCACAGCGACGGGTGCGGAGGGCAAAGCGGGGAGATTCCCGCACAGACGATCGGTACCGACCAGCACTCACCAGCCCGAGAGGCTTGTCTGCTCACCCGCCGGGGCGGGCGGGGCTGCGAGCTGAGGCTCCGGTTTCGGTTTCAGACGGAGCTCAGGGAGAGGACTGGGGTTGGCGGCTTGAACATAGCCTGAAGGGATTAGTGCACCACGGCTAGCCGGGAGGAAGTCCGGGGAAAAGTCTGCACCTGCCAAAGACGCAAGAGACTTTTTCTTCCCTCTTTGTTTCCTGGTGCGCGAGGAGAGGGGTTTAAGAGCGCTGCTTAAAGGAACTCCAGAGACGGGCGCGAGCCGCGGCTAAAAGCGCGAACCCCAGAGACGGGCGGGAGACGCTAAGGCTGCTGCTGCCGCCACCAAGGGGCCTGTGTGCGAGCACAGGTCACTCTCCACACCCCTCTTCCGCGGAGCCTGTGCAGCCCGCCACTGCCGGGTTCCCAGGATCCAGGGACAACTTCCCCAGGAGAACGCACGGCGGGCCTCGGGCTGGAGCAAAGTCACGCTGGCCTCTGCCGCCGCAGGCCCGCTCCGCACACAGTGCCCCTCCCTCCCCCCCACCCCGGCCTGAGTGAGCCGGAGCCCCCGAATCAGCGGCTCCTTTAACCCCATCCTGTCTGAGCAAAAAACAGACGCCCTCCAGCGACCTACACGCAGAGGCAGGGCCAAATCCAAAGCTGAGCTCCTGTGAGCTGTGAGAACAAAGAAGAGAAAGGGAAATCTCTCCCAGCAGCCTCAGAAGCAGCGGATTAAAGCTCCACAATCAACTTGATATACCCTGCATCTGTGGAATACCTGAATAGATAAGGAATGATCCCAAATTGAAGAGGTGGACTTTAGGAGCGAGATCTACGATTTTTTCCCCCTTTTCCTTTTTTGTGAATGGGTACGTGTATGCTTCTGTGTGAGATCTTGTCTGTATAGTCTTGCTTCCACCATTTGTCCTAGGGCTCTATCCGTCCATGGTTTTTAAAAAATTTTTTTTTCTTAATAATTAATTTTAATTGTAATAATGTTATTATACTTTACCTTCATTCTTTCTTTCCTTCCTTCCCTCCTTTAGATAACGAATCACCCCAAATTGAGGAGGTGGTCTCAGGGAGCAGGATTTATGATTTTTCCCCC
>NW_020174918.1:1839724-1842080 GCF_003031525.2 Neophocaena asiaeorientalis asiaeorientalis | reverse complement strand
AATGCTCCCACCAAAAGACACAGGTTGGCTGAATGGATACAAAAATAAGACCCTTACATATGCTGTCTACAAGAGACCCACTTCAGACCTAGAGACACATACAGACTGAAAGTGAGGGGACGGAAAAAGATATTCCATGCAAATGGAAACCTAAAGAAAACTGAAGTAGCAATTCTCATATAAGATAAATAGACTTTAAAATAAAGACTATTACAAGAGCCTATGGAATTTAAGAAAAAAAAGGATGTCATGAAGAACCTAGGGGTGGGCCAGGAATAGAGATGCAGACCTACTGGAGAACGGACTTGAGGATATGGGGAGGGGGAAGGGTGAGCTTTGACAGGGCAAGAGATAGTCATGGACATACACACACTAACAAATGTAGTAAGGTAGATAACTAGAGGGAAGCAGCCGCATGGCACAGGGATATTAGCTCGGTGCTTTGTGACAGCCTGGAGGGGTGGGATAGGGAGAGTGGGAGGGAGGGAGATGCAAGAGGGAGGACATATGGGAACATATGTATATATATAACTGATTCAGTTTGTTATAGAGCGGAAACTAACACACCATTGTAAAGCAATTGTACCCCAATAAAGATGTTAAAAAAAATAAATAAACATTTATTCTTATACATAGAAGAAAGGGAAGCTGGCAAAGTCACATGCCTGGGAAAGGTTGGAAATAAATGTTGATCTTCCATATATCATGAGAGATTTGATTTTCTCATATATTCTCTCATCAAGTCTCCCATTTGTGACCAGGAAGAACAAAGACCAAAGTGGAAAAGACCTGTGCTGACATTTCAAGATGGTCTCTCTACTCCATTCCGGTGGGAGTGGAGAAGGAATGAACATTCGATTAACTTCAGTTCTTGAATGAGAATGCAAAATGTAACAGGAAATGTCTTAAAATAGGAACAACAGAGAATAAATTATTTTAGATAGGCAAATAGACATTGATTTGTCCAAGGCCCTATCTGACACAGGCTGATCTGGTGCACAGCTTTGACTAAATAGCTTTACTATGCTTAATATTTTCTGTTTGCCTATCCAGATGTATTTTCTACACTCTCAACCCTATTCTTTGCCTCTGGAGGCTGACCCTTTGGATTGTGTCAACCAGAATCCTTTGCCCTTTGGCTTCTGCTTAGGTTTCATCTATGGGAGGAAGGCAGAAGATAGATTGGAGAGAGGGGACTAAAGTCTATATATTTATTTACCTATTCTCTTCCCACAGGGCATGAGTCAGCAGTGGCTGTGTTCTTCTACAAGGTCATAGCTTCTGTAGACTTGTGCTTACCTTAAAGGTCAGCTGCGACTATAGTGACAGCTACTGCTACAACTCTCTCTGGGTTCTGATAATGGTTCTCTCCCTGAGTGCTTTGCCATCTTCTTGTAGTTTCCATTAGTCCTACCCATGCCTTTGTGAATTATTCATTAATCTCTCCTCAATTACTTGTTTCCTGCCATGACTGATACATTTACCATGCTCCTCCTTTGGGGCTTACTGTGTCACTCTGGATCCCATACTTGGTTTTACAATCATGTTTTTGCACAAGGGTGCTCAGCTGAGGGACAAATGGGAGTTGAAATCCAGTCCCTGCCCTCTTAGCCAATGATGGACCTGTGAGCACAGCTTCTCCATCTGGAGGGGTGAATTTCAATCACTTGCAGATAGCCCCATGCAGCCTAGCAGTGGCTGGTGATCTTGCTCAGCAAATAGAAATGCTCTTTTTTAGGTGCCTTGTATCAGGCCTGGTAATGTTTACTAGATAATTTTCCTGGGAGAAAAGAAGGAAGTTGCAGTATATATGAAGCATGACTTAGTTAGAATTTTCACAAATAATTAAAGGAGATCAGATTCTGCAGGAAGCAGAAGTATAATTTAAAGGACAAGGCGTTCTCTTCTACATACTTCATTCTCTTGAAATCAAATGATACATGGTCTAGTTTTAAGTAATTAACAAAGCTTGTAGCAAATTGTCTACTAGGTCTTCAAATCTTTTCCTCAAAAAGTCAATGATTTTATGGCTCACGTCTAGGTAATTTTCAAAGTTTGTATCAGAAAATGTCTACTAAATCCTCCAGGTTTTTCCTTATAAAATTAATTTGTTATACTGTTTTTCTTTCCCCAGAGATATATTACAAATAGCCAAATGCTTTACTTCCTATTGGAAACATTACTAAATAGTATTTAGATAGAAAATACAGATTTTTGTGCATTCCTTTTCTTCCCTAAAAGTTACATAGATATCATGTGATTTTTAAGAAAATTACTTGGTTAAGGCTGGGATTATGTATATTTATTTCTAAGTACCCATGCTACCATTTTGATATACTAAAGCCTAAAATATAAA
>NW_020174918.1:1839146-1839700 GCF_003031525.2 Neophocaena asiaeorientalis asiaeorientalis | reverse complement strand
CCACCAGGGAAGCCCCCTAATATATATTTATCTTAAAAGAATACACTCTACACTTGCCATTCTATTTGCCAAAGTAGATTACTTGCTTTTACCCCCCCAAAATTTTGAGACATATTCTTACCTTTAAAACAGAATTTTGAAATATAGATTTGAGAGCTTTGATGTAAGCACCTGTTATTTTTAAATCAGCAGATGCAATCTTGCTTTATATGAAAATATATAAAAACTGTACTTCTCTAAGACAGTGTGTTTTCTTTCCAATGATTTGTCAGATATCTAATAGTCCCTAAAGATTCAAAAATGATTTTTTACAAACAAGATCAGAAGAACTGATCACAAAATCTATAATCTTTATGTTTTATTGAACAAACTTCTTGTATATTCTTGTCTTCATTTTATTTAAAAAATTTTACATTTTTTAAGAAATAGGAATCTAAGAGTTGTTTCAGATTCATTTTCCCTTCTAAAGTATTTGTCTACAGTTTGCTACCTAGGGGTTAGACAGGAATAAAGACACAGTCCTACTAGAGAATGGACTTGAGGATATGGGGAGG
>NW_020174918.1:1824950-1839073 GCF_003031525.2 Neophocaena asiaeorientalis asiaeorientalis | reverse complement strand
ATATTACAATGCACATTACAGCAAAAACAACTCATTTGCTAATCTTTTTCTTACTAAATTGCTATCACCTTCCCTACTGTTCTTCTATCTCCTAGAACATGGTATTTAATTAATAAGCATGTATTTGGGTCTTATTTTATATTCAGACTTAGTTTTCCTCCTGCCTGCTTCTCTGAACAGCTATCCATCTAGGTATAACACCATGGATCGTATTCCTAAACATCCAACGTAGTAATACTTGGTTTAAATTGTTTAGCATGACCTCCAAGGAACCTAGTGAGTGGAGAAGGAGGATAGAGAGTAACACTTTTCTACTCTTTAGACTTGAAGAAGAGAGTCTAGGAGTAGACAAGTTTCAAAATAAAGAATATCCTGAGGATATCTTTAGATTCAATTTACAGTTGCAACATATTCAGAAAAGTTAAAGGTTATTCTAGCATGTGGATACTTCACTGAACTGAACCTCAAAAACTTGAGAGCTTTGCCCATCAATAAGGTGGCCTTTGAAGCTACATACCTGATTTTTTTTAATGTTGTAGAAACATCATAAAATTGAGCTGTTCAAGACACCTTTCCCCAGTGAAAAGTCAATTACTAATGTTGTAACTCTTGAAGGATGCTTTTGATGTTTAAAAAAATTCAAGGAAAAGAGAAAACAGACAAACAGATTCAAAGTTTCCAGGTTCATTGAGATGGATATCCCCATAATTAACAGAACAAATCTTAGTTTCTTTCTAACAATGGTTTGAATTAAATCTATGTAAGTTTTAGTGGAATGTATTCAAGTATGTTTACTATTGGAGGTGCCTCTACCATAACAGAACACTTTGCACTTTTGTACATACAGTATCTATTAGTCTCTGGCAACATATTTTGTCTTTATAAACTAACTGCAGATTACATCAAATTCCCATGTTTTCATGAAAAAATGACCATATATTGTTTTAATCACCATCATAAACAAAAACTGTGGATACTGAAATGGAATTTTCATTAGTTTTCAAAATCTCTCAAGATTGTCTTCACTTTTCAAAACTTGAAAACCCAGAAAGAGTGAGAGCCAAAAACAAACAAGCAACAACAAAAAATACTAGCACTGAAGGTCCTGACTTGGCAGTATACCAAGTTCTCAACATATTAAAAGATCTAGCATATCTACTTAAGGGGATTATAAATCTCCCTTGCTCTGAATTAAATAATGCTACATCCAGGATGGCCCAGGTTTCATTTGCCATCTGAGTTGTTCAATATATAGTAGTAACACCCTAAGTCTTAGGATACTGAGGCTCTACTTGCCTCTAGAAAAGGTAGTATCAGTCTCAAATAGCATCAAGTTAACATCTAAGCAGAGAAGCAGAAATTCCTTAGTATTTAGAAAAGAGAGAATTTAATTCAGGGAATTTATTACACAAGTAAGAGCAAATCTGAGAAGCCAAGTGGAAATGGTAAAGCAATCCAGAGATTAGTTATGCCAGAAAAAGGCTATTGCCCATAGGCTGGAGCAAGGAAGAGAGAAAGTGCCATTACTGAAACATAAAAGAGAACAAAACGCCTGAGAATTAGCAGGCCCAGGATTGGTACAAATGTGTGACTCAGTGGACTCTAGGCCTCAGATAATTGTGTGGGTTTTAGGCTGCCTCAGTTCCATCCTAAGACTGCATCCTTCTTTTTCTAGCGATACCAAAACCAGGGTTAAGAAGAGAGAGGAGGAATATCCTAGACATAATCTCAATCTCTGTTCTGACAAAGCACACCTGATAAAAAACATTTATTCTAAGTAAAAACAGTGCCCTTGATAAGTAAACTCAGTTGCTCAGAAGTCACAACCTAGCCTCTCCTCCCAAAAGGATTGTCACCTGTCCCTGCCTCCTGTAAGGATTTCTAGGACTGCCCCTCCAGTTCTCCCTGGGCAGACTGCTGCCACTAAGTCTCAGCCAATTTCTCCTTTACTCATACTTTTACACAGAATCAGCATTGTCTTTTACTCCAATCCAGTTTCCTTTAGTGTTCTCCAATTCATCAGACAAGCCTGGGTATATCTGAACTCCAATTATTGTTAGAGGTCAAAATTTTTCCCACCAAAAAGCTGTGCCACTTACAACTCAAGAAATGCAGGACATTCCTATTACAGTTACAAAGTTCTTGGTGTATTATAGGTCCTTGAGGAAGGTGGTCTTTAGATAACATAGAGACAGGTGGTGTTACCTCCTTCACGCTCCAGTCAGACATTCAACAGTGGCTCTTTCAAAAGAACTGTCCTAGTTCAGATGACTATAATGAAAACATCATAGATTGGGTGGCTTATAAACAAAAGAAATTTATTTCTCACAGTTCTGGAAGCTGGGAAGTTCAAGAGCAAGGCGGTGGCACATTCCGTTTCTGACAAGAGTTCACTTCCTAATTTATATATGACCATCTTTTCACTATGTCCTCACGTGGTGGGAGGGGTAAGAGAGCTCTCTGGGATCTCCTTAATTAGGGTACTAATCTTATTCATGAATGTTCTGCCACCATGACCTAGTTACCTCCCAAAGGTTCCATCTTCTAAGACCATCATGTTGGGGATTAGGATATCAACACATGAATTTTGGGAGGATACATTCAGTTCATTAAACTAACCTATCATGGAGGTTTTAAATTTGTTATTGAAATATAGTTGGTTTACGATTTTGTGTTAGTTTCAGGTGTATAGCAAAGTGATCCAGCTTTTATATAATATGTATATATACATATATAGGCATACATATTATTTTTTAGATGAATTTTCTACTATAGGTTATTACAAGGTATTGGATATAGTTCCCTGTGCTATACAGGAGGTCCTTGTTCATTATCTATTTTATATTTAGTAGGCATCCTGGAGATTTGAGAGCTACAATCTCTTGGACAGGAATCAGGCCTCCCAGTCATCTGTCAAAGTCCAGAGCTTTCAGCAGAGCATACGTACTGGCTACCACAAAGGGCCATGAAGCTTTCACACTGTACAAATCTAAGGTGCTCTTCTGAGGTGCTGATGGTGCCCCAGGAATTGTAAATCAGGGTGACCCTACCCAAGCTCATAGCAAGTGTTAAATAAATACTTGTTAAATGATGACATATGAGGTTAGCAAAGACTCATACTATAGAGCAGGACAAATATCATTACATGGAAATAGGTTTTATAGAGAAATGGATATTGGTAAATTATCTAAGAATTTTGCTGGTTAAAAATTGCATTTTGCGGGGCTTCCCTGGTGGCGCAGCGGTTGAGAGTCCGCCTGCCGATGCAGGGGACACGGGTTCGCGCCCCGGTCCGGGAAGATCCCACATGCCGCGGAGCGGCTGGGCCTGCGCGTCTGGAGCCTGTGCTCCGCAACGGGAGAGGCCACAGCAGAGAGAGTCCCGCATACCAAAAAAAAAAAAAAAAAAAAAAAAAAAAAAAAATTGCATTTTGCTTGAATAATAGTAGGATATGAAATTGCCAGAGGAATGCTATTAATGAATTAGGATCCACATATTCTACTCAATTAAATTATACAAAAAGACATGTTGAACATAATGAAGCATCATCTAATTAGAAGGTTCAAAAAGGTCTTTGAAAATCAGGGCATTCATGGAAATTTTTGCCTTAAGACACTCTCATCACAAGTGTCCTTTCTGCCCAAAATGATCATTAATATTTGCCCTAAATTGCAGAGATGTGGGTATGTTAGATATTTCCTTCCTTGCCTCTCAAACAGAAGCACAATTTCTTTTCATTTTCTTTATTCTCTGCTTGTGCAATATGAGTGGGCATTAATCCTATATGTCCTTGTTGCATGTGTGTAATCTTGCTTATCTTTCTAAGCTTTGGTTCATTTCTCTTTTTTTCTTTTTGGCCATGCCCTGTGGCTTATGGGATCTTCGTTCCCCGACCAGGGATCAAACCTGCATCCTTGGCAGTGAAAGAACAGAATCCTAACTACTGAACCATTAGGGAATTCCCTTTGGTTCATTCTTTACACATGACTACTATCCTTTGAGATTCCAGTCTCAGCTGAATTCACTTTTATCATCCTTCCTATTCTTTTATCACCCCAATCACTGAACCTAGGCTGAGCTGAGCACAGTGGTATGCAAATCTATCTGTATGGACTTGCAGATGGAGGGCTGCAGGAAGGTTATGCTGTTGCCACAGAGATGTCAACTCCTGAGTGGCCAAGAGAAGTCATGGGTCACACATCATGTATTTTTAGACAAGATGTATATAACTAATAAAATCAGCCTTGTGTAAGGTATGGCCCTTGGCATTGAAAAGAACAGATACAAGTGTGCACATTCATACTCTCTAATCTGTCAATATAAAAATTGACAATAAAATAATTGCCAAACAGCCTGGATGAATATGTATTCTGAGTACCTCAAGCTCTGATTATAGCAGTACTGCTTGGGAAGTCAAATTATAATAAGAAATTATATTAGTGAACAGGGGAATGGAAATCGTCAATATTCTTAACATGAGGAAGAGTAGGTCACACTGCTGAAACAGGGTACCCTCCACCTCAGCGGTGAATTTAGACAAAGATTTCTAGTTTACCCCTACTTTACCTAAGGCTGTATTGCTGACCACTTCTTACCCTTTTTTTTTCTGGATAAATTAATCTGCATCAGTCTATGATTCTGGCATACTACCTCTGGACTTATTCTAATTCTTTAATATGTCTGTACATTGATTGTGCATTATGTATTTATTTCATAGTTTAGGACCTAGAGGCCAATTTTACTTCCTTTATTTTAAATTTCTTGGGGCAAACAACTATTGTCACAATTAATATTCTGATTTTTGTTTGGGAACTAAAAGGAGCAAAAAAGACATATTAATAAATTGAGTATTTTCTTAAAAAATGGAAACTATTGCATTTGAAATGACATATCTAAATTACCAAGGAGATACTTATTTACATATATAAGTCCAATCACACAATAGAGGAAACTCCTATGTGAAACTTAACTAATTTAAACATTACTGCATTAGGGTCTTCCCTGGTGGTCCAGTGGTTGAGAATCTGCCTGCCAATGCAGGGGACATGGGTTCGAGCCCTGGTCTTGGAAGATCCCACATGCTGTGGAGCAACTAAGCCCATGCACCACAACTACTGAATCTGTGCTCTACAGCCCACGAGCCACAACTACTGAGCTCGTGTGCTGCAACTACTGAAGCCCATGCACCTAGAGCCCATGCTATACAACAAGAGAGGCCACCACAATGATAAGCCTTCACACTGAAACAAAGAGTAGCCCTCACTTGCCACAATTAGAGAAAGCCTATGTGCAGCAACAACACAGACAAAAATAAATAAATAAAATAAAGTAAAATAAATATTATTGTATTATGATTCTATTGATAACCAAATATATACAGTTGGGTTGTTTATTGATAGTTTTTCTCTCACATGTGGGTTCTTTCTCCCTCTGATAATTTGAACATTCTTTAACTTTAATCAGAGCTCTTTGGTACATAGAAAATTTTGATTCTTCTAGCAAATGATTTCCTGGCTGGCCAAGTTCAGAGCTCCTAACTCCCTTTCTTAAATGTTCTGTCTTTGAGGGGAGTTGATGAAGTTGGTGGAAGAGTAAGACATGGAGATAACCTTTTCCCCCACAGATACATCAGAAATACATCTACACGTGGAACTGCTCCTATAGAACACCCACTGAATGCTGGCAGAAGACCTCAGACCTTCCAAAAGGCAAGAAACTCCCCACGTACCTGGGTAGGGCAAAAGAATAAAGAATAAACAGAGACAAAAGGATCGGGACGGGCCCTGCACCAGTGGGAGGGAGCTGTGAAGGAGGAAAGGTTTCCACACACTAGGAAGCCCCTTCGCGGGTGGAGACTGCGGGGGGCGGAGGGGGGAAGCTTCATAGCTGCAGAGGAGAGCACAGCAACAGGGGTGCGGAGGGCAAAGTGGAGAGATTCCGGTACAGAGGATCGGTGCTGACCGGAACACAGCAGCCTGAGAGGCTTGTCTGCTCACCTGCCGGGACGGGAGGGGCTGGGAGCTGAGGCTCGGGCTTCGGTCCGATCACAGGCGTGAACATAGCCTGAAGGGGTTAGTGAACCACGGCTAGCCTTGAGGGAGTCAGAGAAAAAGTCTGGACCTGATGAAGAGGCAAGAGACTTTTTCTTACCTCTTTGTTTCCTGGTGTGAGAGGAATGGGGATTAAGACAGCTGCTTAAAGGAGCTCCAAAGACAGGTGCGAGCCACGGCTATCAGCACGGACCACAGAGATGGGCTTGAGACGCTAAAGCTACTGTTGCAGCCACCAAGGAACCTGTGTGCAAGCACAGGTCACTTTCCACACCTCTCCTCCCGAGAGCCTGTGCAGCCCGCCACAGCCAGGGTCCCAGGATCCAGAGACAACTTCCCTGGGAGAATGCACAGCATGCCTCAGGTTGGTGCAATGTCACGTCGGCCTCCGCTGCAGCAGGCTCACCCTGCATCCGTACCACTCCCTCCCCAAGGGGTGAGTGAGCCAGAGCCCCCGAATCAGCTATTCCTTTAACCCCGTCCTGTCTGAGCGAAGAACAGATGCCTTCAGGCGACCTACATGCAGAGGTGGGGCCAAATCCAAAGCTGAACACCGGGAGCTGTAGGAACAAAGAAGAGAAAGAGAAATTTCTCCCAGCAGCCTCAGGAGCAGTGGATTAAATCTTCACAATCAACTTGATGTACCCTGCATCTGTGGAATACCTGAATAGACATCGAATCATCCCAAATTGAGTAGGTGGACTTTGAGAGCAAAGTATATTATTTTTACCTCTTTTCCACTTTCTGTGAGTGTGTATGTGTATGCTTCTGTGTGAGATTTTGTCTGTATAACTTTGCTTTCACCATTTGTCATAGGGTTCTGTCCGTCCGTTTTTGTTTTTTTTACTTAAAAAGAATTTTTTTTCTTAATAATTATTTTTTTATTTTAATTATTTTATTTTATCCTTTCTTTCCTTCCTTCCTTCTTTCTTTCTTTCTTTTTCTTTCTTTCTTTCATTCTTTCTTCTACTTTTTCTCCCTTTTATTCTGAGCTGTGTGGATGAAAGGTTCATGGTGCTCCAGCCAGAAGTCAGTGCTGTGCCTCTGAGGTGGGAGAGCCAACTTCAGGACACTGGTCCACAAGAGACCTCCCAGCTCCACGTAATATAAAACAGTGAAAATCTCCCAGAAATCTCCATCTCAACACCAAGACCCAGTTTCACTCAATGACCAGCAAGCTACAGGGCTGGACACCCTATGCCAAACAACCAGCAAGACAGGAACACAACCCACCCATTATCAGAGAGGTTACCTAAAATCATAATAAAGCCACAGACACCCCAAAATACACCACAAGACGTGGACCTGCCCACCAGAAAGACAAGATCCAGCCTCATCCACAAGAACACAGGCACTAGTCCCCTCAACCAGGAAGCCTACACAACCCACTGAACCAACTTTAGCCACTGGGGACAGACACGACAAAAAACAGGAACTACAAACCTGCAGCCTGCAAAAAGGAGACCCCAAACACAGTAAGGTAAGCAAAATGAAAACACAGAAAACACACAGCAGATGAAGAAGCAAGGTAAAAACCCACCAGACCTAACAAATGAAGAGGAAATAGGCAGTCTACCTGAAAAAGAATTCAGAATAATGATAGTAAAGATCCAAAATCTTGGAAATAGAATAGAGAAAATGAAAGAAACATTTAACAAGGACCTAGAAGAACTAAAGAGGAAACAAGCAACGATGAACAACACAATAAATGAAATTGAAAATACTCTAGAAGGGATCAATAGCAGAATAACTGAGGCAGAAGAACGGATAAGTGACCTGGAAGATAAAATGGTGGAAACAACTACTGCAGAACAGAATAAAGAAAAAAGAATGAAAAGAACTGAAGACAGTCTCAGAGACCTCTGGGACAACATTAAACACACCAATATTCGAATTATAGGGGATCCAGGAGAAGAAGAGAAAAAGAAGGGGACTGAGAAAATATTTCAAGAGATTATAGTTGAACACTTCCCTAATATGGGAAAGCAAATAGTTAATCAACTTCAGGAAGCACAGAGAGTACCATAGAGGATTAATCGAAGGAGAAACATGCCAAGACACATATTAATCAAACTATCAAAAATTAAATACAAATAAAACATATGAAAAACACCAAGGTAAAAACAACAAATAACACACAAGGGAATCCCCATAAGGTTAACAGCTGATCTTTCAGCAGAAATTCTACAAGCCAGAAGGGAGTGGCAGGACATATTTAATGTGATGAAGGAGAAAAACCTACAAATAAGATTACTCTACCCAGCATGGATCTCATTCAGATTTCATGGAGAAATTAAAGTCTTAACAGACAAGCAAAAGCTGAGAGAGTTCAGCACCACCAAACCAGCTTTACAACAAATGCTGAAGGATCTTCTCTAGGCAAGAAACACAAGAGAAGGAAAGGCCTACAATAACAAACCCAAAACAATTAAGAAAATGGGAAGAGGAACATACATATCTATAATTACATTAAATGGAAATGGATTAAATGCTCCCACCAAAAGACACAGACTGGCTGAAGGGATACAAAAACAAGACCCATATATATGCTGTCTACAAGAGACCCACTTCAGACCTAGGGACACATACAAAGTGAAAGTGAGGGGATGGAAGAAGACATTCCATGCAAATGGAATTCAGAAGACAGCTGGAGTAGCAATTCTCATATCAGACAAAATAGACTTTAAAATAAAGACTATTACAAGAGACAAAAAAGACACTACATAATGATAAAGGGATCAATCCAAGAGAAGATACAAAAATTGTAAACATTCATGCACGCAACATAGGAGCACCTCAATACATGAGGCAAATACTAAGCCATAAAAGGAGAAATCAACAGTAACACATTCATAGTAGGACCTTCAATACCCCACTTTCACAAATGGATATATCATCCAAAATGAAAATAAATAAGGAAACACAAGCTTCAAATGATACCTTAAACAAAATGGACCTGATTGGTATTTATAGAACATTCCATCCAAAAACAACAGAATACATTTTCTTCTCAAGTGCTCATGGAACATTCTCCAGTTTATATCATACCTTGGGTCACAAATCAAGCTTTGGTAAATTTAAGAAACTTGAAATCATACCAAGTATCTTCTCCAAGCACAACACTATGAGACTAGATATCAATTACAGGAAAAATCTGTAAAAAACACAAACCTATGAAGGCTAAACTATATGCTACTTAATAACGAAGTGATCACTGAAGAAATCAAAGAGGAAATCAAAATACACCTAAAAACAAATGGTAATGAGGACACGACGACCCCAAACCTATGGGATGCAGCAAAAGCAGTTCTAAGAGGGAAGTTTATAGCAATACAATCCTACCTTAAGAAACAGGAATCATCTCAAATAAACAACCTAAGCTTGCATGTAAAGAAATTAGCGAAAGAAGAACAAAAATCACCCAGAGTTAGCAGAAGGAAAGAAATCATAAAGATCAGATCAGAAATAAATGAAAAAGAAATGAAGGAATTGATAACAAAGATCAATAAAACTAAAAGCTATTTCTTTCAGAAGATAAACAAAATTAATATACCATTAGCCAGACTCATCAAGAAAAAAAGTGAGAAGACCCAAGTCAATAGAATAAGAAATTAAAAAGGAGAAGTAATAACTGACACTGCAGAAATACAAAAGATCATGAGAGATTACTACAAGCAACTATATACCAATAAAATGAACAACTTGGAAGAAATGGACAAATTCTGAGAAATGCCCAACCTGCCAAGACTGAATCAGGAAGAAATGAAAAGCATGAACAGACCAATCACAAACACTGAAATTGAAACTGTGATTAAAAATCTTCCAACAAACAAAAGCCCAGGACCAGATGGCTTCACAGGTGAATTCTATCAAACGTTTAGAGAAGAGCTAACACCTATCCTTCTCGAACTCTTCCAAAATATAGCAGAGGGAGGAACACTCCCAAATTCCTTCTACGAGGCCACCATCACCTTGATACCAAAACCAGACAAGGATGTCACAAAGAAAGAAAACTACAGGCCAATATCACTGATGAACATAGATGCAAAAATCCTCAACAAAATACTAGCAAACAGAATCCAACAGCACATTAAAAGGATCATACACCATGATCAAGTGGGGTTTATTCCAGGAATGCAAGGATTCTTCAATATACGCAAATCTATCAATGTGATAAACCATATTAACAAATTGAAGGAGAAAAACCATATGATCATCTCAATAGATGCAGAGAAAGCTTTTGACAAAATTCAACACCCATTTATGATAAAAACCCTCCAGAAAGTAGGCATAGAGGGAACTTTCCTCAACATAATAAAGGCCATATATGACAAGCCCACAGCAAACATCATCCTCAATGGTGAAAAACTGAAAGCATTTCCACTAAGATCAGGAACAAGACAAGGTTGCCCACTCTCACCACTCTTATTCAACATAGTTTTGGAAGTTTTAGCCACAGCAATCAGAGAAGAAAAGGAAATAAAAGGAATCCAAATCGGAAAAGAAGAAGTAAAGCTGTCACTGTTTGCAGATGACATGACACTATACATAAAGAATCCTAAAGATGCTACCAGCAAACTACTAGAGCTAATCAATGAATTTGGTAAAGTAGCAGGATACAAAATTAATGCACAGAAATCTCTGGCATTCCTATACACTAATGATGAAAAATCTGAAAGTGAAATCAAGAAAACACTCCCATTTACCATTACAACATAAAGAATAAAACATCTAGGAATAAACCTACCTAAGGAGACAGAAGACCTGTATGAAGAAAATTATAAGACACTGATGAAAGAAATTAAAGATGATACAAATAGATGGAGAGATATACCATGTTCTTGGATTGGAAGAATCAACATTGTGAAAACGACTCTACTACCCAAAGCAATTACAGATTCAATGCAATCCTTATCAAGCTACCACTGGCAGTTTTCACAGGACTAGAACAAAAAAATTCACAGTCTGTATGGAAACAAAAGACCCCAAATAACAAAAGCAACCTTGAGAAAGAAATATGGAGCTGGAGGAATCAGGCTCCCTGACTTCAGACTATTCTACAAAGCTACAATAATCAAGAGAGTATGGTACTGGCACAAAAACAGAAATATAGATCAATGGAACAAGATAGAATCCCCAGAGATAAACCCATGCACATATGGTGACCTTATCTTTGATAACGGAAGAAGAATATACAGTAGAGACAAGACAGCCTCTTCAATAAGTGGTGCTGGGAAAACTGGACAGGTACATGTAAAAGTATAAGATTAGAACACTCCCTAACACCATACAAAAAAATAAGCTCAAAATTGATTAAAAACCTAAATGTAAGGCCAGAAACTGTGAAATTCTTAGAGGAAAACGTAAGCAGAACAATCTATGACATAAATCACAGAAAGATCCTTTTTGACCTACCTCCTAGTGAAATGGAAATAAAAACAAAAATAAACAAATGGGACCTAATGAAACTTAAAAGCTTATGCACAGCAAAGGAAACCATAAACAAGACCAAAAGACAACTCTCAGAATGGAAAAAAAAAAATTTGCAAATGAAGCAGCAAAGGATTAATCTCCAAAATTTACAAGCAGCTCATGCAGCTCATTATAAAAAGACAACCCTCACAATGGGAGAAAAAAAAAATTTGCAAATGAAGCAACAAAGGATTAATCTCCAAAATTTACAAGCAGCTCATGCAGCTCATTAACAAGAAAACAAGAAAGCGTATCCAAAAATGGGCAGAAGACATAAATAGACATTTCTCCAAGAAGATATACAGATTGCCAACAAACACATGAAAGAATGCTCAGCATCATTAATCATTAGAGAAATGCAAATCAAAACTACAATGAGATATTATCTCACACTGGTCAGAAAGACCATCATTAGAAAATCTAGAAACAATAAATGCTGGAGAGGGTGTGGAGAAAAGGGAACAGTCTTGCACTGTTTTTGAGAATTTAAATTGATACAGCCACTATGGATAACAACATGGAGGTTCCTTAAATAATTACAAATAGAACTACCATATGAACCAGCAATCCCACTACTGGGCATATACCCTGAGAAAACCATAATTCAAAAATAGTCATGTACCAAAATGTTCATTGCAGCTCTATTTACAATAGCCAGGACATGGAAGCAACCTAAGTGTCCATCATTGGAAGAATGGATAAAGAAGCTGTGGCACATATATACAGTGGAATATTACTCAGCCATAAAAGGAAATGAGATTGAGTTATTTGTAGTGAGGTAGATGGACCTAGAGTCTCTCATACAGAGTGAAGTAAGTCAGAAGGAGAAAAACAAATACCGTATGCTAACACACACACACGCACACACACACACACACACACACACACACATATATATATATATATGGAATCTAACAAAAGAACAAAACAAAATAAACAAAAAAATGGTCATGAAGAACTTGGGGTAAGAAAGGAATAAATACACAGACCTACTAGAGAATGGACTTGAGGATATGGGGAGGGGGAAGGGTAAGCTGTGAAAAAGTGAGAGAGTGGCATGGACGTATATACACTACCAAAAGTAAAATAGATTGCTAGTGGGAAGCAGCCACATAGCCCAGGGAGATCATCTTGGTGCTTTGTGACCACCTAGGGGTGTGAATAGGGAGAGTTGGAGAGAGGGAGATGCAAGAGGTAAGAGATATGGGAACATATGTATATGTATTACTGATTCACTTTGTTATAAAGCAGAAACTAACACACCATTGTAAAGCAATTATACTCTAATAAAAATGTTTTAAAAAAAAAAGTTCTGTCTTTGACAGCATCTCTTCTGTGAAACACTGGAATGTTCTATTACTCTTTCCTCCTTGGGTCCTTAAATCTTTGTCTGGAAACAATCACATCCTTCCTACAATAAATGAATAAACAAACAAATAAATAAATCCCTTTCTTCATTCTATCATAGGCATTCAAAATTCTATTAAATACATCAGAAAAGGATTTAAAAACATATAATATGGAAAAATTATCATGATATAAATATGTAATGATTTCTATTCAAATACATACAGAGATTGAGAGCAAAGATTTACCAATTAATTTCTTTGGCTTTTAGGTTATGGATTATGTTTGATGCTTCTTTCTATTGTTTTCTACATTTTCAGATTGTTTACTGTGAACATACATTGTTTTTATATCAAAACAAAGAAGTGTTCATTTTTTTAACCTTTACCGGTATGTGAATATGTGAATGTGCATCTGTTTGTTTGTTTGTGTACAGAGGGAGAGAGGGAGGGAGACAGGGAGAGAATGACCCTCTCCTTATAAGTTCAGGTCAATCTACATAATCTCTTAAAGGCAGCAACTTCCATGAAGTGCTGGCCACAGGATTTGAGGAAGGAAGACAGTGACATGTCATCCTGTAGAAGAATGTTGGAACCAAAGGTCTTTGAATGCTGGAGAACTTTACACTCTGGTGTGTTCTTTTCTCTCAGGCTTGTCTATCTTTTTTTCCCAGTGGATGTTCAGTATATTTTCCCATACATAAAAAAAGAATACTAACTAATTTTACATTTGCATTTTATGACATATTTCTAGTATCTTTTAGCATTTTATTATAACATTGAAAATTTTCAATGTATGATTTTAAAGTATTTGCCACATTCTTAAAGATGATTATATTATATCTTAGAGTTATGTTTTATTTACGTCCCCAGAAATTCATGCTTAGTTTTATGATAGAAATCAGTAGATAGCTAAAATAGTAGACATGTCTATCTTCAATATGCATATGCACATATATATATACATTATTTAATATCTATATGTAAAAACAGCCATATTTAACTTCTTAATTAATGAATAAAAGTACTCTTAAAAATAGAGTGGTTATATTTTGCAAATAAAATGTGGGGATTCAAAAATAAGGGCAAAATGACACACAACAGGGAATTAGAACTGCCTTGGGAAAATTAAGAAGTACATAGAATAAACATTTCCTGTGAGTGGTAGGTCTAGGGGATGCCCTTTCTTCACATAGCTGCAATTCTTCAGTGAAATGCATTTTGTTCTCCCATTCCAAGTTAAGAAAGTAATATA
>NW_020174918.1:1750351-1824833 GCF_003031525.2 Neophocaena asiaeorientalis asiaeorientalis | reverse complement strand
AAAAGCTTTTAAGATCCTGTCTGGCAGGGTGTGAAGATCTACTTATGACCAACAGGACAAAACTTCTGTGTGGCTGACAGGGGCTTGGTGTTCCAGCCAGGTGTCAGCCTTGGACCTCTGTGGTGGGAGAGCCAAGTTCAAGACATTGGACCACCAGAGAGCTCCCAGCCCCACATAATATTAGTCAGTGAGAGCTCTCCCAGAGATCTCTGTCTCAAAGCTAAGACCCAGCTCCACTCAAAGACCAGCAAGCTCCAGTGCTAGACACCCCATGCCAAACAACTAGAAAGACAGGAACACATTCTCACCCATTAACAGAGAAGCTGCCTAAAATCATACTACATTCACAGACACCCCAAAACACAACACTTAACGTGGTCCTGCCTACCAGAAAGACAAGATTCAGCCTCATCCACTAGAACATAGGCACCAGTCACCTCCACAAGGAAGCTTACAAAACCCACAGAACCAACCTTCCCCACTGGAGGCAGACACTAATAACAATGGGAACTATGAACCAGCAGCCTGTGAAAAGGAGAAGACAAACACAGTAAGTTAAGAAAAATGAGAAGCCAGAGAAACATGCAACAGAAGGAGCAAAGTAAAAACCCACCAGACCAAAGAAATGAAGAGGAAATAGGCAGTATACCTGAAAAAGAATTCAGAGTAATGATAGTAAAGATGATACAAACTTTTGGAAATAGAATGGAGAAAATACAAGAAACGTTTAACAAGGACCTGGAAAAACTAAAGAGCAACAAATAGTGATGAACAACACAATAAATGAAATTAAAAATTCTCTAGAAAGAATCAATAGCAGAATAACTGAGGCAGAACAGACAAGTGACCTAGAAGACAAAATATTGGAAATAACTAAAACAGAGAAGAATAAAGAAAAAAAAATGAAAATAATTGAGGACAGTCTCAGAGACTTTTGGGACAACATTAAACACACCAACATTCTAATTATATGGGTCCCAGAAAAGAGAGAAAAAGAAAGGGACTGAAAAAATATTTGAAGAGATTATAGTTGAAAAATTCCCTAATATGGGAAAGAAAATACCTAATCAAGTCCAGCAAGCACAGAGAGTCTCATATAGGATAAATCCAAAGGGAAATACACCAAGAAACATATTAATCAAACTGTCAAAAATTAAATACAAAGAAAAAATATTAAAAGCAGCAAGGGAAAAACAAATACCATAAAAGGGAATCCCCATAATTTTAATAGCTGATCTCTCAGCACAAACTCTGCAAGCCAAAAGGGAGTGGCAGGACATATTTAAAGTGATGAAAGGGAAAGAACTACAACCAAGATTCCCCTACCCAGCAAGGATCTCATTCAGATTTGAGGGAGAAATTAAAACCCATACAGACAAGCAAAAGCAAAGAGAATTCAGCACCACTAAACCAGCTTTACAACAAATACTAAAGGGACTTCTCTAGGCAGGAAAAACAAGAGAAGGAAGATATTTACAATAACAAACAAAAAACAATTAAGAAAATGATAATAGGAACATACATATCGATAATTACCTTAAATGTAAATGGGTTAAATGCTCCAACCAAAAGACATAGACTGGCTGAATGGATACAAAAACAAGACACGTATATATGCTGTCTACAAGAGACCCACTTCAGGCAAAGGGACACATACAGACAGAGAGTGAGAGGATGGAAAAGATATTCCATGCAAATGGAAACAAAAGAAAGCTGGAGTAGCAATTGTCATATCAGAAAAAAATAGACTTTAAAATAAAGACAATTACAACAGACAAAGAACGGCACTACATACTTATCAAGGGATCAATCCAATAAGATATTACAATTGTAAATATGTATGCAGCCAACATAGGAGCACCTCAATTCATAAGGCAAATGCTAATAGCCATAAAAAGGGGAATTGACAGTAGCACAATCATAGTAGAGAACTTTAACACTCCACTTTCACCAATGGACAGATCATCCAAAATGAACATAAATATGGAAACAAAAGCTTTAAAAGACACATTAAACAATATGGACTTAATTGATATTTATAGTACATTGAATCCAGAAACAACAGAATCCAATTTCTGCTCAAGTACTCACTGAATATTCTCCAGGATAGATCAAATCTTGGATCACAAATCAAGCCTTGATAAATCTAAGAAAATTGTATCAAGTATCATTTCCAACCACAATGCTATGAGACTAGATATCAATTACAGGAAAAAAAAACTGTAAAAAATAAAACTTATGGATGCTAAACAATATTCTACTAAATAATGGAGATCACTAAAGAAATCAAGAGGAAATCAAAAAATACCTAGAAACAAATGACAATGAACACATAATGACCCCAAACCCATGGGATGCATCAAAAACAGTTCCAAGAGGGAAGTTTATAGTAATACAATCCTACCTCAAGAAACAAGAAACATCTCAATAAACAACCTAACCTTGCACCTAAAGCAATTAGAGAAAGAAAAACAAAAAAATACAAAAATTAGCAGAAAGAAAGAAATCATAAAGATCAGATCAGAAATAAATGAAAAATAAATGAAGGAAACAATAGCAAAGATCAGTAAAACTAAAAGCTTGTTCTTTGAGAAGATAAACAAAATTGATAAACCATTAGCCAGACTCATCAAAAACAAACAAACAAACAAACAAACAAAAACGGAAGACTCAAATCAACAGAATTAGAAATGAAAAAGGAGAAGTAACAACTGGCAATGCAGAAACACAAAAGATCATGAGAGATTACTACAAGCAACTATATGCCAATAAAATGGACAACCTGGTAGAAATGGACAAATTCTTGGAAAAGCACAACCTTCCATGACTGAACCAGGAAGAAGTAGAAAATATAAACAGATCAATCACAAGCACTGAAATTGAAACTGTGACTAAAAATCTTCCAACAAACAAAAGCCCAGGACCAGATGGATTCACAGGCAAATTCTGTCAAACATTTAGAGAAGAGCTAACACCTATCCTTCTCATACTCTTCCAAAATATAGCAGAGGGAGGAACACTCCCAAACTAATTCTATGAGGTGAATATCACCCTGATACGAAAACCAGACAAGGATGTCACAAGAAAAGAAAACTACAGGCCGATATCACTGATGAACATAGATGCAAAAATCCTCAACAAAACAATAGCACACAGAATCCAACAGAACATTAAAAGGATATACATAAAGATTAAGTGGGGATTATCACAGGAATGCAAGGATTCTTCAATATACACAAATCAATCAATGTGATACACTATATTAACAAACCAAAGGATAAAAACCACATAACTGGGCTTCCCTGGTGGCACAGTGGTTGAGAGTCTGCCTGCCAATGAAGGGGACATCAGTTTGTGCCCCAGTCCGGGAAGATCCCACATGCCATGGAGTGGCTAGGCCCATGAGCCATGGCTGCTGAGCCTGCGTGTCTGGAGCCTGTGCTCTGCAACAGGAGAGGCCACAACAGTGAGAGGCCCGTGTACCACAAAACAAACAAACAAACAAAAACCATATGATCATCTCAATAGATGCAGAAAAATCTTTCAAGAAAAATCAAATATTTATGATAAAAACCCTCCAGAAAGTAGGCATAGAGGGAACTTACTTCAACATAATAAGGGCCATATTTGATAAACCCACAGCCAACATCTTTCTTAATGATGAAAAGCTGAAACCATTTCCACTAAGATTAGGAACAAGACAAGGTTGCCCACTCTCACTCTTTATTTCAAAATAGTTTTGGAAGTTTTAGCCACAGCAATCAGAGGAGAAAAAGAAATAAAATGATTCCAACTCAGAAAAGAAGAAGTAAAACTGTCACTGTTTGCAGATGACATGACACTCTACATAGAGAATCCTAAAGATGCTACCAGAACACTACTAGAGCTAATCAATGAATTTGGTAAAGTAGCAGGACACAAAATTAATGCACAGAAATCTCTGGCATTCTTATACACTAATGATGAAAAATCTGAAAGAGAAATTAAGGAAACACTCCCATTTATCACTGCAACATAAAGAATAAAATACCTAGGAATAAACCTACCTAAGGAGTCAAACGACCTGTATGCAGAAAACTATGACACTGAGGAAAGTAATTAAAGATGATACAAACAGATGGAGAGATATACCATGTTCTTAGATTGGAAGAATTAACATTGTGAAAATGACTCTACTACCAAAAGCAATCTACATATTCAATGCAATCCTTATCAAACTACTAATGGCATTTTTCAGAGCTAGAACAATTTGTATGGAAACACAAAAGACCCCGAATAGCCAAAGCAATCTTGAGAAAGAAAAACGGAGCTGGAGTAAACAGGCTCCCAGACTTCCGACTATACTACAAAGCTACAGTAATCAAGACAATATGGTACTGGCCAAAAAACAGAAATATAGATCAATTGTACAGGATAGAAAGCCCAGAGATAAGCCCACATACATATGGTCACATAATCTTTGATGAAGGAGGCAAGAATATACAATGGAGAAAAGACAGCCCCTTCAATAAGTGGTTCTTGGAAAACTGGACAGCTACAGGTAAAATAATGAAATTAGAACACTCCCTAACACCATACACAAAAATAAACTCCAGATGGATTAAAGACCTAAATGTAAGGCCAGAATCTATAAATGTCTTAGAAGAAAGCGTAGGTAGAACACTCTATGACATAAATCACAGTAAGATCCTTTTTTGACCCACCTCTTCAACAAATGCAAATAAAAATAAACAAATGGGACCTAATGAACTTAAAAGCTTTCACACAGCAAAGGAAACCATAAACAAAATGAAAAGACAACCCTCAGAATTGGAGAAAATATTTGCGAATGAAGCAACTGACAAAGGGTTAATCTGCAATATATGCAAGCAGCTCATGCATCTCAATAACAAAAAAAAAAAAAACCCAATCCAAAAATGGGCAGAAGACCTAAATAGACATTTCTCCAAAGAAGATATACGTATTGTCAACAAACACGTCAAAGGATGCTCAACATCACTAATTATTTGAGAAATCCAAATCAAAACCACAGTGAGGTATCACCTCACACCAGTTAGAATGGCCATCATCAAAAAATCTACAAACAATACATGCTGGAGAGGGTGTGGAGAAAAGGGAACCCTCCTGCACTGTTGGTGGGAATGTAAATTGATATAGCCACTATGGAGAACAGTATGGAGGTTCCTTAGAAACTAAAAATAGAGCTACCATAAGACCCAGCAATCCCACTACTGGGCGTAGACCATAATTCAAAGAGACACATGTACCGCAATGTTCATTGCAGCACTATTTACAATAACCAGGAAATGGAAGCAACCTAAGTGTCCATAGACAGATGAAGGGATAAAGAAGATGTGGCACATATATACAATGGAATATCACTCATCTATAAAAGGAAACAAAACTGAGTTATTTGTCATGAGATGGATGGACCTAGAGACTGTCATACAGAGTGAAATAAGTCAGAAAGAATAAAACAGAAAGAATAAAACAGTATGCTAACACATATATATGGAATCTAAAAAAAAAGAGAATGGTTCTGATGAGCATAGGGGCAAGACAGGAATAAAGACGCAGATGTAGAGAATGGCCTTGAGGACACAGGGTGGGGGAAGGGTAAACTGGGATAAAGTGAGAGAGTGGCCTTGACATATATACACTACCAAATGTAAAATAGATAGCTAGTGGGAAGCAGCTGTATAGCACAGGGAGATCAGCTTGGTGCTTTGTGACAACGTAGAGGGGTGGGATAGGGGGTGTGGAAGGGATACACAAGAACGAGGCAATATGGGAATATATGTATACATATAGCTGATTCACTTTGTTATACAGTGGCAACTAACACACCATTGTAAAGCAATTATACTCCAATAAAGATGTTAAAAAAAGAAAAAAATATATATAATACTATAGCTCAAAATTTTTACCATGGTTGGTTTTATAACTAAGCTCTCCGGGTTGTTTCTGCTAAATTATGTGCTTTTGAACCTGTTTGATCAACAATTTTGATGGATTATGGCTTGTCTGAAGAAATGTATGATGTACACTATAATATGGCATGGCCAATTGATGTGTGTCCTATAGTAATGTAAGAACTTAACAAAAAATCTGACCACATTTGATCACAAACAGTTAAATAAAAGGGACATGATATACATCTTCAAAGTGGAAACTTTGGTTTTAGACTCTTTGAGTTCAAATTCTTGCTCTATCCATTACTATTTATATGATCTGGTTGTATTATTTAGATATTCTAAGCCTCAGTTCACTTATTTATAAAGTGGAATTAATAACACCAATTTTACATAGTTAATGTAAGGATCAGATGGCATAATTTGTTTAAAATGCAGGACATAGGGCCTAGAGTAGAAAAACACCCCAAACATTTTTATTTTGGTTGTTGTGATGGCATAATTTTCTGTATATGCAGCCATTCTGGCATTGCATAGATACTGTTTTGAAGTGAAATTTTAAGAATTAAAAATTAAGAATTAAAAATCTCAAAAAGATCCCATCAGAGTCATGTGATAAATTAAAATCCAATTAACTTGCAAACATTTCCTTAAAATTTTAATTTGTAAAATTTGAACCAACCAAACCACTGAATATTAGAAAAAAACTTTCAAGAAATGTCTCTAGGTAGAATTCTTGCCTTATTGATAAGCAAAAAGTATTGCCCCATGACAGTACTTTCACGGTCTGACCTTATTTATCCTGAATATTAAACATTATATTGGGATATGCATTTAGCTTAAATTTGAATGTTTTTCCCTTCTTGGTAAGTGTATGCATCTCAGGGGTATTATTATTTGCCAGTGTACTGCACTAACTTGTGGCCAGAATTCATAACTGACTGTTGGGAAGCTTCTTTCCTCTTGCTGTTAACGTTTATTGAGAGTCTATCATGTGTAGAATTCAGCACCTATTTTTTCCATTTGCCCTTTATAAAAATTCAATACCACCCTGAGGTGCATGTATTGTTTATTTCCTTTCCCTTGGATCCTTCCCGATCAACTGATCTTGGCAATGAAATTTCTATCCAGGCATTGAGATGTTCATCTGAATTGAAGTTTGATGTTCACCCATCACTTCGCTGTAGGCAGTGACAGCCTCAGACTTTTATCTGCCAGTTCATCCTTCCTTCTCGTAGACACAAGCAGATTAGCATATCTCCAAGAGGCTGATGTCTTTAGTTGCTGAAGCCACTCAATATTATTACCTGACAGTGTTCTAAAGTGAGACTTATTTATTTATTTTCAAATGCTACCTGATAGGATATCTTCATGAGATACATGTGTCATTTTTGAGGGGGACCCCGGGAGACTACAGCTCTTGGCTTCTCGGGTTGCCTGAGGCTGTCAAGACTTACCAAGTGTAATTTGGTGGTGGCCCTTCTCCCCCTTTAGACTCCAAGTTCAGATCCAGTTTACTCTGTAAAAAGTAATATGAGCTATAGGGAGTAATATGACAGTAGTTGGGGGCAGTCATTGAGGAGCTCTAACAATGTGAAATTTTGGTCCTAAATGACATAAAGTGGCTGTCTACACAGACTTAAATCTCAGGATAATTGTCTTTCTTCATTTCTTTGTGACAGTCTTGGCATCAGCAGCAGAGCGTGTCACTCTAGCAACTTCTGCCACTTTGTTGTGGTGATTGTAAATTGATGCTTGACACTGATAAGGTCTAATTTCCCAGTGGACATTGGGAAGGGTCGGACTGTGGTGTGGATCCTTGTTCTTGCACACACACACATGGGCTATTTATACCATTGTCCTCTCTGTTCAAGGAGGACACTACAGGAAGCAGTTGTTTTCTCTGTGTGTGTGTGTGTGTGTGTGTGTGTGTATGTCTGAAAATTCAAATATGTGTTTTTGTTACTCTCTTTTATTTCAGGCCAGAAATAATATCATGTTAATATTGAACAACAATGGGGCAGGATGGGCCAAGAACTCCAGACTGGAAAAAGTAAATAGGCTGGCAAGTGAAAATCAGATCTGTAGTTCTAGAGCACCTGTACTTTACAAATCGTTCTCATTTGATTTGCATAACACCACTTTGAGGTATATAAGAAATAGGATGTTGTAATCAGTGCCATATTTCAGTGAGGAAAGTGAATATTAGAGAGATTTGGTCACACACTGTAGAGATGTGATGGAACCTGGATACAGAACCAGCTTTTTCTGATTCTTACATTCATGAGCCAAACCATGCTGCTCTCAGAGATCTCATAGTTCAGTGAGAAGATTAAAGATGTGTAGAAATAAAAACCTAAGGTACAGAAGTAGAAATATGTAGAAGGTGTAGTGAAGGAAGAAAACAGGAAGAAAATTTCAATTGGAGGTGAGGCAGGTGGGATCAAGGAAGATTCAAATAACCAAACACTAATTTGGATGTTTCCTTGATCTAAAAGAGAACATTGGCACTTGACAAGCTTCATAAAACTATACTCCAAAATAAAAATCGCTTTGGTTAAAGACCAGTGGAGAAGCTGTATTTAACATTATTGTAATAAACTTTGTGAGAGCTTTCCTATAATGATTGAATGTAATTGTTGCAATAGATTGTGAGGCATTATGATGGATTCTAACAAAAATGAGAATCTGCACATCTTATTATGACTTTCAAGTATGATGAATTTTTAAACTACATGGAACCGGGGGCAGTCAATTGAAAGAAGATTGTCAGGCAACATTATAGACATCCATGGTTTAGGAGTTTGAAATAAGCAATGAAGAAGCAAGTTATATAGCAGAGGAGTGCATAGGCTAGGCTGGTGAATGTAGGCCCTATTTCTATGTTTGAAACATCTACCTCCCTAGGGAAAAGCACTGAAGGTCTGTATATTTTTAAATCAGAGGGGTAGAAAAACAATATTCCAAGAGCCTCTTGGGTCTGAGGTATCTGTAGCAAGTGGGTAAGAAATACATTCTGTAGCACAGTTGACACATGGATTTTCAGGAGTCCCTGAAGATCTCTAAGGGTGATGGAGAATTCTAGTCCTGATGCATATTATGTGGTTGCATCTACTTACATAATAGAGATGCTACTAATTTCCAAAATGTCTATTTATATCAGGAGGTTCTCATCTCTGTGTACAGAGCAACCACTGAACTGAAATTGAAGGTGTGAACAGGTAGCAGGGTAGGAGAACTTAGGAATGATTGATGGAGTATTTAGGAATCAAAGTGAGACCCTGGGATTTTTAATGTGATATATGTATTGTTACAATCAATGAAAATTAGAATAGCAGCTTCAGAGTGAAGGCCTAATAGGAGTTTGCAAAATATCTAAAAGCCAGTCACAAACCAGACACTTTTTCATGGGGTTAAATACTTGAGATGTGTATAATTCCTTCAGTATCAGTGGTGTTTTCCCAAACTGAATTCACTATCCTCTGCTCTCAAACTGCTCTTTTCCTCTGTCCTTTCCCTCTACTCAAGTTCCTCTGTTTCCCTGTTATCCAGTCTCAAATGCTCAAAGCCATCCATGCTTGTTTCTCTCACCATTCAAGGGACTTGCAAATCAATTCTATCTCCCTACTATGGCTTGCATCTAAATCCCTCTGTTCCACTCCAGTGGCCACTTCCCTTTCTTCAGATTCCCAGTGTTCTTCAGTTGTGAGACTACAGTGTTCTTCTCACTGAAGGACATGCCTTATCGACTACTGTCATCACCCTTGACATGAGCTAAGATACATTAACCTGTCCAACATGAAAACTCTCATTGCTTTATTTCTGTGAAAACCACAACAGCAACAACACAGAAAACAAACAAACAAAAAACAATCACAACTTAAAAACTAATATTTCTAATGATGGCTGGATAGACTTAAATCTCCTATGCTAGAGTTGAGAAACTTCTGAAAACCAGCCACAAATACCCTAGTTTCATTTTTCAGCACAGTTTTCATGTGTCTTAGACCACAGCAAAGCACTTCTCTGACTTTCACTTGGCTTTTATTCTTATACTGTTTCCTCACTCTAGAATATCTTTAGCTTCAGCCTTCACATGGGCCAATAAAACATATTAATGAATACTCAAATCAAAGGCTATCTATTAAAAGTGGCACTGGGAAGTGGGAGGGTTGTTTTTAGATTGAATACATTGTTTAATATATATGGAGATAATGAAAGTACCTTCTTCATAGAATTATTGTGAAGACCAAGCTAGTTGATATATGTAAATTGCTTGCACATAGTAAGAACAAACTAAACACTATGTTAACATAGCTATTTTTGCAGAACTGGGGCACTTCCAAAAAATCCTTTGGGACACTTCATGGACAACTGCTTATTCCTTTTCCAATACCACGCTCTTACATCACAGATGTAAGTGAAGGCATGAAACTGGGACTAAAATTATGTATATGGGCATTGCAATTGCCATATATAATTTTGAATTTTTGTTTTTTGAAACTAGCCCATGAACTCTAGTTCTCCCAACTCATTTTCAAATTTTGGATGTGAGTAAGTGACAAGAATTGACTTATTCTAGTTGGTTCATCCATCATTCAGTTATTTACTAAACATGTATCTCATACTATATTAGTTTCTTATTGCTGCTGTAGCATATTGCCACAAACTTAGTTGCTTAAAATAACACAAATTCATAATTTTACAGTTCTGGAGATCAGAAGTCTGAAGTGGGTTTCACAAGGCTAAAATTAAGGTGACAGCAGGACCATGTTACTTTCTGGAGGCTCTAGGGAGAAATCGATTTTATTGCCTTTTCCAGCTTCTAGAGGCTGCCTACATTCCTTGGTTCATGGAAAGCCAAAGCCAGCAATAGCCAGTTGAGTCTTTTTAACATTCTATTACTCTGACACTGAGCCTTCTCCCTCCCTCTTCTATATTTATAGAATTTTTTCATTATACTGGACCCATCCAAATAATCCAAGATATTCTCCATATTTTATGGTTAGCTGATTAGCAACTCTTATTTCATCTGCAAACTTAATTCCCCTTTTCCACAAACATGACACTTTCAGAGGTTTGGGGGGTTAGGATGTGGACATCTTGGGGTAAACCTTACTCTGACTGCCATACAAAATTACCACAATTCCCCTCCCCCCCCCTTTTTTTTTTTTGCGGTACGCGGGCTTCTCACTGTTGTGGCCTCTCCCATTGCGTAGCACACGCTCCGGACGCGCAGGCTCAGCGGCCACGGCCCACGGGCCGAGCTTCTCCACGGCATGTGGGACCCTCCCGGACCGGGGGCATGAACCTGCATCCTCTGCATCGGCAGGCGGACTCTCAAACACTGCGCCACCAGGGAAGTCCCCCCTTTTTAATGAGTGAAAAACTGGAAGAAAGACAATACCATTGTGCAATTATATTCTAAATTAGAAGAAAGCGGAAGAATTGGGGCAATCCTCACCATTTACAGGCTATCTCTCTTAATGGATATGTTCCTTTCTTGTGCTGAATGATTTTATAGACCTTTATTCCACGCCTGAGTTTATGTACCCTCACCAAGTAAATATAACTTTACAGAGCATCTAATTCATGCTCACCCCTTCCTAGATGTTGGCATAGATAAAAGAGAAGATAACAAGTATTATGATATGAGGGAGGAAAGAACAATGTCTGAATCAGAGAAGTATGTAAAGACTAAATGTTAAAGACTAAAATTGATATTAATAAAAAGCCACAATATCATAAATACAGATAATATAATTTTATCCTTTGATTTTCTCCTTTTCAAAAGATGGGTTATGGGAAGAAAATAAGAACTAGTATGGGGTTTTGTATCCAAATATTATACTTCTTTCTTTTTCTTCTTAGATATGACCGAATGGTTCAGTTTCTACAGCATACCTTATTAAAAATTTCTTTGGAAAAAATGCAGTATATTCAGAAACGTTCAAACAGATTTGCTGCCTATGAAATGAGGATGGAAATATTTGCATCTCTCCTTTTTGAGACATAAGGATGGATGGCAAAAATCACTTGTAAAGTACTTTAGACGTCTTGGAAAAGGAGCCTATCAAAATGGAAATTATTATCATTGGAAGAGTCATAACAGTCTTCCAACTGTCATTGTTATAGTGGAAAATGGTGATTCATTGTACTTCCCTTCTCCTTTGTCCCAGTGGATGGAAATCAGCTTATTAGTTTCTTAGTGTGGCTGACAGTCTCTCCTTTATAAAACCCATTCCCAATTCACATTTCCACTGATATTTTAATCCAATGAATTATATTTTCTCCTCTGTATTGCCAATTCAAAACCATTCTTTCGTGACCGTACACTCTGCCTTCTAGTTCTCCTTCAGGAAGTAGAATTAGTTTGAGAAAAGACAGAGCAGAGCTCTCCTGTGGACATTCCAGTTTTGTGCCTTTAGAAGTGAAAGAGGAAGCGTCCTAATCTGGAGATTTACAGTACTTATGTTCCCCGAGAACAGCCATTTTTATAAGGGTTAGACGAAGAGGAGAAGGGTCTTTCTAGCTGAGTTATGTTCATGAACTCTGGAAGGCCACTCTGTCTGGCCAGCCCAAGCAATTAACACCCTCACCAGCAGTCTTCAACCAATGACTCTTTGTAGTTGGTCTATAAATAACCTAGCTCCCTTGCCTTTTGGATGGGATAATTCTGAAGCAAGTTTCCCTAATTTCCTGTCACCCCCTAGGTGACTAGTTCTAGTAGCCCCTTAGGCTTACTAGTTTGTCTTCCCTGCATTATTTCCCACTCTGGCACCTCCCATGTAAACTCTGTGCATTTGAATCCTTGTCTCAGGGTTTACTTCTGGGAGAATACAACTTAAGACAAAGGCCAACTTCCTAAATCTGATCACCCAAGTCTGGCATAGTATTTAGAGTTCAAATCAAAACCTTTTCTTTTTTTTTTTTTTTTCTTCAAGCCTTTCTACCCTCATCTAAATAAATCATTTTGGCGTCTCCTTTCTGATTCCCTAAAGTACAGCTTGCTTTTACTGCATAATTTATTATGTCATGATAATAATATTGATTTGAATTGTATAATACTATTTGCTTTGCCAGAGTGCTTTGGGCTACAGAATCTATTAATCCATATATTTTGCTTTATTTTTTCACATATATAGGCTATATTTACTCAGTGATATTTTAAGGTGCTTGATGAAAACCACATGCAGAAAAATGTGATATATACACTTGGTGACTGACATTGAACATGTGAGACATTGAACCAATTGAATTGAACTGTATGAAATACACACCAATAATTAAAGAACAGAAATTTAGTATAAAACTTTCATAAGAAAGTCTCATACCCTAACTCTTTTAAACTGCAAGGACTATTTTGTCCCGCATATCACCATGTTTCCATTTGCCATAATTTATTATATTTATAATTTTTGCTCATTTTTTTATAGACAGAGAACATTAAGAACAAAATGAGGTCCTTATATGTAGCTTTGTTTTGGAAGATAAAATAGTTATTTACCTCTTTGATTCATTTGACATTTAGCTCTGTAAGTGTTTGTTTTCTGTGCAAAAATTCTACCTACCTCATACCAAAATAAAACTCTATATTTTCAACCTTCTGAAGAGCCAACACCAGGGTGTGGTAAGTGGCAGATAGAGAATTTGACAATTCAGGGCATAAATGCCAAAAATGGGGTGAGAGGTAAGTAACAAAAGCAATGAACTTTGTACTATGGCAAAGAACTGAGTTGTAGTTGATCAAAATGGGATATAACACGATATAATTTATATATTACTGCCTTTCTTGTCAACAGATAAGAAACCAGAAATGAGCATCTGTGTCTCAGTAGGAGATTTGCATTTGGAGTGAATTGTGGGCAGAAATAGTAGAGAGAAGTAGGAACCTAAAAGAATACACCACATGAGATTGTCTTAGCAAGTACAGATTAAACATTTTAACTCAAAATGTCTCTTTTACAAAGAAAGAAGAAAAATAGGATACGATTAGTGAAATAAATTATCTTTACAGGTAGAAAAGTTAAAAAATAATTAAGTCTGGATAAGAATTGTATCTCTCTGCAAATTGATCTTTTCCCATCACGTGGACCCAATACATAATGTTGCAGGATTGTGAATCATGCGTGAGGACAGTATTGATGCTACTAAAATACCATTCAACATGGGGTAATAGGGCAACACATTGGATAGTAAAGACCTAGAGGCAAGAGACTCTGAATCCAATTTCCAATAACCAGTCCCCTGAGACATCCAATTCTGCCATTGAGCCAGTAAAAAAAAAAAAAAAAAAAAGTGAAGGACATCAACAGCAGTAATATTGAGATACATTAACTGTAAAATTGTGCTGGTGCACATAATGACAGTCAGAGGACTAATAACAGTTTGCAATTAAATAGCACTTATCTTCCTAGGAGTTCAAAGTGCTTCCCAATACAATATTGAACAACCTTGTGATACAAAGAGTGAAAAAGCTTCCGCAAATCCCATGGATAAAAGCCAGTGTTTTAAATGTACACCACTAGATATGGCTTCTTGTCAAAAATGACAAGAAGTGCCATAATGCATGGACTTACCACCCACCTAGAAAAGAGTTTGCCTCTCACAGAGACAGTAGGGGACACAGTGAAAAGAAGTGTGGTTGTCCCTTCTTAGCTTCAAATCTTCAAGCAATCTTTGGCTGGTTCTGCACTAACTGCTTTTCTAACTGCCTTTGTCTCCTCATCTTTAAATTGAAGATGGCTCACCCCGCGTATGTGTACAAGTAACGTGATTCAATTGAAGAGTTCATTTGTTGTTTTGGGCTGGATATTATCATTAATCTTTTAGGACATTTATGTACATAATACGGTATATATTATTCACAAGGCTTTCAATTTTGCAAAATAATAGTGTCATTTAATGAGTCTTATTGCCAAACACTATGAATCTCTGCCTTGTCAACCTCACTGGGATGTTTCATCAAATACTATTTATAATTGAAAGCACTTTGAAAAGTATGGAGCGTTAGATAAATGAGTTATTGTTATTAACCTAATTTCCCTTTATCACCAATTATGGATCCATCATCCATGAATTTATTACATAGATAAGATAATAAACTGGAGATTGGTTACACTAGAAAAGGAAACATATTTCAAAACTGAGAGCTTTCTATGAAATGCCCCCTCCTTGAAATATTTTTATTTCTGGTGTAAGTCATTTGTGGAAAAGTATCTCCTACTCCACTGTGTTTGTACTTTCCTGTATATTCACAATTTTATATGATCATAGACAGAGATGAAGAGGGATCAACTCTGGTGGAAGGTAATTTGCTTTACTGGTGTTAGAATGGGTACTCCTATTTTAAATCTTGAATTATTGATTTTAAATCTTGAATTATTGATTCTGATAATTTCACTTTTTTGCTATCTACCTGTGGGATCCTGGAAAGTGAATAAACCTTTGTGCTAACTTGGTGACCTCTTCTAGAAAGTAGAAATTATAATACTATAAAAGATGCATGATAAATAAATAGTTTGAACATAGTTTATTGAACACAAATTATTATAGACAAATAGGGGATTGTTCCTTTGATTTTCAGATGGTTTACTAAGCAACGCTTGTGAAGAATTGTGTGTTGAAATCAAACACTAGCCAGTTTAATTAAATATAAGTCTAATATAAACACAGCTAGAGGGAAGTGGGAAAATTCAAAAGCAACCTTGGAAATATTCTAGAATGGCATATAGAATTTAAACTACCATTATCCTCGTTATCTGTCTGGATCTATGCAAAGCAAATATTTCCATATATAGACTATATGGGAAGATTTGTGAAAGTGTTTTGTAATTCATAAAAGGCTGGTCCTTCATAATGTTTATAAACCAACATAGACCTTTGACTAACAGTACATATTCAAGTTCACACTTGAAAATAGCCATCCACAGGAAAATGTATCCACTAAGTTTGTTTATTGATGCTGTTTGACTAACTACTGAGCTCTATGAGTTTCAGCACTTCAGACTCATTGTTTATGTGTGTGTGTACAAACAGAACCCTGCCAAGCTCATTGACAAGCTATTTGATGTTCTCTTCCCATCACTGTGCTCTTCAGAAACATAGTTCCTGGATAGAATGCTCTATAAGGAGAGAATATCTCTGTCATTTCTTTTTCTCTCGGTGCCTTGGATGTCAGAGGGTTAAAAAAATTAATTATTATGCTAACTTGAAACAACCCAACAAGGTAACTTTGGGCTGCTTTAGCTTAGTGAAGACTTTAAAAGCTTTGAAAATGCTCTTAAAGTTGTATGGATTTTTTTTCCATTTTGTAGTCAGTCAAAAATTATATTTTAAAACTCTACAGTTCAAGGGGAAAAGCAATTATCAAAATGCAATAAACTTCTAAGTAAAGTACAAATTGCTTCCATGGCCTTAACTGTTAAAATAGAGAGCTTCTGGTAATGTGTTTCATGAGTCAATCAGCAGGATTTTTCTTCTACATTCTGACACCCAGGGGAGGGGGAGAGGTCAAAATAGAACTTTAACAAGATGCTCATGGAAAAGCCAGACTTGAGTAAATGGTGAGAAGTCAACATCTGACTTTTTTTCTGGTCTTTTTTCTGAGAGCTTTTCCCTCTTGGTTTCATCCTTCCTGTCACACAGTCTGATTCATCCTCTCAAAGTTGAGGGAATAAGCAGGAAAAGCAGCTGTCTCCATGGTATGAGAAGAGCAGCCTTGCGCTCAGCATATTGTAGAATGGTAATAAATATCTGTTGTTGATCACTTCTTTCAACTTATTTCATTTATATTTTGCACCACACTACAAAGCAGTTAGGACAATAGAGGCATAGAACTGGGGATTTAGAAGGGATTTTAGCTGACATCTAATCCAACATCAGAGAAGAAAAGGGGTCCGTTCTGCAATATCCCCCCTGATTATCGTCCTTCTTCCCTCGGAGCCCTTTCTGTGTGGCAGAAGAAACTATTTCTGAGGCAACTTATTCCATTTTTAGATAGTCTTATGTTTTAAAACAAATTAATAAAATCTTCATATTTTAAATTCCACCCAGGTTTCTAGATGCAAAACAGACTAAAGATTTCCATGAGTTGAGGTAGAATGAAAATTGACTTATCTTCAAAATCTTACTATCAAGAGTTGGGTCTGGGTTCCACCAATCCTCTGTGGGCATGTTGTGTAGACAAAGTTATTATGTCTCACTTCAATTTGTTGTTGATTTATTGGTAGTCATATATAACTTGGTAATAAAATACCTAGCTCACAGGTTCACAGGTTGTTGGGAAATTTATATGTGAAAAGCTCTGCAAAATGTCTTAAAGATAGCATTCTCTTCCTCTTCCAGGTATTTTAGTGTTGGTCCTTAAAATACTTCATTAATTACAGTAATTTTATTAGGTATCCTTGTATTGCACTTTCCCAGGCTAAAATATCAATCTGTCTTACCTACACAGTCACTATGATGTCAACCCTAAATGCTCATATGCAATAAATATTTGTTTGTTTATGAATTTCCCAATATGAAAATACTCTTGGAGAAGTAGCATAAAACACCACCAAGAGCCAAAAAAGATGAGTTGAAATCGATAGGAAATCAAGTAAAAAACAAAAGAAACAGAATATCGTATAGACGTTTGTACTGATAATTCAGGAAAAGGAAGAGGTAGGTCTATAGGCAATAATGAACAGGAGTTTATAGGGGGAATGAGTAGGCATCAAAGATAATTTTCATTTCTTTCAATTTTGCAAAGATCATATACTAAGTTATAAATCCTTATAAATATTTTCAAGTTCTTAGAGCTCATTTCTTTAGGCTCAAGTCTCCAATACATACCTATTAAATGCAAGCACACACACAGACACACACATAAGTAGTTAAGACACCTCTACTAAAAGTTATATGACAGATATATAAATTACTAAAACTAAATACCTACAATCCTCTTCTTAAAAGTCCTTTACCCTGAGAGTTGTGTTACTATTCTTATCCCTGTGTAGTTCAGCTTTTCATAAATGTTCTTATTTATTTTCTAGATGTTTTTTTTCCCAATACCTACCTCCATTCTTCCAACCCTGGACTCTTCTCTCATCTCATGTCCCTGGTCCTCAGTTTTGTGGAGTCCCTCTTCTTTGGCTCATGACTGCTACTTCTAAAATCACTTCTTCACCCTTGATCATGTAGAACACTTCAGCACTCTACTTTCAGATAAATTGCCTTACCTACTTTTTTTATATCCAAAGGTTTAGTAACATGCTAGGTGAAATAAAGGGGTCGATCTACTCTAAATCTCACCCTTTAGGCACATAAACGTGCTAGAGAAAGGCCTTGACATTTCACGTTGACCTTTTTTCTTCCGCTACAATATGAACTTGTCATTTGGCCTAACCCAACAACACAGGGCAAGGAAATGCAGTTCTATTTTGTGCCTGGGAGGAGAATAGTAACAATGACTACCATGATTAGCAGAGATTATAAAATTGAGTGATGATTCAGATTCACACTTCATTCTGTGGGCTCCAATCACTAATATCCTATTTCTCTATATGAGAAAAAGATATTAGCTCAACCTCTACCTTGCTGTAGTAAATGTGAGCAAATCTTAGAGCACAGGTGCCTAACTTGATTATGCATAATAATCCTCTGAGCAGTTTTTCAAAAGTGCAGCTCCCAGGCCACCTCCCAAGAGAGTGCTATTCAGTAAAGTAAGAGTTTTTTGAAAAGCCACCTTGATCCATAGCTAGCTTTGGGAAACACTGATTTAGTCAGGCTGTGCAATTTTGTTCTCATCTGTGAAAATAAGATCAGAGTTACAGAACATAGCATGATCAAACCTGGGGTCCTCATAAAAAATACAGTTTATCCGATCCTTTCCCATAAAATTAGATTCAGTACATCCTTGAGCCTTGGTACTCAGAGTGAGGGGGTGAACCAGCGTTTTCACCTGAACATTAAAGGTGAGAATCAACCTCCAGCTCAGAAGCGTTCAGGAAACTATTTTGAAAAAGCACGTCAGGAAATTCTTATGGTCAGAAATTTGAGAGCCCCATCTAAAGTATTGATTATTTATTTGTTTGTTTATTGCTCCTAAATTGTATAACCAGCTGTTTTTCTCTCCTATTAGAATGCAAATTACTTAAACACAGGAACTGTACCTAGTATTTCTTTTCCTCCTTACTTGCCAAAAATAGTGAATTGTGAATGGTCACTGCTGAATAAATATTTATTGATGGGAGTGGAGACAGGGATGATGAAGAGAGGGATTTTTTCACCATAGGATATTTTAATAATAATTAATATTATTAAATAATATTAATAAGGCAGACATGGAAAGACAAGGGTGGATTTTTTTGTTCCTCCCTATGATGCCACAAAATGGGTTTATTTATAGTGACTATTGCATAAATATTTGCTCCATTAATCATGATGGAAAGAATGAGTAAGAGAGATAAGAAAAAGGAAGTATTTACAATGCTATGAGCATTTTGCTTATTAGGGGTATTTTCATTACTGTGGATAGTTGCTTTTCAAAGATGAATTAACATTCAATTTTCAATTTTTTGTCAGATAGTGCAGGAGATGTAAAAAAGTAAATTTTGTGTACATCAGAAGTTTAAATAGGTATGGTGTTAGAATATTCAATAGGGGAACCATGATAGATAAGTTGTCAAAGAGAACTTCAGAAAGCACTCAATGATTTTTTTTTTTAAAGATAAATATACAGCTTTATCTTCTGATGTGAAGACTCTTGCAACTGCACTTTTAAATGTGTGTGACTAAAACCTTACTGCTTTATCCTAGTCAAGCCACAGGAATGGAAGTTCCTTTGCAGAGACTTGTAAACCAGCAGACTGAGAATAAAAATGCAGTCAGAACTCATCGGAGTATTGGGGGAGGAGGTGGTTGATGAAGGATAATGAGCTAAAAGCAACCTCTTTCAAGGAAAGATTTCCATGGTCCTCTGTAGTCCTAATGTGCAGAATTCAATGTAAAATGTCTTACTCATCTTTGAGTAGCTAAATAAAGAAAAAAAAAAAGCCCTAAAATCTGAGTATTTCTTAATATTTAAATACTTGGAATTGTTTGAGGCAGGGTGGGAAAGCTAAAGTTTGAAAGGCTTTACTTCATTCTGGTTTGTAAGTTTGACCTGAGGTAGACACTCAAAGGACAGCAGAGTTAATTAACTAAAGATGAAAGGGTTAAAAATACCCAACACATATTGGTCCAGTGTCATTATATTCAGGGACAATTTTAACTGTCTAAAGTGAGCAATTTGAGGAGCAGTTTAAGTGCAAAAATGATATTTTTTCCCTTCACAAAGTCTCTAAGCTGCAAAATTGAACATTTCTGTGAAAATCACATTTTTCAGCACAGTGATACTGTTGTGAAGGACAGGACAATTGAGTGCGCTGTGAAAAGTTAATGCGTTCTACTGACACGGCACTCAGAGGCCAAGTAGATCAACCTCTTTTACCCTGAAATTTAGTACCTTCTTTCTGTAGGCCTAGGGAATTTTTTACCATTTTTAGGATGCACAGGTGACCACATATCTCTGAATGTGAAGTAGTGTGCATTTGGGTAAGGAAGGCTTTCACCTTGTCTCCACCTCTTAATCTCCATCTCACAGAGAAGTTAGCATCTCTGAATACCTAGGCAGGTAGTAGAATCTAACTACATAATAAATGTGAAAAACCATTTTTTCTAATCAGCTAGTTTGACCTCGTGTAGTCCTCTTCCATTTAATGTTGACCTTTTTCTTTTTTATACATTCCTTCCTGAATCAGATCCCCTTTCTTTGTTTCATCTCCATTCAACCTAGGGCCAAACATTTTAATGTCCTGATTCAGGATAGAAAATACTGATGCATTCATTTAGCACAGGCAAAATATAGAAAAGGAGGGGAAAAGAGTTGCTATTTAGGAGTTCCTCTTACATAAATACCTGAAAACGTTTATTGTCTAAAACATAACATTTGCCTCTTAATCATGTACTATATTTTCATGTTAATGGTTCAATGAAAGTGGATTCTGTTTTTCTAAGTAAAGAACACATTTCATAAAGCCAAGTGTATTATGGGGTACTTTTTGTTTTAATTCCTCATCAGGTCTAGCTCATAAGGTGGGATTTTTAAAAAAAGTTTTTGTTGAATTCCACTCAATTACCAAACCATATTTTAAAATACCACTTAAAAAAATCTGTGTATTAAACATTTGGATAAAGAAAATTAAAGTGAAGTATTTTTTAAAATAATAGTAGAATAAGTTTCAGTACATAACTAATGCCAATTAAAGCTAGCTGATTTATTCTTTGTTATAGGAGAAATTGTCAGGTAAAACAGTGTTTTACAAAAATATGTGCAGGTTATTGCAGGTTAAGTCTCCAGCATGGAGAGAAGCATACACGTAAAATACCACCTCAGGGCTTTTAAAGTAAGAGGAGACATTAAATTTCAATGAAAAATTAAGTTTAGGATAAATGGGTGAAATTTTTTAAATGAAAATGAGGTACAACAAGGCTTTTTTTTTTTTTTTGGTTTTTTTTTTTTTTTTTTTTTAAAAAGAAATTTCTAATAAGTATTGTTCAGATGTGGCATATTAGAAAAAAAATAGTTTAGAGCTTGATTTTGATATAACATTTTTTTCAGTTGGAAAGAATATACCATTATAAAGAGTTGGTCTATGAGCTATACCTTAAAGTAACTTGCATTTAAAGCAACTTGCATTCCTGCAGAAACCTCTGACTTCTGCTTAGAGAGGAGGTAAATCAAGAAGAATTTACTCTTTGATAAATTGACTGTTTTTGTATCTGCAATTAAAGGATGCTAATGGCCTTGGTAAAATCCCAGCTCTTACAAATTTCCAGCACAAAAAGAATGCATGGAAGGTAGTTAGCTGTAGACTAATATCCGTTTCTACTTAATTTATAGTAATAGCATTTTAGCCAGGCACATGGCCATCCAAGTAAAAACTACATTCCCCACCATCCTTTTCTGCCACTTATAGTCATGTGACCACGTTCTGGCAACAGAGATTAGGAGAACTAATATGTGTCAGTCCCACGTGTTGCCCTGAAAAAACCTTAGCCATGTGCTTTCCTGGCTCTTTATTCCTACCAGCTGCTCAAAAATAATGAGAACTTGGGAACTTCCACTTGCAGAAAACACTTGTGAAGAACTGCAGTACCACTGTCAACCCTGGACTTCTAGAATATAACTTGACTGGGAAACGATTAGAGAAATAAACTTCTGTTTCAGACACTGTATTCAAGACACTGTATCTTCTTTCTTTTCTTTTCTTCTTCACAAACCTTAGCTAATATCTCAACTAATGTCAATAGTTTGTTTGCTTTAGCTTTTAATATAATACAACACAGATTTTCAAGTGTGTTAATTGAGTACACTGCTATTCACAGAAGACTGAATGATAAATACATCCATATATGGCGCACATGTATTGTACTACATCACATACTGAGTAAAGTCATATAATTTTATTTGAAAGTAAGAAAGTAGCAGAGACAAAACAGATCAAAGGGGAAAAAAATCAAGAGGTTATGAGGAAAAGACTAAGATTATGCTAATAAAATACACAACATTATCAAAAACTGTGAGCTGCTTTGAGACAAAATTTAGGCCTTGAAAATAGTTGAGATAAAGCACATGAACTGTGGTTAGATGTTAATGCTCACCATTTCTTATCAGTAGCTAGCAACAGTGTCTCCTTACCTTCTGTTGAGTTAGGAACCAGGTGGTATACTCCTACACACTGTGGTCATTTTTTAAATTTGTGAGAACTTGAAAACATTATGCTTCTGAAATACCAGTTGGGGGTAGAGAATTGGTTTGGAAGGGCAGCAGATGGACAAGAAGATTGGCCGAAACCCAGCTGAAAAGGGTAATATCTCAGACCCCTGAAAGCTTAGGCCAGTTTAGATAATAAGAAGTAGAAGTCAATCTATTTGTTACATCTATTGTCAAAATTTCTGTGGGAAGTCAAAAGGATGACCCTCAAATATTCTGTAGGAGAATAAATATTTACTTCATAGAAGCAGTAAAACAAAAGAAAAGCCAGCTTTTTACTTTTCTTGGGATAGACAACATAATGGTCCCTCTTAGTTTCTCTTTTCAACATCTATTAACTCATCATATATTTGCACATGAGACTGTGGATACCCACTATTATGAGCATTGTACTTAAGCCTGAAAAATGCATGACAAAATAAACATTTTCATGTCACCTTGGAAGCAATGTGAAGTAATGGCATCATCTCTGACCCTAATGAACAACAGGTTTCTCTTGCAGCTTTCTGACCTTGTTCTGATTTTGACTAATACCTTTGTGCTGCTCATGAGCAGCTTTTGACTCAACTCACATGCCAACTTATTCAGAAACATTGATTCAATAATTCCATATGGATGGAGTTAGATCCCCCAAATGAGCCTATGTGTTCCCATTACATTGATAAAAATATTTTAGAGTTCTAAAAGGGGTGATTTTCAATTAATTCAATTTCATGAAAAAATATTTTCCCACAAAACTTAAAATACAGGATACTGAGCAGCTATTATGAATAAACAATAATTTCTTAAAATATGATGTTCCTGTTTATGTGGCTTTAAATTTTAGAGTAGGTAAAATTTATGTTCAGGAAAGGAAATAATTGAGCAACAGAGAGCTTAGGGAAAAATATAAATTTCTAACAATTACTTTAACCTGCTGAAGCCTCATTTATTAAGACTCAGCTCACCTTTCATCAACATCCTGAAATTTTTCAGCCACATTACATGCAACTTTTCTCTTTTCTGTGAATTTCTATTATTAAATTTTCTTTACCTTTCACATCTCCTTTCTCAAAGTGGATATGGTGGAGACTGAAAATTGACTACCTAAATCTGCTCTTCCATAGTAACAGAGATGAAAACAGAACATGGTAACACTACCTGAAGCTATGATTTCCAGCCTCTCTTTCTGCTAGATCTCTTCATATAAGCTCTCATCAATGGAATGACTTGAGAAAACATGTGAACTTCCACATAATTTTTTTTTAAGATGATTTTTCTGGTTCTGAACTTTCTATCTTTTCCCCTCTGGGTTAGTGGGTATGCCAATAAGGACAGTGACTTTGGAAATTGTATGTTGGAGACAGTAAAATTCTCATCATATTTGGTCCCTGGAGTTGATCTACTGACATTCTGAAATCCTCACTTTTGACTGCTGTGTGAAAGAGAAATACACTTCTAATTTTGTTTTATTTTTTAATCACATATTTTAGAGCATTTTGATTATAGTAGCTTCACCTATAGTACTACAAATAATGTGTAATAAATATATGCTCTTTGAATAAAAGGATAGATGTTTTCATAAATGGACCATGAATTAAAGTATTTTGAGCCTAAATACCTGGTTTATGCTTAAAGAAACAAAAGAGGAATGACATTATAATATTGATTTTCCAGAGGTGCTTGAAGGGGAGAATAGAAAGACTAAGAATAAGTTGGAATGACAAAGTAGACTTCTTAAATAGAGAAACAGAGGACAGTCTGTGCTCTAAATGGCTATTTTAATAAAAATGGAAGAAATTAATTGTTATTAAATTTTCCAAAATACTGTTATCCCATATATAAACCAATAACCATGATAATATGTATATCTAGAAATTTCTCACACATTAATGTAAAGGCCCCAAACTGGATAATTAAAGTCTGATGTTAACAATAGTTTCACAATAATTATATAATACTCTTTAATAGATAATGGACAAGGACAAAAATTCTATGTTAGGAAAACATAACACACACTTAAATGTTTGGATAATATACAAAAAACAGAACTAATCTCACCTTAAGGATGAGGAAATTTCCCTGAAGAAGTTTTGTTTAAGCTATGGAAGATAGAAGAGAAGGAAGATAGAGAGAAGAAGAGCTTTTCAGGGATGATGTATTGTACAAAGTCCTTGAAATAGAAAAGATGGAATGGCTAAGTAAAGGAAGATAGGTGTGGCTATCAGGAGAGAAAGAATAACAAGAATCGAAAATGGCAATATCAACAGAATCCAGAGTTTGCAAAATCATTAAACTATAATTTACAGTAAAAATTACATTTTACATTGGAAGCCCATAACCGTGTACATGTGAAACACACACACACACACACACACACACACATACTTTTCCTAAAATAATAATTACCTAAATTTGAATTATATTCTTTGGTATTTTCTATTTTTTGTTTTTTAAAATAGTATATTATGGTTCACTAACAGGGTGTTCTCCAAATATTTAAGATACTATTTTAAGGGGAAAGTGTCCAAGATGGTGGAGTAGGAAGACCTTGAATTCACTTGCTCCCATGGGAAAACCAAAATCACAACTAGTTACTACTGATGAGAAAGACCAGAAGAATAGCAGAACAGATCTTACACAATAAAATATATAAGGAAGGAACAACACTGAGATGGGTAGGAAGGGTGGAGATGCAGTACAGTCAAGAGCTATACACCATTTGGTCAATACACAAACAGAAGAATAATTGGGCTCTCCCCAAGGAGCAAGGGGTCCAAGTCCCACATTGGGCTTCACAACCAAGGGGTCCTGTACTGGAAGATGAGCCTTCAGAATGTTTGGAGGCCAGATACATTATTTTTGGGAGAACCAGAAGGCTGTGTGAAATATAAACTCCACTCTTAAAGAGCACACATGAAATCTTACATACTCTAGGACCCATTGAAAAAACAGTAATTTGAAAGTATCCTAGGTCAAACCCACCTACTCATCTTGGAGAACCTCTTGGAGAGGCAAGAGGCAACTGGAACCCACCTTGGGGACATAGACACTGGTGACAGCCATTATTGGGAGCTCTTTCTACCACAAGGACACAGGTAATACCAAGAGCTATTTTTAAATCCTCCATCTAGCTTATTAATGTTGGTACCCATCCCTGTCCACTAGCTTATAAACATCAGTACTAGGATGCTTCAGGCCAAGCAGCAAGCTGGGCAGGGACACAGCCCCATTCACCAACAGACCTGCTGCCTTAAGATCCTTTGAGCCAACAACCACCCTGGGACCTGGCCCTGTTCACCAGAAGGCCCAGGAACCAAGCCCACACAACAAGTACTGGCACTAGCTCCAGGACCCCAAGGCCCTACAGCCAGAGAGGCCAGGACCCAGTGGGCTGGCACTAGGCTTAAGACTAGCCTCACCCACCATTGGGCAGATACCAACCCAAGGACACTCTGGGTCCTGGCTCCACTCACCAGTGGGCCAACACACCAACTCCAGGACCCTCAGGGCCCCACAACCAGATACCCTGGGACTTGGATCCTCCTACCAGTAAGCTGACATTAACCCTCTGTCCCACCTACCAACAAGATGACACCAGCTCTGCAAAAGCAAGAGTTCAGCATCACCAAACCAGATTTACAAGAAATGTTAGAGACTCCTCTAAGCAAGAAAGAAAAGGCCACAATTAAAAATACAAAAATTACAAAAGAAAAAAAATCTCATCAGTAAAAGCAAATATACAGTAAAGGTAGAAAATCAATCACATATAAAGCTAATAGGAAGGTTAAAAGGCAAACATAATAAAACCAACTATATCCACAATAAGTATTTAAGGGAGAAACAAAACAAAAAGATAGAAAATATGGTGTCAAAACAGCAAACATGGGAAAGGGAGTAAGAATGCATGGTTTTAAAACTATGTTTGAACTTAAGAGGTCAACAAATTAAAAGAATCATGTATAGGTAGATAGATAGATAGATGATAGATAGATAGATAGATAGAGCAGTCCATCCAAAAGCAACAGAATACATATTCTTTTCAAGTGCACATGAAACATTCTCCAGGATAGATCACATGCTAGGGCATAAACATGTCACAGTAAATTGAAGAAAATTGAAATCATATCAAGCATCTTTTTGGACTACAATGATATGAGACTAAGAATCAACTACAAGAAAAAAAAAAAAAGCCCACATATACACAGAGGCTAAGTGATACACTACTAAACAACCAATGTGTAACTGAAGAAATCAAAAAACACCTTGGAGACAAAAGAAAATGAAAACACAATGATCATAAACCTATGAGATGCAGTAAAAGCAGTTCTAAGAAGGAAGTTTATAATGATACAAGGCTACCTAAGGAAACAAGAAAAATCTCAAATAAAGAATCTACACTTAGACCTAAAGGAAACAGAAAAAGAAGAACAAATTAAACCCAAAGTTAGTAGAAAGAAATAAAGTATAAAGATCAGAGCAGAAATAAATGAAATAAAGACTAAAAAGCAATAGAAAAGATCAATGAAAGTAAGAGATGGTTCTTGAAAAGATGAAATTGATAAACTTTTAGCCAGAATCATTGAGGAAGAGAGAGGGCTCAAATCAATAAAATCAGAAATGAAAAAGGAGTTACAGGGCTTCCCTGGTGGCGCAGTGGTTGAGAGTCCACCTGCCGATGCAGGGCACACGGGTTCATTCCCGGGTCCTGGAATATCCCACTTGCCACAGAGCAGCTAGGCCCATGAGACATGGCTGCTGATCCTGCACGTCCGGAGCCTGTGCTCCACAACAGGAGAGGCTGCAACAGTGAGAGGCCCGCGTACCGCAAAAAAAAAAAAAAAAAGGAGTTACAACTGACACCATAGAAATGCAAAGGATCATAAGATATAACTATGCACAATTATATGCTGATATAATGGACAATCGAGAAGAAATGGACAATTTCCTAGAAATGTATAATCTCCCAACACTGAACCAGGAAGAAATAGAAAACATTAACAAACTACCAGTAATAAAATTGAATCAGTAATTAAAAAAAAAAAAGAAAAACAACTCCCAACAAACAAATTCCAGGACCAGATGGCTTCAGAGGTGAATTCTACCAAACGTTGGAGAAGAGTTGACACTTATTAAACTATTCCAAAAACTTGCAGAGAAAGGAACATTTCCAAAGTCATTCTTTGAAGCCAGCATCACCCTGATACCAAGATCAGACAAAGATATCACAAAAAAAGAAAATTACAGACAAATATCACTGATGAACATAGATGCAAAAATCCTCAACAAAACATTATCAAACCAAAGTCAACTATACATTAAAAGGATCATTCACCATGACCAAGTGAGATTTATCCCAGGGATGCAATTATGGTTTGATATCCACAAATCAATGTGATACACCACATTAAAAAACTGAAGAATGAAAACAATATGATCATCTCAATAGATGCAGATAAAGCCTTTGACAAAGAACTTATACATCTCAAAAAAAAAAAAAAAAATCAAACAATCCAATTAAAAAATGGACAGTGGACCTGAACAGATATTTTTCCAAAGAAGACATACAGACATCCAAGAGGCACAGGAAAAATGCCCAACATTACTAATCAGCAGGGAAATGAAAACCAAGACTGCAATGAGATATCACCTCACCCCTGTCAGAATGACTAATATCAAAAATACAACAAATATCAAGTGTTGGCAAGGATCTGGAGAAAAAGGAACACTTGTGCACTGTTCATGGGAATGTAAATTGGTACAGTCACTATGAAAAAATATGGAGATTCCTCAAAATATTATAAGTAGAACTATCACATGACACAGCAATTCCACTCCTGGATATTTATCCAAATAAAATGGAAATGTTAACTCAAAAAGAAACATTTAGCCCTTTACTCACTGTAGCATTGTTTACAATTTCCAAGATATGGAAGCAACCTAAGTGCCCAGAGATAGATGAATGGATAAAGAGTGGTATATATATATATATTGATAAGATGGATTACTCAGATGCCAGAAAGAATTAAATCTTGCCATTTGCAACAACATGAATAGACCTAGAGGGTATTATACTCAGTGAAATAAGTCAGAGAGAGAAAGGTAGCTGCTATTTTATTTCACTTATATGTGGAATCTCTAAAACAAAATAAATGAACAAGTATAAAACAGAACCAGAGTTATAGATACAGGGAAAAAACAGGTAACCACTAGAGGGGAAGGAAAGAAATAGGTGAGGGAGAGAAAGAGTTACAAATTTCCAGTTACAAAATGAATGAGTCATGGGTACGAAATATACAGTATGGGGACTTAGTCAATAAATTTATAATATCTTTGTGTGGTGACATACTGTGACTAAAATTATTATGGTGGTCATTTTGAAATATACAGAATTATAGAATCATTATATTGTGTAACAGGAACTAACAAGTGTTGTAGATCAATTATACTTCCAAAACAATCAAACAAACTCACAGAAAAAGAGATCAGATTTGTGGTTACCAGCAGTGGGGAAGGGGGCATGGGAATTGTATGAAGGCAGTCAAAAGGTACAAACTATCAGTTGTAAGATAAATAAGTGTACAACATGTTAAATATAATTAATATTGCCATATGTTATCCATGAAAGTTATTAAGAGAGTAAATCCAAAGTGCTTTAATCACAAGGAAAAATCTTTCTTGTTTTCTTTTTCTTTAATTTTGTACCCATATGAGATGATGGATGTTCACTAAACATATTGTGATGATTATTTTATGATGTATGCAAGTCAAATTATTATTCTGTACACCTTAAACTTAAGCAGTTCTGTATACCAATTATAAATCAAGAAAACATAAAGTAAAATGCTATTTAAATCATGGTAAGACATTTTAATTTATTCTAAGAACAATAGGGATTTTTGAAGGTTTTAATGTGGGGATGGGATGGGGATTGGCAGAATCAGATTTGTTTTTAAAACAATCTCTCTATCCCCATTATCAGAATGGACTGGATCCATCAAGAATAGATTCAGAGAGAAAATTTTCAGATGTTTTGACAAGAGATGATGGTGACCTTTTATAGCGTAAAAGCATCGATGATTCGTGTGAATAGATAAATGAGAGAAAAAGGCAATTCTGAAGAGTATTAAGCTACTGAGCTATGTTCAAATGTATCTTTGAAAGACCTCTCCATACCATTTGGGTAGAGACAATCAAATATTTATGTATGCGTTCATTAAATCCATTGGTGTATTCATTATTTCTGCAACAATGACCTATGCCTTCAAGGAGCTCAGAGTTGAGGAATGTAGATATACACTGAAACTGCTTGCAAATAGAGTGTGATATGTCACAGACAAGAGCTTTGCATTTGATGAAATGAGAGCACAAAAGGTAAAGAATGCTACCTTGTTAAAACACAGGAAAGAGTGAGGTGGCTTCTTTCTTTGTAATCCCTTCATTTCAGCTTTATGGAATACCAGAATTTAAGAAGAATGCAAAGAAGAAGGTCCAGCAAGGAAACATACACTATTGATTAGGGAGGTTAAGAAAGATAAAGAAGAATATATTCTCAATGTTCCAAACAGAAAAGTTCAAGAAAATGAGAATACTACATAAATACTCGTTGGAAATTAAGTATATACACCACATGCCATGGAATCTGATTCCCAGGAAAAGACTGAAGTGATTCCATTCTTCCCTTGAACAAATGTCTGGTTCCAAAATAGCAAGTTTTTAACCTAATCTGTGGCACAAATCTTGGATGCTTTCTTTTGCCTTTACATTTCTTTAACCTGTCTGTGTGTTCCTGGGACCAGTCTGACTTCCAAACTTTTTAACTTTGATTCCATCTTCTACTTGATTCCATCTTCTGCACTCTGTGGGCCATATGATAGATTTTCTTTACCAGATTTGAACCATAAATAATTCCCAGGCACACATTGCACTCATTTTTCAGCTCTTTCTCTTCCTAACCACCCAGGTAACCCACCACCCTTCTGTGCCTTGCAACGATACCTGCAACTACACCTTGACATAACCTGCTTTGAGGGGAGGAGAAGAAAGTAACAGGTCTTCTGTGTGTAACACTCATCCTGTCACCACAACAGAGCACCCACAGGTGTATCCACAGATCTATGTGATTACCAGAGAGTGGGGGGAGGTAATGGTTGAAGTGTGTGAGGGTAAGGCAGAGTCCATTGGTAAAGACCATTAAAAAATTCAAGAATCAGGTCACTCCAACATCATAAGGACATGGGGAATGAGCATTCAGAACATGCTTGATGTCTCTTTCATTTCTGTAATTCTGCCTTCTTCATGCAGTCATATTTCTCACTGCTCTCATCTTTCATACTCAGCACAATTCCTCTTCAATCCAGGTCTGTCTGGTAATCCTTCTAATACCACTGATTGGTGTTTCACTGTTTTGAACTTGGGGAAGATGCTCTCTGCAATCCTCTCTAGCTAATAAGATATTCTAGGCTCAAGTCAATCTTCACTCTCAGGAAACCTCCTACAGTCTTTTCATCCATCATCAAGCTCTCTTTTCTTAGAATAACTGCACTGCCTACATCACAACCCAATCTTTAATCCACAAACTGTACACAGGTCTATTGTTTTTGTTAATAATGTAATAGTTATACATATTTTAACACTCAGAAAGAAAAGAATGGGTATGGAAGTTTAATACCTTTATTTTTACAAATGATCAAAATGGTGTTAAAGTTCAAATGCCTTGAACATTTCACAAAACTATTTTAAAACTGAGTCTAAAGCCCTAAACTCCCGTCTTCCTCCAGAGTGCCCAGGACATTGCTGAACACATGATTAAACTCTTGGTTTGAATTTAATAGCTCCAGAATAAAAATGAGTTTGCTTGTTTTACTTGCCTTGTGGCTTGGACACAGCTTGGACATCTTAGCCTAAAGATGGAATGAAAGCTGATTGATTTGGGATGTGGACAACAACTTTTGAGACAGGAGTTGCCCCTGAACCTCTACTTGCCTATGTCCCTTACCATATAGGTGTCATGAATGAGGTTTTAGCCTCCTTTCTATTTTTTTTTCTCTTCTGTCTGTGTCTCTTCTCTGGCTCCCAGCATGTAGCCTCACTTCCTATACTCCCATTGCTTTGTGGATGGTTGATTCATTTCTTTGAAAAACACTAACACCGGTCCTTTCATTGTTTATTAATATTATTGTTACAAATAATGTTATTATTTGACTTGCTCTCAGGGAGGTTTCAAGTTCTGGAGTCATTGCACACAAGTTTCTGCCTGTATATCCATTTGCCAGAATAATCCATATGCTTCCTTTTCTGAAAATTCCCACTAGGAATGTTGGAAACCTTACAAATTTTGATTGAGCTGCCCCAGGTCAAATTGAACATCTGGGAAAGAACTTCTGCATCAGCTGCAATTGTGCATCCTTAAATACCCTAGTGACCAAGTTCTAGGGGAGGATTAGTTTGGGGCTTCATTTTGTACAAAATGTATGGATATATTTAAACATTTCATTATATGGTCCAATTAGAGTGTGTCTACATGGGCACATAATAGAGTAAAAATTTGGAAATTATCTGGTTCATTTCATCAAGCCAACAGCCAAAGGCATATATCTAGTCTGGAAAAAAGGTTTAGGAAGGGAGATAGAGAGAGAGTCAAAATTTTATGAATTTGATAATTATATTCCTTATATAGGTAAAAATAGATACTGAAATTATTTTGCATTTTCAAAATAGAATATTATATCTTGCATAGTACAATGAGTCTTAGTGACCTCTACCACAATGTTGTATATTTCAAATAAATAAAATGCATATTTTAAATTCTGCTCTTATTATTTCAAGTTCTCTTCCATTATCCAGTGCATATATATCAAGTCTGAGGCAAAAACAGCCACTGGAGGTCTAAACTCAACCATGTCTAAATCTAATACAAATGGATATTTAGATCCCCACCCAAATGTTCAAATTCATGAATCATAACAGTTATTAGCACAAAAGGAAGGAAGGAAGGAAGGCAATACATTATGTTAGAGTTAGGGGTCCATGTTATCCTTATGGGTACTGTTTAAAGATATCTGCAAAAGCCACCCACTCAGCATTCTTCTTTTTCATGCATTTATCTATACTTCTCACTTCCTTTACCTGCCTGTTAAGCCCTGTTAAGCTTTCCTTCCTTTCAAGAAAAATTATGTCTTTAGGTTCAAAATTCCAATGGGAATGAGTCTCAAAATCATAAAATAAAGAATACTGGATACCAAGAGGGTTGAACCAATTACACATCCTATGTTAAGCGTTTTCCTATTGTGTCTCTGAGGTGAAAAATAGAAATGGATGAGCAATATAGATATCCAGAATTGTTGAGTTCACATTTAAATATGGCACAGTTATTCTTCCTACCTATCCATTTAGAATTTTTTAAAAAATAATGTGTACGTGGAAATATACTGATCATGTCCTAAATTAACAATAGAATTGTAAATCTCTTTGCTGCAAAGCCATCACCTATGTGTCAAGAAGGATTGATTTATGAAGAACCAAGTAAAATGCAACCTTCACAGCTCAAGGGAAGAGGGATATGATTATCATTTTCAAACATTTGAAAGGATTAAAGACTGGTGATGGGTGAATCTCAGAAGGCTAGAGTTGGATGCTTACCCAGAAAACTTTGGAATCACATCTCAGAGTCTGCAGAAATTGGTGGAAATCTATTGAGGATGTGCTTATGACATTTTCTCTACTGTTTGCTTCCAGCCAGCCTGGAAGCCCCTGCCTTAAGGTCTTGGCACTGAAGCATTAATACAGCTCCTCACAGGGATTAGTAAGGGGATTTGATAATTACAAGTGGAGGTAGCCTGCAGCAAAATTGTAGAATGGGTGAAGTTTCCTTTGGCAAGTTTCCACCTACACTGCTCAGTTATTCTAAACTCCACCAAGTTCTTTGTTTACAAAGGAGCTTTGATTAACACACCTTCCAACTACATTTGCATTTTAATGGGAGGCTCTGGGAGATAACAAAAGACTCAGTGAAATAAAGCACTAGAGAATGGACTTGAGGATATGGGGAGGGGGAAGGGTAAGTTGTGACAAAGTGAGAGAGTGGCATAGACATACATACACTACCAAACGTAAAATAGATAGCTAGTGGGAAGCAGCTGCATAGCCCAGGGAGGTCAGCTCAGTGGTTTGTGACCACCTAGAGGCGTGGGATAGGGAGGGTGGGAGAGAGGGAGACACAGGAGGGAAGAGATATGGGAACATATGTATATGTATAACTGATTCACTTTGTTATAACATTGTAAAGCAATTATACTCCAATAAAGATGTAAAAAAAAAAAAAAAGAAATTATACGGACTAATACGAAAAATAAATAAATAAATAAATAAAGTTCAAATGATATAATACAATAATAGCAAGTGGTAAGTATTGGGATTGTTTTTGTTATTGTTGCTTTGTTTTTAGGAGACCGTTTTCTAATGCTGTCCTTCACTCCCCTGATCCCTGCTTTGTTTTACACATTAGTCTGAACCACAATTTCCCTCCAGTCACATCTCAGCCATACTAAGTTTCCTGAAACTAACATGATTTCTTGCCATTAACATTTTCTTATGTACATCTCTCCTCCTATAATGCTCTTCCTTGTGCTTCTCTGTGGAGTTGCTCAGGTTGAGTTGGCACTTAGTCTGGGAAGGCTTCCTGGACCATCCAAGCCTAGTTAAGGACATGCTTCATTCACAGAGTAGCTGTAAACCAGTATTTTAATTACCTGTTAAGCTCTCTTTTTGTCCTATATGCTCACTGAGAGAAGAAATAATGTCCCTTCCTCTTTTTTATTTTTATTTTCTAAGTGCCTTACATTGTATTGGATATAAAGTAGGTTACTCACTATTTTTGGAATATATGAAAAAATATCTGCCTCTTCTCGCCCTATTCAATGCTTCTCAAGCTTACCTGTCCTTTTATATTCTGAAGAAGCATACATGATTTCAGGTAAAGATAAGTTTTAACTGAAATATCACCCTTGTCCCTCCTAAATAGTAAATTTTGCAGGCAATTAAGACAGAGAGAACAAATTTGAATGAGGTTGGATGAAAGTATATAGAGAAAGAAATGACAATTTTGAATAATCCTCGAAAACAGAAGCTTAGTCATGAAAATCTCTGACTGTGAAATAATGTTTTCCTTGAAGCTAGTATATCAACACCTTAGGACAATTATAAACTTGATTGGCCAAGATATTGAAGAGCATCATGCAGAGTATGATGCTACAGTAGGAGACCCAGGGTCTAGCACTTAACACTGGAAATTGGTAATTAGATGACCTCAATTCTCTTCACATCTTTTGAAAATGGTGGATCTGCCTTATCTTTGCTTTCTTTGACTAAAGTTTAGTCAGATGCTAATATCTGCAACTCCCTGCCAGTTTACCATACTATTTTTATTGTAGCACTTGAAACTCCCAACGTTTCTTAAAATTTTTAATTTATAAAAGGTAAAAAGCATTATAAAATTATATAAAGCAAATCCAACAATTATTTTTTTTAAAAATAGTTATGATTTGTGATAGAAAAGACCCTCTTCTAGGAGGAAATATCCTAACATAAATTCTTAATAGTTCATCTTTTGGCACTTTAATAGTTCTGAGACTAATTTCCTCACCTACAAAATCAGGATTTAATACCTACTTCTCAAAGTTATTGTGAAGTTTAGTGATAATGATTGTAATGTATTTGGCATTTATAAATATATTTTAGTGTTCTTGTGCTAGTGATTATTATTTTATAATGCTTTCTCATGAATTCATAAATTTTATTATACTAATAAATGGACTCTTCCTTGTTTTTCTGAGGGCAGAATTTATTTGATAGATATTTTTGGAGAAATTTGAGGGACACAAAATATCATTCATTTAATAAAAATGTATAACATACTGTCGACTGAAAGAAAAAACACAAAGTGTGAGTTGTGAGTTAAGTTTTTTTGGGGGCAAAATGAGGACTATATCTCAGGAGACAGCATCTCAGATAGCTTTGAGGAACTGCTCTGAAGAGGCAGGGGGAAGGTCAGTATTGTATATGATTTTAGTGAAGGGGGGTTACATGCAGTCAAGCACACATTTTGGCAGAGGCTTCCTGCTAGTCACAAGGAGCATATATCACCATTAATAATTTTAGTGCTTTTCTAGATATGCAAGAATTTGGACTCATAAAATCTTCTGAAAATATCTAACTATCTGAAGGCCTGTTCTGCCAGTTTTTCCCAGAACATAGAGTGCCTCATTCCTGATCTCCACCCTGAAATTTCAGGGTGTCTTGAAGCTCAGTGGCTGCAGTGGCTAGTGACTTAATCCTTGTAGAGGCAGATGGCAAGTCGCAATTTTTAGTTGGCAATACCTACCTACTTTGTTCCAGCTGCCATATCAGGAAAGAAATGCCTGTTTTTAAGGAACACTGGTATTCATGAGAAACAGATAAATATGTGTCCTGTGTTACAAAGGTTATAATAAACATTCAAAGGCACTAATACTATAGAGTTCCAAGGGGCCAGGTCACTGGACAGGGAACATCCATGACTTTAACTAGACTGGAGGCAGGAATAAGGGCATTCAGCCCACAGACTATTTTTGCAAAGGCCAAAGAATAATTAATCATTTGAAGTTTGGTGTGGTGTGTGAGGTAAGATGAGGGAAGAGCAGAGAAGAAACTTCCTATATTCCACAATATCAGAGGAAAAAGTATTGTTGAAAACCATACTTGCCCTCTAAGGGGAGAAGCATAATGACTCTTTGTTTAGATAAAACCCTTGACTGACTGATTTAATTACAAAAGTGGAAAATCCCAGGGAAGTATCTGGTGTTTTGGAATATGGATTTCTACCATATGATACACATTATTTTCTGTGCCACACTGTGATAGAATCTTTTCATTGCAACCTCCCAAAATTTAAAAAAAAAATTGTGACGCAAAATCATATATCAGTGGTATTTTGGGAAATAGTTGCATCTAGTGTGGTATGGGAGTGTCAGAAGAGGAAAACACAGATGAAGATGGTAAAACAAAATGCTGAGACCAAGAAACAAGTAGAAAACACTGAAGTCATAAAACAAATAAGGAAGTGGCAAGATCAGATATGAATCTGAGAAAAAGTTATTTAAGTGATTTCTATGGATAGGAGGCAGGCATACCAAGTTACAATTGTCCTGGTGAATCAGTGGTGACAAAAACAGTGAGTAGGCAGAAAAATTAATGAGCAGAGAGATGCAAAGAAAGGAAGCATCAATAAGACATGTTTTCAAATGTGACTCTGAAGTTTGCAGGTTGAGAAACCAAGTGAATGGATTTCCGTACCAAGAAGATGAGTTTGAGCAATATCCAGGAGACTTAATTAATTTAGAAGATAAAAATTAAGGAATTCACAATGAATGCTGATCATAATTTTACATCTTATTGCTTCTTTTGTTTAATTTTATTTTTTTGTGGTTCGCGGGCCTCTGACTGTTGTGGCCTCTCCCAATGTGGAGCACAGGCTCTGGATGCGCAGGCTCAGCAGCCATGACTCATGGGCCCAGCCGCTCTGCGTCATGTGGGATCTTCCTGGACCAGGGCATGAACCCATGTCCCCTGCATTGGCAGGCGGACTCTCAACCACTGCGCCACCAGGGAAGCCTTTATTGCTTCTTTTAATGGTGATTTTCTTTCAGAGGAGTATTAATTTTGACTCTCTGTTCACAGGTAATCCTTTATCAACAAAACTTCCCATGGTACTTAATCCTCATGATCTATTCACAGTTGCAGGGTTGATTTGATTTATAAAACATACAAGATGCCCCTCCTTTCTTCTGTTAAAGATTTCCTAAGGCCACTATCAAAAGAGGATCTTTACCTCTTCCTTAATTAAGTTATCAATATTTCGACTATAAGCTACTCCAATATGCTTTCATTTGGTCAATAAGGCTGCACTGGTTTACTCTTCTAGATTAGTCTCTGTCTTTACTCAAGTGCCAGCATAACACACTACTACCAATACTTACTTTACTTCTGTTACCACTGCTACTACTCCATCCCTAACAGAAAATGGCAGAAACGTTATAACTAAAGAAACATTTTCTCAGCCATGAGAAAATTCTAAAGTCAAAGAAAAATGTATGTCTTTAGGTTGAACTGTAATATAGTTAACCAAGTAAGATGAGGGATCCTCCCAATCTTGAAAAATTAGATCTTGGATAAGACGACTATAAAACTGGGACAATATTATCACTGGGATTGTAAGGGATAGAGAATGTCTCTAAGCTCCCTGACATTCAGAAGAAAGAAAGGAAAGAAAGATAAAAAGGAAAAAGAAAAAGAAAGGAGAAGAAGGAAAAAAGGAGCTGTATCCAGTGGCAGAACGAAGAGTGATTAGTGCTAAGAAAAGGTGGGCAGACAAGAGGGCATGGTTGCCCTGAAAGTAGATGCCAATAGCATCACTGAGATCTTGATAATGAGCCATTATCAACTGAGCCAGCATTATATGGGAATTGAGCCCAGAACATCTATATTGAGCTATAACCCTCAGCTGGGGACTGAATTGGTGCCATTAGCATTCTCTGGTGCCCAGAAGAATTGTATGCAAATTCAATCCTGAGGAAAGCATCATTAATGTATGCATCCAGAGATTCCATGGCTTACTATCATCCAATCAGTCCACAATAAAAGATCAACAAGAATAAAGAAGTAGCAATGTATGAGTGTCAGAAGAAGCAAAAACAACTGTGCTCAGAATGAAATTAACAGGATGAAAATATAGAAATATGGAGGAAAATTACAAGATATAGAGGATGGGATGAAGAGACTCAAAATGTTTCTGATTGGATCCTCAGGAGAAGACAATAGAGAAAATGGACAAAGGGAAATATTTATAGAGACCATTATTCAGAATATTCCAGAGTTGACTAAAAGTGTGAATACATAGATACAGAAAGTATAATATATTCAAAGCAGAATAATTATAAAGAAATATATACAAAGATACATTAAAATATCATGGAAGGACATGAAAAATAAGGAACTATTAAAAATAGCACAGAAGAAAATGCAGCTCAACCACAAAGGACTTTTCAATATTAAAATTGGTAGCTCAAAGACAAAGAAAAAGTACATTCAATATTTTGAGAGAAAATAACTGTCAACTTAGAAATGTGCTCACATCAAAATTATTTTTAAAGAATGATGATAAAATATAAATATATAGTTAACAAAAAGTGTGTCAGAAAATGTCTTCTACCAAATGCATTTCTACTAGGCATAATGTGAGAAGCACAACTGGAGATTTAGTTAGAAATGGTGTGCAAATAAAAAAAAAATATATATATATATATATGCATATGTATGTAGATATATAAACCATTTGTCACTTGTGGAATTAAAATATAGATAGAAAATACTAAAATGGTACAAAAGTAGTAGGTTGTATAGTCAGCAGAGAGTAATCAGAAATAAATTTCTACAGGGTCCTTATTTTTTTGGAAGTGTGATAAAATATTTTGTGTACTTTGGACTTTAAATATTTATGATTATAGATAAAGGATAATCTCTACAAAATATGATGTGTAAAATACAAAAGTAAACAATAAGAGCAAAGCTAAAACAGTTAACTGAAGAAAAATAAGAAAGGAGAAGAAAGAAGCGTAGAAAAGAAGAATAAGCTAAGATTCAAGAGTAGAATAGTCAGAAACATGTCAATCTCAACATTTATGAAAAACACGGTACATCTTATTTGTTACGTAAGTGATATTCTAAAATTATATAATAAGAAAGTACAGCTATATGCAATTATAAGAGGTACAATTAAAACACAAGGCTTCATAAACTTTGAAAAGAAAAAGATACACAAAGTTACAACAAGCAAATACTAATCAAGGGAAAGGGGATACTACAGTTATGCCAGATACACTTTTTAAAATTACTTTGTTACTAGTGATAGATAGGGGCCGTTATATAATAATAAAGTATTCAACTAAATAGAAATGTATAACAATGCATACACCTAATAAAATATTCTCAAAATACATGAGAAATTTTAAGAGAAAGACAGGAAGAAATTGGCAAATTCTCCATTATACTGGAATATTTCAAGATCATTCTGAAAAATTGAAGAGTCAATCAGCTTCCTACACCCCCAAAATAAAGCTGCAGATATTTTGAGCAATACAATTAACAATCTTCACCTATTACATATATACAGAAGTCTTTACCCACAAATAGTGAATGCACATTTTTTCTTGAGTACCCATTGAACAGTTATAAAAATCAGCATGAAATAAGAGAGAAAATTGTCACACCAAATGTCAAAAATGTCTAGTACATAGACTTACTTTTTTCTGTACCACCATACAAAGTAAAGAGACAATACCAAAACTATAGTTTAAGATACCCATTTAAGAAAAAAAAATAATAATAAGTAATTCTTGGGTTACAAAATAAATAATAAAACTTTAAAATTATTAAAAAAAAAAACCTAAAGGCTAAATACACTACATAATTTGTGAGATGGAGTTAAAAACTTTACTATGTTTGACATTCAGCCTTAAATTCTGATATTAGTACTAAAGAAAACTAAACATAAATTAACTAAGGGACAATTGAAAAGGAACAAAAACCAAGGAAAGTAGTAGGAAAGAAAAAATTAAAATACAGAAAACATTTGATAACAGAAACCAAAATTTATTAACATAAACAATAGAAAACAGAAGTTCAAGAAGACCAAAACTTGATTATTACAAAACTAATGTAAGATATACAAATTTAGAATTAGATTAATGAAGTAAAACAGAAAAGACAAGAAACATTTATAAAGTAAAGTAGTACAGAATAATAGATAGAACAAAGATACGGGATGCGGATTCGAGCCCCGGTCTGGGAAGATCCCACATGTCATGGAGTGGCTGGGCCCGTGAGCCATGGCCGCTGAGCCTGCGTGTCCGGAGCCTGTGCTCTGCAACGGGAGAGGCCACAACAGTGAGAGGCCCGCGTACCGCAAAAAAAAAAAAAAAAATTCCCAGAAATAAAACATTAGTTACAATAGTTTTATAGAAGACATCAAATAAATTTTCAAGAAAAATGTATCAATGCAACAGGTAGATAAAATTTTCATAAAATTCAAAATTATTTTATGAATATAATTTTTAATGCACTCAATAGGAAAGACTTGATTTGGTAAAGTTATATCTATTTTTGTTTTATTCGGAAAAATATTAGAAGTATGCACATTGACACTGCTTCTATTTAATCAATGTTTAACTGGTGGGCTTAGCGAGAATTCCAGCCTGTTATTTTTATTGTATTTTTTCCTCACCATTTTGTGATTTTCATTATTTTCATATCCTTATAATCGGCAGTGTCCACATTTCTTTGAAGACATAATCTCCATAATGTTACTAAAGTCTCTTCAGCAAGTTGGTCATTTATTTTTATATTGTTAAATTAGCAGGTGAAGCTAGAAAGTGGTTCCATTCTTGGGAAAATCAACGACCTTTGCACTTATTAATTTCTAATCTAGCCTTGAATCTTACCTTACATGTCATTTCCTTCTCAGGCTTATCACAAATCTTCTTTGAATCTAAGAGTATGAGTCTGATAAATACAGTTAGATTCTCAAAACCTTATATATAATCAACTTTTCAGCACCTCATTTAAATCTACTAAATAGTTAATTAAAAAACCTGTCTTTTCCTTGATATTTTTTATTAGCTTTTAATATTTATGAATTGGACGTCTTCACTTTATAAATTTTTGTATGCATTTAACACACACACACAGGCACACAGTCACATACACACACACCCCTGATGGTAGTATAATGAATTTTATCAATTCAATATAGCTCACCTGGACTATACATTTTCCAGATATCACTTTCCCTATGTAGTTCTGAAATTGCATGGGCTTTGAGCAACATTTTGAGATTTGAAAATAAAAAGTCAAGCTGTAGTTTTAAGTTTGGAAGGTCAATGCAGAAGTACCAGGGACTGCTGTAACTCATGTTCACTGTCACTTATGGATGGGTGAGCTCATCCTGTTGGTGTGGGTGGAGCAATCACTGGGCCAGCAGTTCTTTCGGCTTCCACTTGTTCCTCTTTAGTTTTTTTTTTTTTTTTTTTTTTTTTTTTTTTTTTTTTTGTGCTATGCGGGCTTCACACTGTTGTGGCCTCTCCTGTTGCGGAGCACAGCCTCTGGACGTGCAGGCTCAGCGGCCATGGCTCACGGGCCCAGCCGCTCCGCAGCATGTGGGATCCTCCTGGACCAGGGCACGAACCTGCGTCGCCTGCATTGGCAGGCGGACTCTCAGCCACTGCACCACCAGGGAAGCCCCTCTTTAGTTTTTTCAACGTCTGAACCACATGTGTTTTGTTCCATGACAAAGGCGACCAGGTTTTCCGTAAGGTCACTTACATCATTGAAGTTTGTGGTTTAGATGTAGTGAGAGATAAACATGTGTTCCAATCCATCCTGTGGGTTTTAGCTCATCCTCATGGTTTCTAGTTTGTCCCTGCCTTCCCTTAGTTCCCCGATTATTTCAGGCTCAGTTGCAAAGAATTCAGTTCTCAGTTCTCAAAATTGAATATGATCAAGTCCCTATTGAATCAGTGTCTCTCTCTCTCTCTCTCTCTCTCTCTCTCTCTCTCTCTCTCTCTCTCAGACACATACATAGTTCCTAGCAGTTCTGTTTTACTGATCAAACCTTGACTGATGTAGTTGGGGAATATTTTACATGCTACTGTAAATCCAGGAATATTTTGCATGCTGCCTAAAACCTCATCCCACAACACCAGTAAATACCCTGTCTCAAGGCTCCTCTGATCTGTGCCCCCAAACATAACTACTATCCTCATATGTTATTATTTCTCTTGACCTAAGAGATAAACACCCACTCATTCACTGGTTCTTAGGTGGTTTCTCCTACTATGGGTGGCTGATACATATATCTATAAGATTTGTTTAGGTAGAAATTTAGGATGATAATGCATGTCTTATTTCAGAAGACTGTTGTGAGGACAATCAGGACAGCTTATTTGTAAAGAAATGTTTTAATGAAAAATAGTATATAAATACACAGTTTTATACATTTTCTTTTCTGTAAGCTAAAAGTTTTCTGACTTTCTACTTACTAAGCTAAGTCTCAGAGACTTGGGGAATATTTTTCCAAATCTTAAATTTGTCGAATTTAGGAAGAAAAGAAAAAGCTTCAATTGCCTACTTATTGTTATTGATTTACTTAATCACATTTAGAAATAGGATCTAGTTGATTTGAAATTGACTTCAAATTGCTGGAGTGTGGCATGAGTCTTACAGGAGAAGCTAAAATGAATCTCAGAAAAATATGTCCCACCAATCAGATAAATAGAACCAAATTAGATGTATTTGGGGCTTGAACCAATACTACTGCCTGCTTCCAGGTGGTCTGAATACTACTTTGACTCAGTTGATTATAATCACAACTAAAAGCCCCTTAATGCAAGGAGAAGAAAACCTGAAAGACTGTTGGGAGAGTTTTGATCAAATCACATCCTCTGATCTACTTTGTTTTATAGCTTTTCTCTCCCAATTGTTTTCACCTTGGCTTTGGCTTATAAAGCTAGCTTGGTGCTCAGGATAAAGGTAAAGAGGATAGAATGCTTTTCTTAAAGCTCTCACATTCAATGAGAAGACAATTACAAGAAAAGCATTTTATTATAATAGAATGTACACATTCTGCTGCAATAGAGATAAGTCTAGGAAGCTACCAAAGACAGAGGAAGGTAAGTCAACTCATGCTGTGTGTACCTGAGAGATTCCCAAGAGGAGGTAACTCTAGTGGAAAGTTGAAGGATAAATAAACCTTGCTATTGAGTTCCTAATATTAACCTTTCCAAAGTCCCTTTCCTAACCTTGGACCAGAAGGATTATGTAGAAAGATATAGCAGATACACAATAATAGTATCAGGCAATTTCTACAGGCTATCCACATGATCTCCTCCTTTGTTTCTGTCAAGAAAGACGAAGCAATAAAAGCCTTTCTCCTAGAGGGAGGCAACAGCTGGGCTTGGAGAAGTAAAGTGGTAGATAAGGTCTTAGAATAAGGTCTTATAATTCACTCTTCAGTAAATTTGCTTTGGGGTCTTGGAATTTTAGATACAATGTAATAGTGTGAAAGTGGTCAGAGTGGGAACACCATGAATTCTGATCCTTAGCTTCAACCTTACAACCTTAATCTAGAGTTTCAGTTTCCTAATTTCTAAAAAGACAATATCAATTGTTGAAAACATCACAGAATTTATATAGGAATTAAGTGAATATATGGATATATGTAAGTTTCTTTAACTATAATGAATAATAAAATTTTAAAATGCTGCTATTATATTGTTATTTTTCATTATTAAAGTCTACTAAAATTCTTGAAATGAGTAGACTTCTGACTTAACCTGCAAAAATTACTCAATCTTCCCAGTCACTTTCCAGATCAGGCACTTTCATTCAACATTGACTCTTTTTGCTCAAGGGCAAGAATAAAGCTTCTTTAATTAACAACAACTAATGACTCCTATAGAAGCAGCTCTGTGGATTTAAGAGGTACTTTGGAATATCATACTAAGACCAAAAGAAGAAAAGACAGAGATATCAGTCAAGAGGAAAATAATTGAAGTTGTAAAAATATTCGAGTCCCAGCTTTAATAATGTCAGTATTTCTTGCTGTTAATATTATTTTAGTTCTTAGTAAATATTGTCTTATATTTTTGCATACTGTTATGCTTTTCTTATTCTAGATTTTAAGCCCTTTAAGAGTAAAGCTTTTGTCTGCATCTTTTTATACTACTTAATTTTCACTGTAGATGCTTGCACACGGTAGATGCCCAATAAAATTTTGTAGCTGCTACTGATGATAGTCAGGAGCACATGAAAATTAGCAACCACTGGCAAAGGCTATAATGTCCAAGGAAGTACATATATTGAATGTGTATTTTTAGAGGAAGTACTATTTTGCTTGAGTCTAAAGCCATGAAAGAAATTATAAAATCTTCCTGCCATTCTGCTGATAGACTTACGAAAACAAGTTGAAAGCAGCTGATCAGTGGCATCTGTTAACTGACATTGACACTTTGATGTGTAGGGCAGCTGTCAAGCAGTTCTACTTTCCTCTACTTTTCTTTTTAGAATTAATTAACACTGTGAGACATTCAAATATTCACTCACTTGCCAAGAAGAACTTGGAAGCCAGCTCCTCAGAGAATAACATGGAGAAGATCTACCCTTTCACAACTCATCTTTCTCTAACCCACTTCTGTCCCCACTGGCTCCACTGGCATCAGCTCTCTTTGGGTTTGGGATGAAGGTAAAGTGTTGAGATCAAATTTAAAAAATGAGATCGATAAAACTAAACAGAGACTGAGCTCCTTAGTGATAACAATTGCAGCATGGCTATGCAAACATGAGACATGAACCAACCCATGTGACCTCGTATAAAAAAATGGTGTCTGTCTCCAGTTGTAAAATAGGAACAAGCCTGCTTTGTTTAGGTTTGTAGCAAAGAAAAAAATTAAAGTAAATGATATAAATTATTTGAAAAAAATAAGAATGTTTCCTAAATGTAAAGTGTAATTATGTATACAAAGAAAAAGTTTAACCAAATAAAAAAGTTTAAACAAAAGTTGAATCAAATGTTTCTGCTGTGTGTGTATTTTATATAGTGTCTGGATATTACATAATGTCCAGAATAAAGGGGAAGAGGGAAAAGTCTGAGGCAATTAGCTGAGGTCAAATTGTAGAAAAAAAGAATAATAAATTAATTACTTGGAGTTCTCTTTTGACAAAGGTGTCCTTAATGTTTTCCTCAGCTTGACTAAACTTTATTTTTTTATTGAAATATAGTTGATTTATAATATTATATTAGTTTCAAGTGTACATCATAATGATTCAGTATTTTTATAGATTGTATTCCATTTAAAGTTATTACAAAATAATTCCTATATGTTCTCTGTGCTGTACAACATATCCTTGTAGCATATTTACTTTATATATAGTAGTTTGTATCTCTTATCCCACACCCTTATCTTGTTGGTTCCTTTTTCCTTCTCCCCACTGGTAACCACCAATTTGTTCTCTATATCTGTGAGTCTGTTTCTTTCTTTATATTCTGCATATAAGTAATAATGTAGAGTATTTTCCATTCTCTGACTTATTTCACTAAGCATAATACCTTCTAGTTCCATCTGTGTTGTTGCAAATGGCAGAATTTATTATTTTTATGACTAATATTCCATTTATAAATATATATCACAACTTATTTATCCATTCATCTGTTGATTGACACTTAGGTTGCTTTCATATCTTGGCTATTGTAAATAATGCTGCTATGAACATTGGGGTGCATGTATCTTCTTGAATTAGTGTTTTCATTTCTTTGGATATATACCTAGAAGTGGACTTGCTGGATCACAAGGTTGTTCTATTTTTAATTTTTTAAAGGAAACTCCATACTGTTTTCCATATGGGTGCACCAATTTACATTTCCAACAACTGTGTACAAGGGTTCCATTTTCTTCACATCCTCTCCAACATTTGTTATTTGTAGACTTTTTGATGTTAGCCATTCTGCCAAGTGCAAAGTGATATCTCATTGTGGCTTTGTTTTACATTTCTCTGATGATTAGCAATGTTGAGCACCTCTTCATGTGCCTCTGGCTGTCTGTATGTCTTCTTTGGAAAATGTCTATTCATATTTTCTGCCCATGTTTTAATCGGGTTGTTTGTGTTTTTGATTTTGAATTATATAAGCTGTTTATACATTTTGGATATTAACCTCCTATCAGTCATATCATTTGCAAGTAGATTTTAAAACAAAGTCTGTAACTAAAGACAAAGAAGGGCATTATATAATGATAAATGGATCAATAAAAAAGAAGATATTATACTCATTAACACATATGCACCTTGTACACAAGCACCTAAATATATAAAGCAAACATTAATAGACATAAAGGGAGAAGCTGACAATAATACAATGATAGCTGGGTAGTTTAATACTCCACTTACATCAATTGACAGATCACCTAGACAAAAATCACTAAATGTCATACAAAAACAACAGAATACACATTTTATTCAAGTGCACATGGAATGTTCTACAGGACAAATCATATGTTAGGCCACAAAGCAAATTTAAGAATATAGAAATTATATCAAGCATTTTTCCAACCACAGTGGTATGAAACTAGAAATCAATTACACAAAGACACATGGGAGAACCACAAACACATGGAAACTAAACAATATGTTACTAAAATCCAGTGGGCCAATGAAGATGTCAAAGAGGAAATCAGAAATACTTCAGGACAAATGAAAATGGAAACAACTTTTCAAAACTTATGGGATGTATCAAAAGCATTTCTAAGTGGGAAGTTTATAGTGATATAGGACTACCTTATGAAATAAGAAAGATATCAAATAAACAACCCAACCTACAATCTAAAGGAATTATAAAAAGAACAAACAAAGCTGAAAGTCAGCAGAAGGAAGGAAATAATAATGATCAGAGAAAAAATTAAATAGAGACCAAAAAAAAAAAAAAAGATAGAAAAGATCAATGAAACCAAGAGCTAATTTTTTTGAAAAGATAAAAAAGTTCCTATCTTCAGCCAGGCTCCTCAAGAAGAAAAGAGAGAAGATCCAAATAAACAAAATAATAAATGAAAGAGGAGAAATAGCAACCAATATCACAGAGATACAACAAATTGGACAACCTAGAAGAAATGAACACATTTCTAGAAACATAAACCTTCAAAGACTGAAACAAGGAGGAATAGACAATCTAAACAGACTGATCACTAGTTGTGAAATTTAAATTAAAAAAAAAAGAAAAAAAAACTCCCAGCAAATAAAAGTCCAGGACTGGACAGCTTCACAGGAGAATTATATGAAACACAAAAAGAAGAACTGATACCTATTTTTCTCAAACTATTCCAAAAAATTGAAGAGAATGGAATACTCTCAAATTCAATTCTATGAAGCTACAATTACCCTGATACCAAAACCAGACAAAGACACTATAAAAAATGAAAACTACAGGACAATATACATGATAAATATAGGTACAAAGATCCTCAAAAAAATATTAGCAAACTGAATATAATACATAAAAAGGATCATACACCTTGACTAAACTTTAGATAGGTTTCTTCCTAAAATGTCCTCCTTTTCCTTAGAACATTTACTTTAGAAAACTTTCAATTATAAATTATTTCTCTGTCCCTTTGAGATGCAAGTCTTCTACAATCCAGAAATGTTTTTCTCAAAGATCTGTGTCATCTTTTTGAAATGCAGTCATTGAAGGATACTGCATTCCTTAACTCCAAGTCACTGTGAGAGAGTGAGAGTCTAACTTCAGTAAGGGACAATTACCAATACCTGTGGACACAAAGTCCTCCAGTATTTTTCCATTAACTCACTTAGGCTTTTAAAAATCCTCTTCCATGAGGTATTACATCACACTCATTAGAAGGACTACTATCAAAAAGACAAGAAGTAACAAATATTGGCAAGAATGTGGAGAAAAAGGAAGCCTTGTGCACTGCTTGTGGGAATGTATATTTGTGCAGCTACTATGGAAAACAGTATGGGGTTTCCTTAAAAAATTAAAAATAGAACTGCAATATGATCCAGCAATTCCACTTTTGGATATTTTTCCAAAGAAACTGAAAATATTCACTTTAAAAAATATATGTACCTACATGTTCATTGCTGCATTATTTACAATAGTCAAGATAAGGAAACAACCAAATGTCCATCTATGGATGATTCTACAAAGAATGATACTATAATATTATTCAGCCATAAAAAGAGTAAAATCTTGCCATTTGCAGCAACATGGATGGACCCTGAGGGCATTATATTAAGTGAAATTGGTGAGAAAGAGAAAAACAAATGATGTATGATCTCACTTGCATGTGGAAACAAACAAACAAACTAAAAGCTCATAGATACAGAGAATAGATTGGTGGCTACCAGACTGGGGATGTAGGGGGTGAGAGGTGGGCAAATGGAAGAAGAGAGTCAAAAGATACAAATTTCTAGTTAAAAAATAATTAAATAATGAGGATGTAATGTACAGAATGTCGACTACACTTAATAACAATGTATTGAATAATGGAAAGTTGCTAAGGGAGTGGATCTTACAAGTTCTTATCATATAAACAAAAAAAAAATCTTCCTTTTCTTTTAGTGGTATTGAATTAACTCTCTCTACCCTACTGAAATAGTCTTAAATAAAGTCTGTCCAATGCCATGCTATTTGATTTTTCTTCTACACTCTGCAGGGTAATGAAGAAAATAATAATGATGATATAAAGATAATATTTGAGGGAAAGGTATGTCAATTATTTCCACTAAATAAAAGAAACTCGGGCCCAGTCATCCCTCAGTATCCATGGGGGATTGGTTCCAGGACACTCAGAGCCCCCATACCAGACCCTTATATAAAATGACGTCCTACAGTTGGCCCTTCCTATCTGTGAGTTCCACATATGCAGATTTTACCAACCCCAGACCTCTCAGCAGTTGGTTGAATCTGAAAATGCAGACTCCAGTGTATATGGAGGGCAGACTGTATACTCTCAAACATCCAAGGGCAAATTTAAAGTTTGAGATTCCTGGATCCTAAGCTATTTCTAGTCAACAACCAGCCATTCCTAACATGGTCTAAATACTCAAAGTAATCAGTTTTGGTTTAGCTCAGAGTGTTCAGGGTCAGATCTTGGTGAATTTGGAAAATTTTGGAAAGACATTCATTGATGCTACTTCACTTCCCTTTTTTACCTACTGATCCTTAAACTGCCCTACCAAGGTATTATTGTCTCCAATGTGCAACTCTCTCCCATCTTCAAGTTTTCATCGCCTTCTTCAAGTTACTACTTTCCATCTTCTAAATCAATAATTCTGTCATATACCCTGTTTTCCTGGATTTACTCTAGCTCTGTGTCAATGTTATAAGCCTAACTAAAATTTAAATGACTATAAATGGCTTAATGTTCCATTACTTCTAGGTAAATTATTTGCATTTTCACACAGACATTTTAGAAATAATACCCAAAAGAATGATTCTCTAATATCAGCATGGCAGTTTAGGAGATATGCATACATTTGGGCAGTGAGATTACCTGTCACTCCTCAATCATACCAGCAGATAGGTGCTTACTCAGCCCTTGCCTGTGGCTAATTCTACAGGGTTTTTAAGTCCCATTCAAAAACTCACTCAATCACAGCATTGATCTCTCTTTGCAATATGCTTCTCTAGATCTCTACTGGGGTGATTTAATGCTCCCACGTTTTTCATAGGTCAATACCCATGGGAAAAAAAAAAATGCTTGAACTTAGCTATAATGAACATCAATATATCCAGACATTATATCTGGAATCTAAAGAGAAAATAAATTTAAAGTGGAAAATCTTTGAAATTTATTTGAAGTAACTTTGGTTTAACCTGAGCAGTCAAGGCAGTGAATGTATATATCAGATCAGACAGTGGTATGCATTAAATGGTAACCTGATTGGATTAGCTGTACTTCAGCAAAGGGTGGGTCTCCCACTAGACCGAGAAGCCAGGAGTCCTGTACACCACATACAAATGATCAGACTTGTAAAAGCTCTGCTTGGAAGTGTTCATGATGCTTTAAGAGAATTCTTGACCAAGTAGAAGGCTATTACCAAAAGGGTTCATAGGAATATCTGAGACCAAATTGTTTGCAAACCTTGGCAAATATGTGGAAGGAATTTCAGGGAAAGGGTTTCTCCTGAATAGTCAGAAGTGTTTGAGTGGTGGGAGTCTAGCAAGCAAGTCTCACTAAAAGTGTACCTTCTTGGTGAATTCACAAGGACTGAGATCCATAGCTGTGAGAGACATGAGTAACTACTGCATGTCCCTGGTGGTATACTGGAAGTGGGGTGGGTGGGCAAGTTCACCTTCAAGAGAGAGATTTGTGTTTAAACTTGATGCAAGACAAGGGTTAGAGTCAAAGGTGGAAGGTTATGGATTACATGGTAGTAAAATGTCACTCACATTTTCTTGTGTCCTTGCTTTCTTCAGGTCATAGTGAGTTCAAAGAAGAAAAGGTAGTAACAAAGGTAAAATCAGGTGGAATTCTATACCACTGGAGCATATTTGTAAAAAATGAAGATACACATCAGTTTTGCTCTGTAGTATAAGGCATTTTGTTGTGAGAGGAGCATTTCTCATCAATAACCCACAGACAAATCTGCTGGTTTAGAAAGGAAAACACTGGAAATTTTTAGTGGGAAATCAGGTGAATTGGACAAGAGCCAGTTCTTTAATAGAGAAACCTCTAAGTGTAAGAGGAAATTTTCGTCAGTGGTATTTTCTAGGGCACATGACCTCATCATTGGAAAGACAGCTCTGCATTAAGAAAATATTTACTATCCTTTGGGTCCAGCCCCCTTGAACTAGAAGAATAAAGATGAAGGAGTCTCCTGGGCAAAAGGGTGTGTTGGAGAGCACATGAAGCCACCAAGTTGCTACTACATTCTTACTTCAGAGACATTTTTATTCTCTACATGCTGACTTGGCATAAAATGACTCTTCCATACAGTAGAGTTGAGCAAATTGAGTGTGCAGAAACTGGAAAACAGAAGAATGTTAAAAGACATCATAATTATCTTTGAATAGTTTTGAGGACATTTGATGGAAAAGATAGATTTATTCTGTTATTCCAGAGGGAGAACTTATGACAATGCAGACTTACAGACATATAAAACTGATAGATCTACCCCTCCTAGCATAAAAGTCCAAATGAATGAATAGCTACGAACATATTTTGAGGTAGAAGTTGCTCAAGAACAAAATCAAAAAGTGAGTATCATTTATATCTAATACATTCTTCTCGCTAGATGCCTTCATCCAAACCACAGCTAACAGATAAATGCCTAATCCAGTCTGAAGGAGAACAAAATAAAATAAATTTGGTGATATTTTGGAAATATTATAATCAGAAACTTAAATTTCAAAATTAACAAGACAAACTAAAATATATTTCTCTTCCTCCTCCTCCTCTCCTTTTCTTCATTTTCTGCTCTCTTTCTTCTTCTTTAATACTAGTGTCAGGAGAGAAATAGCATCCATTTATATGGTAAGATGAGAGGTTATAGTGTGGTTTTACTGTTCATAATTTTGTAATTATAATACACATTAAATAACACTATATTAGATAACTAGATGAATGTAAATGGAATAAATCAATTATTTTTATGAAGTGTTAAAATAGATCTCAAATATATGTGTAATCAAACTCCATATCCTACAATCTGTTAGTGTATATAACTCCACATTCTAAGAACATTTAATTATTTTTCCAAATATGTAATTAAATGTAGATATAGAAAACCCACAGAGAGAAAGTTAACGTTGATAAGCTTTATTTATATAGCTGTATATTTCACCAAGTTTGGTGACCAATTTCCATTTATTTCCTGTACAAAATATTATTTTAACAAAATAACAGCTCTACAAAAGGACAAACTTTAACATTTGTCTTAAATACTATGGATTTGAATTTTTTCTCTTCTCTCAGTGACTTTCCAATTTAATCAATTGCCAGTCTGTAAACATACTTTGGCGGAACAATCTACTGTATATATGATGCAAAATAAACATTACTATAAGTTTCAACTGCCTCATAGAAAAATAAGTGTTTCAGCAGTCCAAATGAGAGAATTCTCAAGAAATACAATCTATTCTTATACTATCTTAAAAGATTGAAACCTTTAAAGACTGTATTCAAAAAGAGTGTGAAAGCCTAGGAATAATACTGATTACGTATGCAGAATCAAGAAGTCATAGCCACATGGGCAAATTTGTTTATTTTATTAATATTCAGGGAGAAAAAATTATAGCCAATATTTTGACTTAACCAGGAATTTAGTTGACAGAGTTGATCAATTAGTCTCACATGGAGTCATATAAAACATCATTTTTACTCATGGTTAACAGTAAAAAAAGAGATGCTTCCCTAAGTTGTTCTAAACATGAGTCCATATTTAGTTCCAGAAGACAATAATTTCCAAAGAACTAGTTCCAATACTTTATAGTATTTCCATCATCATGCACCATTGCTAACATATAAAAGCAATTTTCTCTTCTAATTATCTGAATTCTGTGTTAGAGCAATTAAACTCCAGAAAACGTGTTTACTTTAGGGTGCAGCGCCATCTTTGAGAAAGCACAGGAAGACATAGGAGCAACAACAATAAGAAAAAGATTCCCCTGCATTCTTGCAATGCTGTTAGTAAGCATACTGCTTTACAGCAGAAGCAGGCTGTCCCTGTCACTTCTAGAAGTCCCTTTAGAAGATGTGATCATGCATATGGGTTTCAGCATATAGCAACCTCCAAGCATCCATTAATAAAGGGACTGCACCGCTTCCTAATAAACTTTATCTTGAAGGGTTGGTGATAGATAATGATGTACTTCCTATACTCTTCACTTCAGCCCTACTACTTTAAAATGTTGTCCTCAGTGGAATTATGTCAGAAAAGGGAAAACACACAATCAACTATCCATGACCCTCAGGATTTGAAAATGTCACAATTGCTGAGTTGCTGGTTTTAACTGCCCTTCACTTGTTCACTGTCTCTCCCACACCACCCCCTTCCTCCTAAATGTGTGGGTACTTGGTGTTACTTAGCTTCTGATTTTTTTTTTTTCTCTCCTCAATTTCTAAGCCTAATGAGGCTGAGCTGAGTTAATAATGGATGTAATAAGTAATGACTCATTGTTTGGGGGCCCATGAGTCTTTGTGTGCTGCGGAGCAGGAGCCAGGACTCTGATGCTATTTGTTCTGCTATGTCACTTGCCACCAAGAAATGCCACTCATCAATAAAAGGCAAGATGATGGATGAGTTCATTTAATGGAATTCCTCCGAGTGAGCTACAGCCCAACTCTTCAATCGGTCTGCCACCATGTTCTCTCCCTCCCTTTCTCCCTCTTATGGCTCTTTTTTACTTCCTCCTAAATTCAGGACAGTTGGAAAGTATGCTTGGCTAAGAGGGCCACCATTTGCGCAAGCAGTTCCTTCTGCTCTTAAAAACTGCTACCCTAAATGAAATCAGAAGCTCTGTACCTGGAGACTAAATCTGTGCCACCAGATAGCAGTGGTATCCTATTACATTTGACCACATGTATTCCCTGCCTGAACTCAATTCTTTATTTTCTTAGAGGATGGTTGTGTTGAAGGAGGAGATACATCTCCTGGGGAGACAAGGTTTAAGTGTTCCGTTTTGTTCCTTTGCAGGATAGACACCAAAAACCAGGCTCTCTGGGAAAGTCTATAGAGTAGCCTTCCTCTTCATCATGGCGACCCTCAGTTTGTATAGTCCCACTAGTTAAAGCATGCTGCTTCATTCCATGATCTAGATTTCACCCACAGTGAGGTCAACATTGATGACATCTTACCAATGACAAGCCGACATTTTTTTTGTCTGCAGGAATGAAAGTGACATTTAAGAAACTGGATATCCTAAAACATCAAAGTGTGAAAATAAATCATATACCCGAAGAAACAACAGGTGTTGATGTCAACACACTCTTTTAAAATGTCAAATATTTTCTGTTTTTTATGAAGCATAAAGATCACAAATATAGAAATCAAATATAGCCACCTTGTAGAATTAAGGAAATAGAAAATTGAAAAAGAAAAGGATATTGGTTAACATATCTGAAGTTGAGCTGGGATGGTAGGCTGTAGCCTCAAGATTTTTCATTATGCAGAAGTGACATGAGGAGGAAATAAAGTGGCAAGATGGAAAATAGAATTACAGGATGTTACAGATAGCAAGGTTTACAGATGATAAGTTTTTTTAAAAAAGGAATATGGCTAGATATTGGGACTAACATGTTTTAAATTCCTCTTATTTCTAGAACTGAAATGAAGTTCTGTTTATAAGCTTAATTTGAACATCACTGACAAAGAGCTAACGAAGAGTCATTCAGGTCTAATAGCTCTCTTGACAAATTTACATAAACAGATCTGATAAATTTTGCCTATACACACATATGTATTCATATTTAAATCTGTGTCATGGATATTTAAGGGCATGAGGCATTTCTCTACCCCAGAAATTCAGAAATTCTCTGCATGGCTTTGACAGTGATCTTTTCCCGAGCATCTATTAGAGATGGTTCTAATATGCACTATCTATATCTAACATTGTTGATTTCATATGAAGCAAAAAGCATTGATTCTCTTGATGCTGACATTATATTTCATATTCAGGCCCATGCAGAGTTGAATCTATTCACAATTAAAGTTAGTGTCAAAATAGGAAAAGTGATGAGAAAGGAGGAAATATAGTTTAAGGAACTAAATGAGGAACAAAAGTGTATTTTAAAAACCTACATAGTAAGGACAGCCAAGAAATAGATTAACAGAGCATTACATTTTATTGGAGAGCACAAATGTTCCATTCCTTTCACTGAGCTCCTCATCAGCATTTTTCATTATTTTCCTTCCACTGTATCTGACTCTTATGCATCAGTGCCCATAGCAACACCTCTAGTAGCACTAAAAACTTCCTCTCATTCCAGCATTCCCCAACACAACCAGCCATGCCAGGGCTGACCTTCCCTCCAGTTAGACTTCCACACCACTTCTGACATGGGTTAGGAAAAGAATTCTCCCTTTGGATGCAAATCATTTGAGGAATGATTGGCCCATTCATGTATAGGAAAGAATGATTTCCTTCCTATATATGACAGAGTTGTGTTTCTGCGTTGTTATTAGGTAGGGTAGGCTGTCATCTGATCAAGCTTGCATTCTTTAGGAAGGGACTGCTTTCAAAATCTCATATCAAGTGGCCTTGAAGGATACTCTAGTGTGATTACCACCACTTCGCCCCTTCCATTTGGTCCATGGACTTCACAACTCCCAGGGTTCTGTGTTAAATACAATTCTAAGCTGGTTACAGCATTAATGGTAATAACACCATATCCCTGAAAGACAACATCCATGACTATTTTTGCTTAAATGTGGTAAATATGAACTCAGTGATTTTGATGTTCTCATACAGTTCTTGCCCTATGAACACTGTATTTGTAGTTTCTGTAATCACAAGGATGAAGGGGAGAATCACATCTTCATAATTCAGGCCAGAGCTGTCCTTAAACACCTTCACATCACCACAGCACTGAGCACAGAAACTTTGCAGATTAGACACTCATTATTGTATGTTGCATTAAAATGGAATGAGTAAAATCTGGTCTTTGGCCTCTGTGCTTATTTTCTCATCTTCTCTTCCAATTATTGTATAAATATGTTTTCCCTTGGTTTTAGAAATTTGGCAGGTGATACTTTAATCTATTCTTAAATATTCTGGCTCCAACATAAATTAAGGCCATATGTTTACTGTGGCAGGCTGAAACCTGTAGTTGTGAATCCAATTTGATTTTGCAAGTGTTTATTGATCACTTACTATGTGTTTAGTATCCTACACAGCACAGATGTGATGATCAAAATACTATCCATAAACAGAAGGCAATAACAAATTATTTCTGACCCTACGATTCAGGCTGATTAAACATTGATGTTTAGAACTGGACTTAAGGAAGGAAATTTCTAGAATTTGAGCTACAAATTGAAATTAATTTCTTTTGTTTTACAAAAATCTCAGAGTTATAAAGAATATAAGGATTGTGTTAGTGCTAATTCAGGCTCCATCCTATACAATAATCTTGAATGATAACCTTCACAAAGGTTATTTTGCCTGTCTGAACACACCAGGATTAGGAACTTGACTAGCCTGCAGGAAACACAGGTCTCCTGGTCAATGTTTCCCCTCCCTAGTCTGGGATGGCTGTTCCATCCAGGTGTTCCACAGCACTCTGTTTCACAAGAAAAGCAATATTAGCCTTTCCTTTGCTTTTTCCCTCCTCTACTAGGAAACCACAAGCCAGATGATAATGAGAGCATGAGAAAAATTATGATTGTAGAAATGCAGTACACAGGAGAAGAAACTGATATTACTACTTGGCAGAGTAAAAGGGATACTTATTTCACAGTTACCACAACACAGCTCAGATCACTGTGAAGGACTTCCTTGTCAAGCATTTAAGATAATTGTATATCATTTATCAGGAAACTTTCTGCACTTTACAGATTTAAACTTAGCACAATGAGGGTGGGGACCTAGTGATGAGACACAAAAAGGATGAAAGAGAGGCCTTCAGTGGGTGACCATGGGCTGGTCTATGTCACAGGCGTGTTCTATTTGGTCTCCAATGAAACATTATTGTTTCTGGTTTGTGGGATTTATTTGTCAATATATTAAAACAGGGAGCTATTTCAACTACTCTTGACGTGCAGAAGATGCAGCAGCACTGGATTAGCATTTCCAGGGGCACAAGTCAACTGCAGTTGAGGGCATGTGCTCCTTGAGATAGAGCACACACTCTTTTATTCACCACAGTTTCTATTCTTTTTCACTTTTACTGCCTGCCCTCTACACGCACTTGGACTCTGCCCTGACCACATGGGATTCCTACAGGTGATAAACCAACACCTGTAGCAAAAAACAAAAAAAAAAAACTACCAAAGCAAGATGAAACCAGTAGAAGAAGGTAGACAAAAATCATACACTTTCCTAATGAGTCCAAAGTAAACCACTGTTTTTTGGCTGCCTTTTGATTTCTTGAATGTTTGTAATTAGCTAGCAGTAAGTCCCTGACACAGCAGGCTCTAATGCTGGGTTACACCAGAATTTATCACTTCCATTGTCATTTTCTGTTCACTTGTATATCAAATACTGTATATATCAACAACAAAAATTTAAAGCACAGTACTGTTCCAAGTACTGTGCTAACATCTGGGTGTACACTGTTGAATGGAATAGACGTAGTTACTGCTCATCAGCCACGCTAGCTCCACCCCACACCTTGCCTGTTGGGTCTGGTGGAAATAGTGGTGCCTGGCACATGCAGTGATACTGGCTAGTACAAGGGGAAATTGTACTCAGGAATGGCAGTGGAGAGTAAAGGACCCTTTATTAAGAGAACAGGTAGAGCCACTGAAACATGGGTGATTACTCTGTAGGCAATTTGAACCCAGAAAACTTATGTGACACATCAAAGCATGTGACAGAGGAGTAGTTCTATTTTACCTTTATCATTGCAAATTCTGACCCTGTTCTTTCCATTCAAACAGATGTTTTAAAAGCCCTGTTAGTGGTTCTTTGCACATATTCACAATCCTCAGACAATTTAGGTCTTAGTATTTTTAGAAGGAATTATACACATATTTGCCACACATTTGCATTCACATCTGCACCCGCATCTTTTAATAGATCATTTTAATTTTCTGATAATCAAACAGTGCTATGACAGTCTGAGTATAACTGGGTACAATAACTTTTGAAATAAAGTTTGGATGTATATGCTGTTATAACACCTGGATTCAATTTTTCTAAAAAGTCAGCTATTTCTCCAATTTTGTTCTACCTTGCAGAAATTAATTTTCTTATTCTTTATTAATATTTTCATGTATATAGATGTGATATGCATACATATGTGTATATATATATACATATATACATATAGACACACAGAGAGAAGGAGAGGGAGATGACTACATTCTAAGAAATTATTTAAACAATTTATCCAGTATTTCCCTGAACAAGTTTACACAAATGTCCACAGAATAGCTGAATTAAAAGTACTTTTTAAATAATAATGAATTCCCAGTTTGAAAATTCATTTTCAGCAGGTGGATCTACTATATTGCACTGCAATGTATAATATGCAATAAAAATTCAATTTCAAGAAATGCAGATCAAAACCACAATGAGATATCACCTCACACCTGCCAGAATGGCCATCATTTAAAAAGTCTACAGGGCTTCCCTGGTGGCACAGTGGTTGAGAGTCCGCCTGCCGATGCAGGGGACACGGGTTCGTGCCCCAGTCCGGGAAGATCCCACATGCTGCGGAGTGACTAGGCCCATGAGCCATGGCCACTGAGCCTGCGTGTCCGGAGCCTGTGCTCCGCAATGAGAGAGGCCACAACAGTGAGAGGCCCGCGTACAGCAAAAAAATAAAAATAAAAAAAGTCTACAAACAACAAATGTTGGGGAGGAGGTGGAGAAGAGGAAACTCTAGTACACTCTTATTGGGAATGGAAATTGGTGCAGCCACTATGGTGAACAGTATGGAGGTTCCTCAATAAACTAAAATTAGAACTACCATATGATCCAGCATTCCACATCCGGATATATATCTGAAGAAAAGGAAAACCATAATTTGAAAAGATACATGCACCCCTATGTTCATAGCAGCATTTTTTACAATAGTCAAGATATGGAAGCAACCTAAGTGTTCATCAACAGATGAATGGATAAACAAGTTGTGATATATATATATATACACACACACATATGTATATTATTATTACTCAGCCATAAAAACGAATGAAATTCTGTCACTTGCAACAGCACACATGGACATAGAAGGTACTATACTTAGAAAAATAAGTCAGACAGCGAAAGACAAATACTGTATGTTATCACATATACGTGGAATCAAAAATAAAACAAATGAATAAATATAAAAAAATAGAAACAGACTCCCAGATATTCAGACCAAATTGGTGGTCATCAGTGGGGAGAAGAAAGGGAGAGGAGCAAATTAGGGGTAAAGGATTAAGAGGGACAAACTACTATGTACAAAATAAGTAAGCTGCAAGGATTGTACAACATGGGGAATATAGCCAATACTTTGTAACTTTAAATGGATCATAGTCTATAAAAATATGGAATAATTATGTTGTACACATGAAACTAATATATGATTGCAAAACAACTATATTTCTTTTTTTTAAAAAAAAACCAGTTTCATTTGCTTCTTTTTCTACTAGCCAAATCCTATGAAATATGAAGCAGTTCATTCTTTTCTTTGACACCTGAATTCTATAGATCAAGTAGTGTAAGAGAATAGAGGATTAAAACCAGTGCCTATTACCAATCCTCTGCATGTGTGTAAAAATATACATATATTTTATCTCTAAAAGACCTAACAGTTTCAACAGAAATAATGAGTTTCAAAGGTAATTCTTTTAATTTACATATGCCATGCATAATATTGGAGTTTTGAATAATGAGATACAATTTTCTTTGTAGAATTTTAATGATGACTGTAATTTGAGATACATTTTTTCACCTTAAATTTGTATCTAAATTTTTGGAAAAAAATGAGAAACTGCTGGTCACAATCTTCAGTAAAGACATTTATTTGACCATGTTTCCTTTTATTAAAACATAATCATGTCAAATTTAGAAAAAGAGTTACTTCCTGAAGTAGCATACCATCTCCAAAGTCAGAACAGGAAGAGCAGCCCATCAGCATCCAAGAGCCACAGTCCACTTGTGCAAATTTTATCCTGTTCGGGCTGGCTGGTTTCAAGTTTACACCCCTGACCACATTTGCACAAACACACCGACACACACTCACAGTCATGCTGTACCATGACCAAACAAACCTGTTGTTTGAAGAAGAGCTCATGGGCTGATGCTGTTGGAACTGAAAGAGGTCTTCATGTGACTTTGGTACAGTTTGATCTCCCTTTTACAGATGACAAAACAACACCAAGAGATATTGTTATTTTTGCAAAATCAAATTTATTAAATATTTATTGAAGACTGACAAAAAAGTAATTATGATTGAGAAAATACAGCACATAAATAATGTGATTAAAATTGAAAGTCAGAACTGTCACATCTCATGATTAAGGATCATAGTTATTTAATCCAATCTCACTTCCTTCATCTTCACCCAATGCCAGTCATCCTGCTTAATATAGTAAACATCTATGTGGATCCAACACCTAGACACTCACTTCTTTGGCCTCTTCTACCAGGACCTTTCCCTCTATTCCACTTTATCTACTTACTCTCAGGGCAAATGCCTTAACTTTATCAAGCATCAGAAACCACCCATTAAAATCAGGAACACAACCACCCACTTCTCTACAATTACTTCTTATCTTTCCAACTCACTTGATCAAGGATCTGATCTGGAATTCTCCTTTAACTTATTAAGAGTTCCATTTCACTCCTTTCTATATATCCGTTGTCTCTCCATCATCTTGTTTTTATCTCTCTGACTATTGTTTCCACATTCCATAGTTAATACATACAATCGACGTCAGTAACCCTCTCCATTCACAGTACTTACTGATAAAAGCACAGGTATATGAAATCAACCACCTGCTTTTTCTTGCTTTTTTTTTTTTGGTTTCTGCACATATGTTCTCTGAAGCACTGCTTGAGACTGTGGCTCATTCCAGCAGATGGGTAACACTCAGTAATAATTCATTATAACCAACTTCAAAAGAGCACATAAACTGCACACAGAAATACTATACTATTTATTTTCTAAGTTTATTCTCTCATCATCAGTAATACTTTTGTATCTTCCTACACCCTCCAGCCTGAACAAGCTAGATAACTTGTACAAAGGGCTTTGCTAACAAAATAGAAGCCATGACCATCCTATCACCATCATCTCTATCATATTTCTCCTTCTTCCTCCTTTTTACAACAGTGAAAATGACCCTGCTCTCATCAGAGGTCAGCTCCTCTGAATGCAGGCCTTGTTTTCTCAGCCCATTTGTTCCTTCAGTTACTCCCACTGTTAACATCTTTACCTTTCTCTGTCAACTGGATAATTCCACTGATAAACAAATAAGCTGTAGTACCTCACATGTTAAAAAGATTACACATTTCCTGAAATTGCTGTTTACACCAATATCTACAATTATTTACTCCTATTATCATTGTCAACTCTTTTCCATATGCCTACTGCTCCTCCCACTCTATTCACATACCTCTTGCCAAGGATTCAATAGGTATTTTTGGTCCTTACTTTTATAAACCTTGCAGCATCATTCAGCAGTGTTGACTGTTCTTTCCATCCTGAAATATTATGTACCATATTTTTTTATTCTTCTTTCTTACTACTCTCTCTCAAAATCCTTTCTTGGTCACTATTCTTTCACCAGTACTTTAAAAACTGTAGCCCTTTTTTTTCTCTGAATCCTCTTATAAAATCTAAACAATTCAACTACCTTGTACCTCTCTCTCATATGCTCTTAGAAAATCTCACCAATTTCCATATATTTGGGGATTATAATTGTACTGATGACTCTGAACACTGTATTTATTGCCTCAGACTTAAATGTCCAAATGTCTTCCTGATACCACTCTGCAAATATCTCAAGATAATCAGAAATTTGGCATGTTCCAAAGTATTCAAATTTTGATATTCTTGCCAGCACTCTTTCCAGAATCTTTGCCATTCCTTTTTAATCTCAAAAAAAATGTTATCACTCTCTATCAAAGGCAAAGAACTAAAAGTCATTAGTAGAAAATTTGTCTCCGTCACCCTTGATGTCCAATACATAACAAATTCTATAAAATCTATTCCCAGATACATGTGAAATCAGTCATTTTTTTCTACTTCTATGCTTATATACTGCCATATATTTTTTTCAAGTCCCAATCATCTGTTATGTAGACCATTATGATCACAGAGTAAATGGCTTTGGGTTATCCTGTTTTGGTAGCTGCAATCCATTATTGCATTTATTCATTTACATATCTTAACTCATGTTACTCTCTTGATAAAAATCTCTCAATAGTTTTCTTTTATATTAAGAATAAAACCATCATTTAGCTTAGCCTACAGTAAATGCGTGATCTCACTTTGCCCTGGCCCTCTACCTTATTGCTTGCCTTTACCTACAATTCTTAGAGTCATACCTGTTCTCTTAAAATTTATCCAACACACAAGGATCCTATTTCTTCTTTTCATCTCTACCTACCCAAACCTAGCATAAATTTGATGCAGATTAATTAATGGATTAAATTAGTTATTCTATTCCAAATTGTTATCAAATGCTTAATTTTCCTCTAAACCATTTCAAATGAGTCAAATCTTAGAATTGTGCTATGACTAAATAACAAATAATTATATGTTATATAACATTAACCTATAAATATTATCCTCTCTGAATCTTGAAAGAAACACTGGGGAAAATATGAGAATGGTAGCTTTAAAAGAGAGCAGAAAATAGACTATGGAAAATATAACATTGAACTTTTAGTCACCTATGTCACATTAAATATATACATTTATTTCTAATCTTTCTCAAGCTATAATATAGTAACTGTGAATGAAAAGATGTAATATCATGAGTGCAAAATGAATAAGAATGGATGAGAGATGTCAACTAATTTTTGGAAGATGGAAAATGTTGTGGCACTATTAATAGATTTGGCAGGACACAGAGTGGTAAGATCTTTCTGTGCAGGCAGAAGATGTTTCCAAAATAAGGCAACTCACAGCTAAATCAGGAATGGGAAGCTCCAATCACCTCAAATGATGAAAGAGAAATATGGGATGAGAAACAGTGGATTAATTAAAATATGTTTCATAAGATACTACACTTCCATGTACCTTCCATCATTTCAAGCACTTAAGCAGTTCCCTTTTCAAGAACTAAGGGTAGACAAGAGATTTATTGTCTAGAAAAATCAAATCAGATTGCCTCCAGTCTCTTGGGTACACCAAGCAAAGGAAAGCTGTGGGGAGAGGGTTTTATACTGAAATGGAGATACTATATGAAAATCTGGAATGAACAGTGAGACTCAGCTCATCCTGCTCAGCAGCATTGATTCCTTCTGCCAGGTTGGGTGCTGGAGGGTTCTTCTTCAGAAAAATGGAATGTCCCTAGGAAAATAGTCTACAGGCACCAATATTTAAAGCTCTTCCATTATATATCTGGGTCTCTTCCTGATCATACAATGATAAAGTCCTCCAGTCAATAAGACTGATCACACAAAACAGCTTCTAATCAATAAGTTTTTACCACTCTCCAACAGGAATCCACCCAAGGATGCCTTGATATTTTTTAAAAATCCTCAAATATGGCCCTAAACTGAAAAATCCCCTTTCTCATATCATAAATTAAAACTTGTCTAAGATTCAGTGATATACTTTGGAAAGCAGGCCATATTATCCATCCTAATCTGATATGCAGACACACTTGGTTCTCGCTCATAATCCTAAATGTTGTAGAAAAAGAGCACAGGCTTTAGATTAAGAAAACTCTTAGTTTGAATGTTAATTCTGTCACATAACAGCTGAATACACTTGGGCAAAATTCTTAAATTAGTTAGCTGATGTTTTAGCCTGAGTTTCACAGAGAACATGGCCTAAGACAGAAGGTTTGTATTCTATTACTTCACAATGGATTGCTATCCCAGATAGCAAGAGTGATGAATGAGGAGGATGATGCAGGGAGAGCCACAAGGAAGATACGTTATCAAGATGGTTGCCATTAAGTGAAACCAGTTGCTCAGTCATATGGAATTGTCCCCCAGGGGGCAAAGTCAATGGCATCACAAGACTGTTCATCAAAGAGGAGGAAAGGAGAAAATTATCCCTTTCTTATTTCTTATGGATCAAAATTTGACCCACACCTTTCTTGATTGTGAATGCATAGACTTCAGTTAAGGTTTGATAAAAGGTATCAACAGGGAAGCATGAGAAAGAGAAAAAATGTCTGAGACAGGGGCATGAGGGAAGGGATATTCAACTGGCACCTGTGCAGAAGCCCAAACCCAGCTGGAACAAAGCTAAGGCAAGAGCTTTAACAAAGATCATAAACTCAAGAGGACCTGAAGTGGCACACAAGCTTTTACAGCTTCTTATCTGTAAAATGGTAATATAATTATCTACGGTTATGGGTTATTATAAATACTAAATAACATGCAAAGTGGCACCCTGGCACAGCATATTCTTAGTACACATAATTAATATTTTCTTTACTAAACTCTCTTGTCAATAAAAGCATCTCTAAAATTTGTGTAAGAGTCTATATGACATGAAATTGACCATGTTTGGATTATTGTTGAAGCTGGATAATAGATAAATAAATGTATAATATATCATGAACTCTACTTTGACATATATGTTAGAAAATTTCCCTAAAAATATTTAAAAACAGTATTTATGAAATTTCAAAAATAAAAACATATGTAACTCTGATTTCCAAGTCATCTAATTGACTCTGAGTCATGTAAAAATATCAATGTTTGTCTCATAACTCTTGGTCAGAAATATAAATAATCCAATACTTTCCCAGTCCTCACTTTCTATAATTCTGGATTGTTTATTTCTCCTTTTCTGAAATTGCCTATTTCCTTCACTAAAGTTACTGAGATAAAATTCACATATTACATTTCAAGTATATTTACATGCATTTCTTCCCCACTAGGTTGCAAACAAATTGCACACAGAGCCTATTTCATCTTTGTTTTACCCAACTATTAGTGCAGTATTTATCATGTGATAGATCAACAAATAATCACTGAAAGACTAGGACTCACAGTAGTAACTTCTGATTGTGTTTATCCTAACATCAGGGAGCAGAGATAACCAACAGGCAATTTTGTCAAATTTGCCAATTTACTAGATTAAATTAAACTAAGATTCTAATCCAGCTTCATATGAGTATGATTAAACATCCTTACTACTAAACTTTGACTTTCCTACTGATTATGTGGGAAAATAAATGGTTGAACATTGTTAGCCACACTTTTCTAAATAAGAATAATTTGGAAAAGTTTCATTGTGATTGACAAAGCTGGGAAAGTGAAGTCCCATATTTTTTCATAAAATGGATGATTTTGAGTCAACCAACTTTCTTCCAGTATAGTATTTTCCAGTTTGCATAAATTATTCTTTCTCCTCTTTATTTTCTTTATTGAAGTTGAACATAATTTTTTATAAAGTCAACATTAGAGTGTTTGATTCTAAATTGGCCTGAGTATCTTACATCTACAAGCTAGTCTGCTTTCCTGAATTGTTTTTAGAATTTCCAACTGATTTTATATTTGGGAAAAGTAGTGAAGAATTATGCTTCTTGCATAAAATGAAATCTAAAGATGAATTTACTCCATTTCTTCTTAAAAGCTATTTCTTCGGGTGGTACAATGTGTGAACTTATTTACTCATTTATGATTTTCATATTTCCTTATTTTTAAATAATTACTTGTAATACACGTCTTCCCTTTTAAAAATATATATAGGCCAAAAATATAGTTGCTCAGGAAAAAAATCACAGCACTATTATAATTTGCAAAGAGAGTATTTAAGAGTAAGTTTATAAATAGCCACAGAAAAAAATTGAATGTATAACTTAACAAGTAATTCAATAAATACTTTGATGAAGGTACAGATAGATAAATTATTAATATGCCTTTAGCATAATCTCTTTTGAGCCTAAAAACAGGTAATTCAGACAGAAACTCTACTTAAGGCTCTGTTGGCCCACATAAAACAAAGTGAACAGTAATTAGATAATTTTCATAAATTCACCTTATTCAGGTGTTTAACATTATATTTAATAACTTCAGTCATTCACCATTAATTTTCTGTGTTCATGGTCTTTTGAACAATTTCTTAGATTTGTTAACCAAATAGACTCTAGGATGGCTACAAATCTCAAATGGACATTAAATACAGTCAGGACAATTCTAATAAATTTCTTGAGAACACACGCTTGTCCCCATTCCAAGATAACTATTTCATTTTTTTTTTCCATTTCTTCCTCCTTTAGCTCATCTGATGACCTCATCTCATATTGCGTTCAGAAACCAGATATAGTCAATTGAGAAGCAACTCATTTTTTCACTAGAAAATACAACCCATATTTGAATGCAGACATTCATAATCTGTCTTTTCTTCTGTAATGCAACATATGCCTCTCTTATATCTAAGAACAACTGCTTATGTGTACTCTACATTCCATCTCCTCTCACCTGTTTCAGAATGTTTCTCTAAAATCAACATTTTACTGGTTCCTTTAGATGATTACTATCATCACTGTATAAACATTTTGATTTTGCCTATTTTATATTATATATATATATACCTACTATATATTATACATATACATATAACTATACCATATATATTTTATAATATATATTAAATTTCAATTTGAATCATATACTATGAAAGTGAGCCAGCATGTGAATTTTGAGCCTAAACAAGTTGAGTACCTGCTAAAGCACAAGATTTAACACAAACCAGAGTCCCATGACATAATACTCAAAATACTGAGCATACTGTTCAAGTATAACATACTTGTTATACCACAAAGCAGGAATATCTCAACTCAAATGGGAAAACAACAATCAATAAGCAATAACGATGAGGTGACACTTATACTGAAATTATCAGATAAAAATGCTCTAACAAGCTATTACAAAGACTCTTGAAACAAACAGAAGAAAGAAATCAGTAAAATTTAAGATAGAGCAATAGAGATTATTCAACTTAAGCAACAGAGAAAACTTAGCTTTGGGGCAATTTTTAAAAGATCTAGTATTCATGTCATTGGAGTCTCAGATAGAATGGGAACAGATATAGTACTGAAAAAATATTTGAAGAAATAATGAGTAAAACTTTTCAAATTTGGTGAAATATATAAATCTACAGTTTCAAGAAGCTGAGTGAGTACCAGACAAGATAAACTCAAAAAACAAAAAATCCATGTTTTGACACAGTGTAATCAACTTTCTGAAAACTAGAGGCAACAACACAAAATATATTGAAACCAGCTAGAGAGAAATTAAAATAACATTACCTATAGGGCAAGGTTTCTCAGACTCAGCACTACTGAAATATTGAGCCAGAAAATTCATTTTGAGGGAGGCTGCTTGTGTATTTTAGGATGTTTATCAACATACTTGGCCTCACCCCTCAGTTCTGATAGTGAAAAATGGCTGCAGACATTGTCAAATGTGCTCATGTCGACAAAACAACTCCAAGCTGAACCACTACTTTAGAGAACAATTCAACTGAGAGCAGATTGCTCATCAAGAGTCATAAAGGACAGAAGAAAGTGACACCATATTTTTAAAATCCTGAGAAGAAGAACTACCAACGCAAAAGTCATGACCATTTGACTTCTATGTGAAGCTAAAATATCCTTCAAAAATGAAGGTGAAATATATTCTCAGATGAAGGAAAACTAAGAGAATCTGCCTCTAATATAACTGCTGCTAAAAGAATGATCAAAGAAATCTATTCAAGCAGAAAATAAATAACAGATGAACATATAAACTGAAGAAAGAGCAATGAAATGGTAAATAAATGGGGGAAATAATAAACCTTTCTTTTTTCTTCAGATTTTTGTATTGTGTGACAGTTAAAAGCAAAACAAATAAATCAAATTGTTTGATGTTCTCAATTCAAGTAAAGTAATATTTAAGACAATTATAAAAAAGAGGATAAAAAGACCTAACTCATAAACTACATATGTATATTGTAATCTCTAGAGCAACCTGTGGGGAAAAAAAAAAAAAAACTAAAAAAAACTATACTCAAAAACTATAAAACAAGACAGAATATAAAAATGTTCAAGTAACCCAGAGCAAGAGAGGGATGGGGAAATAGAGGAACAAAAAACCAAGGGGACAAACATAAAATAAGTAATAAAATGAGAGTTTTAATTCTAAAATATCAATAATTTCATTTAATGTGAGTAGCCTAAACAAACCAATTAAAAAACAGAGATTGTTGGAATGGATTAAAAAAGTTATTCAGCTAAATGCAGTTTATAAGAACCTTACTTCTAATATTATGCTATAAGTAGGTAAATAGTAAAGGAATGGAAAAAGTTATACCAAGCTAATCAAAAATATTTGGAGTGGCTATAATATCGGATAAAGTAGACTTCAGAAGAAAGAAAATAGAAACAAGTATGACAAAGAGGAATGATTAAGAACATTACTAAAATTATAAAATATTCAATTCAGCAAGATGATATAAAAATTTTAAGCACTCAAAATATGCTTGATAATACAATGAAATCTCAGGTTTGAGGTACCCTGTTTCCATATATGTCAGTTAGGTTAATGTGTTAATTATGTTTTTTTTCTCACTGATAAGTTTCTCCTTCTTGTGTTCGTTGTTATTTACTAGGAGAGTTGGTTTAAAAAAAATCTCCAAGAGTGAAAATTGGTGCTTTCCCATTGTATCATTTTGTTTTATGTATATTAGACAGCGACAAATTTGGATTTTTATACCATCTTGATGAATTTAACATTTTAGCATTATGAAAATGGCTTTCTTCATTTCTAATAATTATTTTTACATAAAAGTGTCTGAAATTAGTTTTAAATTTTTCTTAGCACTTTCTTGGCATAACTTTTCCATTTTCCATATGTTTATATTTTAGATGTGCCTTTTTTTTTAAACAACAGATGGCAAGATAATTTGCCCAGTTTGACAATATTTTTCAGTTGGAGTATTTAATTTTCATTTGAAGTACTTACTGATACACTGGATTTTAAATTTACCATCTTACTATTTGAATACTATTTATCCTGCCTGATTGATGTTCTTCTCCCCTAATGCATCATTACTAGAAGCAGAAGTTGTCCTCTTTGTCTCTATTCTATTCTTAGATTATTCTCATTCAGATTCTTTTGAACAATATACTATTGATTTCAGATTTTAATATTTGCCTTTAAGGCCTTTAACATTTTTTTTTTCAACTTCAATTGTCATGCCACAGGTCCACTTGGATGTCAAGCATTTATCACCAGCTTTATATGTAAAAAACACAACCCTTAAACCTCCACTCTACCAGCACCCCATATCTAAACATGGTCCTGCCTCAGTTCTGTCCGTCTTAGTAAATGAGAACTTCTTCCAGCCACTAGCTCATATCCAGAGCCTGAGAGTAATATGATCCCTTTTTTTCACTCATGATTAATATACCTTGCAAAACCCTGTACTGTCTCTAATCCAACCCCTTCTACTGGCTCCCCCAAATCCTAGTTCTAGATTCTGTCTTTTATTGCTGGACTCCTAACTGTGTTCTCTGGGTTTGTTCTTTTCTTGTATCCATCAGTTCACCTTAGAACAGCCAAAGTGGCCTCTCAAAACGTAAATTAGATCATATCATTTCTGGATACAATTGTGCAAATAAAATAAAAGCAAAACACTTTTCTTTGGCTTACAAAGCCTCATGTCATCTCATTTTTAATCTGGTAACACCTCCTCACTGTTTTCCATGCCTAAAAAGTGCTATTTTGGTAGAATTTTTGCACAGCTGACTCTTACTCATTTAGTTTCAGATCTCTTTTCAACAATGCAGTTTTTTCTTGACTACTATAGCAAAGGTGTTCCCTTCCCCCACTGTTCTGTTGCTTATGGCCCTATATTTTTCTTTATGTCATTTACCACTATCTGATATTATATTATTTATTCTTTCACATGTTTATTATCTCTGTCCCCCAGGGTATATCTGAGCTCCATTAAGTTAGGTGTTTTTTGTGTCGTTCTCTTCTGAAATCACAGCACTCATTGTTGGACTCATTAAAGCTCATCTTTATTTCCAGCTCTCTTCTTCCTTGCCAATGTTAGTGTTGCACCCTCCTCCCACCACCATGACCACATTTAAGACAGGAATGGCCATGTGACTAGAATTGACTTGCCACTTTGAGAAAGAAGTCTTTAAAATCTATGTGTACTTTCCCTACTGCAGAAACAAAGACCTCCCAAATTTTATGGATTCTGTCTATGCAGCTTCCTGAATGAGGATCACTTGAAAAGAACCCTCAGACCTAAAATGGACATGTAGCTTGGAGGAAGAAGTAAATGTGTGGTGTTTTAAGGCGCTGTGGTTTTATGGTTAGTTGTTACTGGAGCATAACTTAGCCTGCTCTGACTCACGTGATAATGACATTTAACAAAACTTTATAGAATGAATATATTCAACTTAACTATAACACCTACAAGATTATGTACAGTCAAGAATCAATTGTAATGCACCAGATAATTGGTATTCATTATGGAATATAAAAGTGGTGATTTCTCAAATAATTATTGACATGCTGAACATCCATTGTCTTAACATGCCTCTTCATTACCACTGTGCTTAACGTTCCTGAATTGAGACAATAATCAAGACCAATGACCAGCACAGCTCTGTGCATCTGTCTTAGGATGTAATTTAAAGCTTCTTATTTTCTTTTTAATGTTATTGTAGGGTTTTGATGTTCAAAGTAAATATGGTTTCCTATTCCCTCCTTTTCTTCTCCTTTTCCCCTTTCTCATTCTTCTAAGAAATGGGTAGTATCAGAAGCTTAACGAAGAACTGCTATGCAATTAAAAACAGACTTCAGCATATCAATCTATTGTCCAAAATTACATAAACAGCTTATATTTAAAATATCCCTCAATGGATATGTTAATTCCTCTTTCAATCATTTAAGCTATTCTTGAAATATCTAAAACATGCATGCTTCAAATCCCAAACACTACATTTCTGTCCAACTAGTCCTCTCTCCCTTAAGCAAATAATACAATAAAATAGTAATTCACAGCTACATCTTTCCAAATCTAAAAACACGTTCTAATCCACTATACAATGCAGGGTTTTTCACTGTTATGAATACCTCTGCACTATTCCCTCCTCTGGAATGGCCTTCTTCTGTGTTTCCGCATTCCAATGGCCATCCATTTTACAAGAAACACTTCATATTTCCTACTTTATGGTGTATCCCATGATAATTCTAGTGCTCACTGATCTTTACCTGTAAGATGCAGTAGTACTCAAAATTACTAGTAATAATAGTCTGTGCATAGAACAGACTATTCTATGCACTTTGGCAGATTTATGTTCTTTCTGGTAATGGTCTGTAATTGCTTCATATATGATAACCTTGCCTCCAAAACTAGTTTTTGAAGATTAATGAGACAGGAGTTTGTCTTTTCCTTTCTGTGTAACTCCCATAGCAGCAAGAAAATACTAGACACACAGTAGGCATTCAAGTAAAATGTAGTACATTTGAATTAAACAGATTTGAATTTACCAAGATTTAAATGAAATTGTCTATCTTGTGAAAAGTGGAAATTTACACCTACTCAAAACATTAAAGGAGATCAGGCTTTCTTACCTAAATTTTATGTCCAATTTGTTCCAGTCTCAAACCCCTCGACAAAAACAAAATCTTTTAATCTGTTTGCAAAATATTCCCTCCTTCCTCCCATCTTGCCACTGCAATTCTGTGATATACTGTCCTTGCCTATTACCCCTTTATAGCTGTTTTGTTAAAGTTCATACCACAAAGACCTGTAAAATAAATTTACAGCTCTAGGGACTTCAGAGAATTCTAAATAACCATAACAGGAACATGAAGCATTAATTAAAGACATGAGTCTAAGTTATAACAGGAATCCTGACATTTAAGGCCCTGGTACCATGTAAATTTAAAACGGTATGACAAACAGAGAGTAATTTGATGGTCAGGGGGTTAAAATGGATACCTTAATACCTTTGTCAAGAAAAAGTGCCTATCCTTGTTCTAACCCCTACCCAGAGGCTTCAGGGGCTTCCTTCATAAAACATGGTGTTGCCTAAATATTTTTGCAATAACTCATATATAAGCCAGTCTTTAAGTACACTAGAGATTAAAAAGCAACCCCCAATATTCATATACTCATTTTCAAATAAAACACTTTAATATTTAACATGTATTTTGCTACAAATTATCCATTGCTTAGTCTATTGAAGGGCTATATTTAAAGCCAGGGCACCAAGGAACTTGCCACAGTACAGAGGAATAATTTTTCTTCAGGGAATTTTCACATACTTATCTAAAGGCAGAATGATATTCCTGACTCACTCTGTCAAATCAAGCAATGGAAAATGCTTTACTTATTTTGAAATAATAAAATGGAATAATAGAGACTCAACTTGTTTTACATGTTTAATATTAATACCTAGTACCCTTCTTAGAACATTGAAAGTACATATTATACATATTTGTTTAATATATGTTGAGAAGGCAACACAAATTTGTCCTCAAAGCTCAAATATGCAGCAAATATCTGTCTGTCCCATCCCCAACTGTACCTAGAAGGGTAGACTGTTTTCTCTGTGTGAAATTCTATGGCATATATAGTACCATTCATTGGTGATGTCTCATGTTTTGTCCTGCATTGCTGTATTTTATGTGTATAGAGTAATTTCTCAGGTAAATTGCAAGATAAGTACTATAATTTATTCTTGTGTCTTCTATAACACTTGGCACTGACTTTGAATATATTAAGTTCTTAATGAATATTTGTTGGTTGATTAATTGATTTACCACTCCTGCTAATTGCAAAGTGACATCATTGGTCATTAACAGACACATAAATGGATTACCAAAAATCATGTGAATTTAAATATAATCAGATTATGCCCAAAATTAGTATCAGAGGAGCCAACCACCCTCTCCTTCAAGCCCTCCTCACACTTTTTATCTACTTACTCCTTACTTACAATTCAGCTGCTTGCTTGCCTTCTTTCCCTTTTCAGCTTTGTGCTGTTATTTAATATCTCACCAGCTGTGTAATTTCAGCTCCCAAATTGAATAAGACGTTGCCTCTAGTGGAACCCTCACCTTGACAAATAGCCAAATAGTAATTATTATTCCTTTCAGGGGTTGAGCTATGGAATCATGCCTGCAATATCCCAAGCTTGAGCATGTAGAAATTTATGCTATACATCCCTATGTCGGAGTTTCCATCTGAGATCGTATTTCAAGCCCTCTCATTTTTTTTGCAATATGATTAAATTAATTTCTTTATAAAGTTGGAGGCTTAGAGAGACATTCAGAAAGAAACTTGATGTTTCATATTTTTGCAAACTTGCTCTCCCTATTTCCTTTCCTATTATTTTAGCCACACTAAGAAGGAGAATTAATTTTGCAATGGTCTCTAATTTTTTTTCTAAATGTGTAACCTCCATATTAATAGGAGCCAGAGGAGTCATTCATCATATCTGGTCACTGTGAAACTGACATTTACAGGGTGGAATGTTTCTCGCTCAGGACAAATGGGTATCATTTGTAAAACATGCCTCACCCAATCGTAGGCTCCCATGGCTCTCAAACTACATTTTTAAGCAACAATATAAACCATTCTCCAAACTGAAAGGTCTTTTCAAATATTTACTGCCTGCCTATGGAACTTTTATTCTGCTGGCTGCTGCCATCAATAATCCTGGAAGCTCCAAGCTAAGAGTTGTGTCTGACCTCCAAGGAAAGTCAGTGCCGCAGAATGGGGATGGTGGGTTCAGCATCCTGCGTTCCTCCTTCTGTCACTTCCTAAGGCTTATTACAAAGAAACTAAGGACTGCAGAAGACTTGTTTTTAGGTTCATTAGAAAAGCCCTCAACCCTTACATTTGTAAGTTGGCTCAATGTTTTTAAGTGTTTTCCACATAAAATGGGATTTTCTTGCCCACTTCCTCCCTGAAGAATTTGAATTACCCCATCCCACAGTGGTCTCAGAACCAGCATTTTGCTTTTATTTTTCTAAAACCCAGTTGTGATTTCTGGTCATTTGGTCAACTTGGTGATCTTTGTTCAGGATCCTAATTCCATTGTGGGGAACAGACAAAATCCCTCCTCTAGGATATCTGCAAATTTTGAATTTTTGATTTCTTATGATGTGCTCTGCCTTGTGCTTCTATATTCACATGCTGTTTGGCCCCATGTCAATGTGGGCCCAAAGCTCAGCCCTTCAAATTGTTTCCACAAAAATTTATAGTTTCTGCACTAAAAATTCTGTAAGCTTCAGTAACTTTATTGAAAAATTGCAGATTCCCTCCTCCTTCCCCTCTTCTGTCCTCATTTCCTGCCCCATCTCTCCCCTACATTCATCTTTTTTTTTTTTTTTTTT
>NW_020174918.1:1745192-1750147 GCF_003031525.2 Neophocaena asiaeorientalis asiaeorientalis | reverse complement strand
TTTTTTTTTTTTTTTTTGCTGTACGTGGGCCTCTCACTGTTGTGGCCTCTACCATTGCGGAGCACAGGCTCCGGACACGCAAGCTCTGCGGCCATGGCTCACAGGCTCAGCCGCTCCACGGCAAGTGGGATCTTCCCGGACCGGAGCACGAACCTGTGTCCCCTGCACCAGCAGGCAGACTCTCAACCGCTGCGCCACCAGGGAAGCCCAATGTTTTTTATATATCATGATGTTTTGACATCTTAAGACATTTTCTGGTTGGGGAGAGATTTCCTCTTCCAGGGCTAGCCAATTTTTAGAATGGCAAAAAGCTCAGATAAGACCATGCCTTTGACATGCAAACTAATAACTCCAGAGCTAAACCTTCTCAATCTAGCCCGGACACCCCAAGATTTAGTAATCCCAGGGCCAGTTACCAGGCTACCAGGGACTACCTCTGTAGTTTAAAGCCTGCATGTAGTAGTCACACTAGCCAGTCCTAAACTGTTTACCCTCCCTTGCCTTGCCTTTCCCATAGAAACTATAATAAAAGTATGGCCTAAGCTCTCCCCTTCTTCCTGACCCTTCTGCCTCCTGACTTATGGTGGTGCTTCTCCATGTGCTCTGTCTGGGATGCCATGCCTCCTGTTTCTAGGAATTGTGAGTATAATAAACTTTGTTTTCTTGAGTATCTCCTATGTTTTCTCTTATGACCACAACTGACTGACCATCACATAAAATAACATAGAACGTTATGCATATGTATATATTTTGTTTTACTGCCTCAGATTTTTCATATAATGTTGAATAGAAATGTTGACAGCAACAACTATCCTTATTTAATCTCATTCTCATAGAAAATGTGTTTGTTTCACCATTAATTATGGTCTTTTCTACTGGTGTGGTTTGTTAGTTTTTTACAGAGACCTTTATCAGATAGAAATAGTTTGATTCAGATTAGTTCTCTTCTAATCTTAATTTGCTATAATAATAAGTGGATATTGAGTTTATCAATTTTCCTCTATTTGTGTGATCATCTGATATTTCTCTTTAAACCTGTAAATGGCAATTATTGATTGATTTTAAATGTTAAACTGACTTTACATTTCTGAGATTAACACAAATTGTTAATGATGCTTAGCTCAGTTTATATTGTTAGATACAGTTTTCTAACATTTTGTTGATGATTTTTTCCACTTGTATTCATGAGAAATATTGGTCTGTAACTTACCTTCTTTACCAATTTGTATAAAGTTTTGGTATCAAGTTTAGGAGAGTTTTCTAAAATATATTGTGGAAAATTCCTTCTCGCCAACCCCGCCCCCCACTTAGTCTATAGAAGAATTGGCATAATATTGGAATTATTTGTATTTTAAATGTTTAGTAGAATTTAAAGATGTAGTCATCTGGACCCATAGGCTTTTTATTTTTCTTTCTTTGTTTTTCTTTCTGAAATTATTTTAATTATAAATTCAAGTTCTTTAATAATTATAAGACTATTTAGGTATTCTATTTCTGCCTAAGTAAGCTTTGGTAAGTAATTAATTTCTTTATTCAACATCATTTTGAAATTTATTAACATAAATTTGTACACAATGCCCTCTTATATTTGTTTAATTGTTCCTGTCTACAGGAACTATACTTATGCTTCCTTTATCACTCCTGGATAAGTTAAGTATATGAATTTTATTAGTCTATTTAAATACAGCTTTGAGCTGTGTTAAGACTTTGTAATACAATAAATACTTTCTATTTTATTAATATGATTTATTTTTACCATTTATTTTCTTCTATTTTTTGTGTTTATTTTGTTGTTCTTAAATAAATTTCTTGAGATGGATACTGGCCTCACTAATTTTCAATTTTTCTTCTTTTCTAATACATACACTGAAAACTTAAAAGAATGTAAAGCTAAGCCACAAACTCAGAGAAAATATTTGCAAAATGTATATCTGATTAAGGTCTTGTATTCAGATATGAATTACTCTTACAGTTTAATATTAGGAAGATAGGCTGATTTAAAAATGAGCAAAATATTTGAATAGACACTACTACAAAGAAGATATATAAAGGGCAAGTATGCATTGAAATATACTTATCATTAGCCATTAGGGAAGTACAAATTAAAACCACATGAGATATAATTCTACACCCACCTGAATGGACAATTAAAACAGAAAAATGTGTTTGTGAGTATGTACAACTTGAACTCAAATATGCTAGTGGCAGGAAGGCAAAATTGTAGCTCACTGCTTGGCAATTTCTCATAAAATTAAACACATTTTGTGTGATCCAACAATCCGACTCCTAGATAATTTTCTAGAGAAATGAAAATATATGTCCATATAAAAACGTGCACTCAGGCTTCCCTGGTGGCGCAGTGGTTGAGAGTCCACCTGCCGATGCAGGGCACACGGGTTCGTGCCCCGGTCTGGGAAGATCCCACATGCTGCAGAGCGTCTGGGCCTGTGAGCCATGGCTGCTGAGCCTGCGCGTCCGGAGCCTGTGCTCCGCAACGAGAGAGGCCACAACAGTGAGAGGCCTGCGTACTGCAAAAAAAAAAAATCCTGCACTAAGTTGTCTTAGGAGCTTTATTTGTAATAGCCAAAACTCGAAAATACTAATGGCCATCAAACTGTTTTTCTTTCACTGAAATATGCATGACTTAAAATATGTTAGTTTCATAATTATTTGATATTTGCATACATTATGAAAAAATGATTACCACAATAAGTTCAGTAACCATCTGTCTCCATACAAAGTTGTTACAATATTAGTGATGGTTTCCTTTATGTGGTGCATTACATTCCCACGGGTTATTTATTTTAAACTGGAGGTTTGTACCTTCTAATCCCCTTCACCTATTTTTCTCCCACTCCCACTTCCCTCCCCACTGGTAGCCACCATTTTGTTTTCTGAATTTATGAGTCTGATTTCTCTTTGGTTTGTTTGTTTTGTTTTGTTTTTTAGTTTCCACATATAAGTGAGATCATATGGCATCTGTCTTTCTCTGTCCGACTTTTTCATTAAGCATAATACCTCCAAGTCCATCTATGTTGTTGCAAAAGGCAAAATTTCATTTGCTTTTTATGGCTGAAGAGTGTTCCATTATACATAGTCTTCTTTATCCATTCATCTGTTGATGGCCACTTAGGTTGCTCCCATATCTTGGCAATTGTAAATAATGCTGCCATGAACATTGGGGTGCACATATCTTTTCAAATTATTGCTTTTGTTTTTGCTTTTTGGGTATACACCCAGCAGAGGAATTGCTGGGCCATATGGAAGTCCTAACTTTAATTTTTTGAGAAACCTCCATACTCTTTTCTCTGGTGACTGGGCAAATTTACATTCTTATCAAGAGTGCACAAGGGTTCCCATTTCTCCACATCCTTGCCAACACTTGTTATTGTAATTTTGATAATAGCCATTCTGACAGGTGTGAAGTGATAGCTCATTGTGGCTTTGATTTACATTTCCCTGATAATCATGGGATGTTGAGCATCTTTTCATGTGCCTGTTAGCCATCTGTATGTATTCTTTGGAAAAATGTCTATTCAGATCTTCTGTCCATTTTTCATCACGTTGCTTGTTTTTCTAATGTGGAGTTGTATGAATTCTTTGTGTATTTTGGATATTATTCCCATAACAGATATATTGTTTGCCAATACCTTCTCCATTCAGTGGACTGCCTCTTTGTTTTGTTGATAGCTTCCTTTGCTGTGCAAAAGCTTTTAAGGCTGATGTAATCTCATTTTGTTTATTTTTTGCCTTTGTTTCCTTTGCCTGAGAAGACATATGCAAAAATATGTTGCTAAGACTGATGTCAAAGAGTATACTCGCTAAGTTTTCTTCTGAGGGTTTTGTGGTTTCAGGTCCAACATTGAAGCCTTTAATCTATTTTGAGTTCATTTTTGTATATTGTGTGATAAAGTAGTTCAGTTTGATTCTTTTCATGTAGCTGTCCAGTTTTCCCAACACTACTTTTGAAAAGGTTGACCATATAATTTACCATATCTGTATAGGTTTATTCTGGACTCTGTACTATTCCATTGATCTATGTCTCTGCTTTTGTGCCAATACCATAATGTTTTGATTACAGCAGCTTTGTAGTATAGTTTAAAATAAGAGTACATGTTGCCTTCACCTTTGTTTTCCTTTCTCAATATTGCTTTGGCTACCCAGGGTTTTTTGTGTTTCCATATAAATTTTAGAACTATTTATTTTATTTCTGTGAAAAATGCCATTTGTACTCTGATAAGAATTGTACTGAATCTGTAGATTGCCTTGGGTAGTTTGATCATTTTAAAAATATTAATTCTTCCAATCTATGAGCATGGTATATCTTTCCATTTGTTTGTGTCATCTTTAATTTCTTTCATTAATATTTTATAGTTTTCAGAGTACAAGTCTTTTACCTCTTTGGTTAGATTTATTTTACATATTTTATTCGTTTTGATGCAATTGTAAATGGTTTTTTTTTTCCTTAATTTCTCTCTCTGAAACTTCATTATTAGTATATAGAAATGTAACAGATTTCTGTATATTAAGTTGGTATCTGGCAATTTTACTGAATTCATTTATTAGTTCTAATAGTTTTTTGGTGGTGTCTTTAGGATTTTCTATTTTCTATATATAGTAAAATGTCATCTGCAAACAGTGACAATTTTATTTCTTCCTTTCCAATTTGGAGTTTTCTTATTTTCTTTTCTTGTCTGGCTGCTGTGCCTAGGACTTCCAATATTTTAAATAAAAGTGGAAAGAAGGGGCATCCTTGTCTTGTTCTTGATCTTAGAAAATATTCTTTCTGCTTTTCACCATTGAGTATGATATTGACTGTGGATTTGTCATATATGGTCTTTATTATGTTGAGGTATGTTCCTTCTATATCCATTTTGTTGAGAGCTTTTGTCATAAATAGATGGTGACATTTGTCAAATGCTTTTTATGCCCATTTTTTTTTTTTTTTTTTTTTT
>NW_020174918.1:1712549-1745123 GCF_003031525.2 Neophocaena asiaeorientalis asiaeorientalis | reverse complement strand
GGACTCCCAACCACTGCGCCACCAGGGAAGCCCTATGCCCATTTTTAATGGGATTGTTGGGTTTTTGTTGTTGAATTGTATGAGTTATTTGTCAAAAGCTTTTTCTGCTTCTATGGAGATGATCATATACTTTTCATTCTTTACTTGATTAATGTGGTGTATGACATTTATTGATTTGTGGATATTGAAACATCTTTCATCCCTGGGATTAATCTCACTTGATGATAGGGTGTAACCATTTAATATATTGTTGAATTTGATTTATTAATATTTTGTTGAGGGATTTTGCATCTATATTAATTAGTGATATTAGCCTGTAATTTTTCTTTTTTTGTGGTGTCTTTTTCTGGTTTTGCTATCAGGGTGATTCTATTATCATAGAATTAGTTGGGAAGCATTCCTATTTCTTCAATCTTTTAGGAAGAGTTTGGGAAGAATAGGTTTTAATTCTTTAAATGTTTGGTACGTTTCACCTGTGAAGTCATCTGGTCCTGGACTTTTGTTGTTATTAGAAGTACTTTTTTTGTTACTGATTTGATTTAATTACTGGTATCAATCAGTTTAGATTTACTATTTCTTTCTGATTCAGTCTTGGGAGATTGTACATTTCTAGGAATTTATCCATTTCTTCTATTTTGTCCACTTTATTGGCATATACTTTTTTATAGTAATCTCTTATGGTTCTTTGTATTTCTGTAGTGTTGTTTGTAACTTCTTATTCATTTCTGATTTTATTGATTTGGGCTCTCACTTATTTTTTCTTCATGAGTTTTGTTTATTAATTTATCTTTTCAAAGAACCAGTTCTTAGTTTCATTGGTCTTTTCTATTATTTTATTAGTTTCTAACATTTATTTCTGCTTTGATATTTATGATTTCTTTCTTACTAGTAACTTTGGGTTTTGTTTCTTCTTTTTCTAGTTCCTTTAGTTATAAATATAGGTTGTTTATTTGAGATACATGTTGTTTCTTGAGGTAGACTTGTATCACTATAAACTTGCCTCTTAGAACTGATTTTGCTGCCTCTCATAGATTTTGGATAGTTTTGTTTCCATTTTGTCTCCAGGTATTTTTTAAAATTTCCTCTTTGATAGAGAACTAGTACATATAATTTTAAAATTTGTATGGAAACAATGAAAGACCATAAATAGCCCAAAAAAGTATTGAGAAAGAAGAACAGAGCTGGAGGGATCATGCTCCCTGTTTTCAGACTACACTACAAAACTAGAGTAATGAAAATAGTATGGTACTGGCACCAAAACAGATACATATCAATAGGAAAAAAAATAGACTGCCCAGAAATAAACCCACATAATTGTGGTCAGTTAATCTATGACAAAGGAGGCAAGAATATACAATGGAGAAAAGATAGTCTGTTCAATAAGTGGTTCTGGGAAAACTGGACAGCTACATATAAAATATTGAAATTAGAACATTCTCTAACACCATATACAAAATAAACTCAAAATGGATTAAAGACCTAATTGTAAGACTCAAAATGGATTAAATTCAAAATGGGTTAAAGACCTAAATGTAAGACCAGAATCCATAAAACTCCTAGAAGAAAATATTGCATCTGATGAAGACTATGGACCTTTTCCACTAAGGAGGGAAAATCACAAACAAAATTTTCCATGTAATTTCAGAGACTTCATGGATTAAAGACCTAAATGTAAGACAGGAAATCATAAAACTCCTAGAAGAAAATATAGGCAGAGCACTCTGACATAAATCTTAGCAATATTTTTTTGGATTTGTCTCCTAAAGAAAATGATATAGAAGCAAAAATAAACAAATGGGAATTAATTAAACTTGAAAGCTTTTGCATAGCAAAGGCAACCATCAATAAAATGAAAAGACAGCTTACTGAATGGGAGAAAATATTTGCAAATGATATGACCAATAAGGGGTCAAGATCCAAAATATATAAACAGCTCATACAACTCAGAATCAAAAAAAAAAAGATTAAAAAAATGGGCAGAAAACCTGAATAGACATTTTGCAAAAGAGGGCATGCATATGGCCAACAAGCACATGAAAAGATGTTCAACATCACTAATCACCAGGGGAATGCAAATCAAAATCACAGTGAGCTATCACCTCACACCTGTCAGAATGTCTATTATCAAAAATACAACAAATAACAAGTGTTGACAAGGAAGTGGAGAAAAGGGAACCCTCATGATTGACCAGTTTATCATTATGTAATTTCCTTCTTTGTCTCTCATTGCAGTTTTTTTTTTTAACATCTTTATTGGAGTATAATTGCTTTACAATGGTGTGTTAACTTCTGCTTTATAACAAAGTGAATCAGCTATACATATACATATGTCCCCATATCTCTTCCTCTTGCATCTCCCTCCCTCCCACCCTCCCTATCCCACTCCTCTTGGTGGTCACAAAACACTGAGCTGATCTTCCTGTGCTATGCAGCTGCTTCCCACTAGCTATCTATTTTACGTTTGGTAGTGTATATATGTCCATGCCACTCTCTCACTTTGTCACAACTTACCCTTCCCCCTTCCCATATCCTCAAGTCCATTCTCTAGTAGGTCTGTGTCTTTATTCCTATCTTGCCCCTAGGTTCTTCAAGACTTTTTTTTTTCTTAGATTCCATATATATGTGTTAGTATATGTATTTTTTGTTTCTCTTTCTGACTTATTTCACTCTGTATGACAGACTCTAGGTCCATTCACCTCACTACAAATAACTCAATTTCATTTTGTTTTATGGCTGAGTAATATTTCATGGTATATATGTGCCACACCTTCTTTATCCATTCATCTGTTGACGGACACTTAGGTTGCTTCCATGTCCTAGCTATTGTAAATAGAGCTGCAATAAACATTTTGGTACATGACTTTTTTTGAATTATGGTTTTCTCAGGGTATATGCCCAGTAGTGGGATTGTTCGGTCATATGGTAGTTCTATTTTTAGTTTTTTCAGGAACTTCCATACTCATTACAGTCTTTGTTTTTAGTCTATTTTGTCTGATATAAGTATAGCTACTCCAGGTTTCTTTTCATTTCCATGTGCATGGAATATATTTTTTCATCTTCTGACTTTCAGTGTGTTTGTGTCTTTAGATCTGAAGTGAGTCTCTTGTATGCAGCACATAGATGGGTCATTTCTCATATCTGTTTAGCCACTCTATGTCTTTTGATTGGAGCATTTAGCCTTTTTACATTTAAAGTAATTATTGATAGGTATGTACTTATTGACTTTTTATTACTTGTTTTCTGGTTGGTTTTATAGTTTTGTATTTTTCCTTTTGTCCTCTTTTGCTCTCTTCACTTGTGATGTTATAACTATCTTTAGTGTTATATGTGGATTACTTTTCTCTATTTTATGTGTGTAGCTGTTATAGGTATTTGGTTTATGGCTACCGTGAGATTCATGTATAGCAACCTGTGAGTGTGTGTGTGTGTGTGTATGTATTTATTTATTTTAAGTAGATGATCTCAAGTTCAAATGTATTCTCAGCCTTCTACATTTTCACTCCCTTGCAGTCATGTTTAATGTTTTTGTGTCATATTTTATTTTGTTTTGCATATGCCATATCTGCCCATTGTGTTATAAACTATTTTACTGCTTTGATCCTTTAACTTTCCTAAGTAGCTTTATCTGTGTCTAAATTACTAACTTTACTGTATATTTGCCTTAACCAATGTGATTTTTCCTTTCATAATTTTCATGTTTTTAGCTGTGGCCTTTTCTTTTTTGTTTAGAAAAGTCCCTTTTACAATTCTTGTAAATCTGGTTTGGTGGTGCTGAACTCTTTTAGCTACTGATTGTCAGTAAAACTTTTGATCTCTCCATCAAATTTGAGTGAAAGCCTGGTTGGGTAGAGTGTTCTTCATTATCGCTTTTCCCCATTTATCATTTTAAGTGTATTTTATCAATCCCATCTGGTCTGCAACATTTCTGCTGAAAAGTCAGCTAATAGTCTCATTGGAGTTCCTTTGTATGCATCTCTTTCCTTTTCTCTTTCTGCTTTTAAGTTTCTCTCTTTATCTTTAATTTTTGTGATTATAATGTGTCTTGGTGTAGACCTCTTTGGGTTCATCTTGTTTAAGACTGTGCTTACTGAACTAGGACTTTTGTTTCCATCCCCAGGTTAAGGACATTTTTAGTTATCCATCCTTCAAATAAGTCATCTTCCTTTTTCTCTTTCTCTTCTCCTTCTGGGATCCCTATAATATGAATGTTAGTGTACTTGATGTTGTCCCAGAGGTTTCTTAAACTATGCTCATTTTTAAATTTTTTTTTTTTTTTTTTCTGTATATCTTGGGTAATTTCTACTACTCTATCTTATATATTGCTGATCTTTCCTCTGTGTCCTATGATCCACTGTTGATTTCTTTTAGTGTACTTTTTACAATTACTATGTTCTTCAGTTCTGTTTGTTTCTCCTTAATATTTTCTAACTCTTTTGAAATTCTTACTGTGTTCATCATCCATTCTTCTGCCAGTTTAGTGAGCATGTTTATGATCATTATCTTTAACTTCTTATCAGTTAGATTCCTTATCTTCACTTTGTTTAGTTCTTTTTCTAAGGTTTTGTCTTGTTGCTTCATTTGGAACATATTTCTCTGTCTTATCATTTTTCCCAGTTCTGTTTACTTCTATATGTTAGGTAGGTTGGTTATATTTCCCTATCTTGGAGATGTGCCTTATGCAGGAGACATCTTATAAGGCCCAGCAGCACACTCCCCTCTGATCACCAGAGCTATACGTTTTAGAGGTTCCACCTATGTGGGTGGTGTGAGCTCTCTATTGTGGGTGCACTAGTAGATGGAGCTGGCTCCCGACCTGGTCGACTGAGGCTGTGCCTCACGCAGTGGCTGCAGGTCCACTAGAGGCTTAAAATTGATCACTGTGCACCTGTCTATGTGTCCTGGAGTTCTCCAGAGTGGTGCTGGCCTGCTGAAGGGAAGGGTTGAATCCTTATCACTAATTGGTTAGAGGGAGCATTCCAAAATTCCGCTTGCCAGTTCTTGTGTTATCACAGTAGAATGAGCTCCCCAAAATGGCTGCTGCCAGGGTCTCCATTCCCAGGGGGGTCTCAGTTGCCTCTTACCTCTCCAGGGGTCTCTCCAAGATTAACAGTGGGTATGACCCAGGATCCTTTCAAGCTACTGCTTCTGCATTGAGACTCAGAATGTGTGAGATGTTGTGCATGCCCTTTTTAGAGCAGATCTCAGTTTCCTACAGCCCTCTTGCTCTCTTAAACATAAGCCCTTCTGATTTTCAAAGCCAGATGTTCTCGGGCTCATCTTCCCAATGCAGGACTCTTGGGCCTGGGAGTCCATGTGGGGGTCAAAACAATCTTTGGGGAAAAACTTAACAATTTGATATTCCTCCTGCTTGTGGATCACCAACCCAGGCTTGTGGGTCCTGACAATATTATGTCTCTGCTCCTCCTGCCTTTCTTGTGCTTCCATCTTTATGTCTTTAGTTGTACAAAATCTTTTCTGCTTGTCTTCAAGTCATTCTCATATATAGTTGCTCTGTAAGTATTTGTCATTCTTTTGTGTCCATCAGAGGAGGTGAGTTTAGGGTCTTCCTATTCTGCCATCTTGGCCACATCTCCACCAGCTGTTGAATGGGTTATCAAAATGTGGCCTAATCATTGAATGGAATATTGCATATCAATTAAAATGAATTAATTTTGATACATGGCTGAATCTCTTGAGCACTATAATAAGTGAAATAAGCCAAACAGAAAATTGGAACACTCCTAGTTACATGAAATTCACAAAAGATAAAACTGTAATGACTGAAAACTGACCAGTGATTACTAGAGGCTCAATAGGAGGGGAAAATGGGTTTGGCTACAAAAGGGTATTGTGAGAGCATTCTAGGAAAATTATAAAACTGATTTTGGTGGGTGTATGACAGTATAAAATAAAGCTGATTATAAATAGAGTTTAGATTTTGTATTTCAGAAATTGAGTAAATGTAGGTAAACAAAAAGAGTGAATATACAGGATGCTATGTTAGATAATGCTTTTTTAAAAATTAATTTACAGAAAATGATTATTAGTGTTTTGTATGAGTTTAATCAGAGTAGACAAGAAAGTAAGAGCTTATATCTAGTTCAGGCAAATTCCTCTTGCATAATTCCCCGCTAAACTACTTTAATAACGTAAGCAAGGAAATTTATTATTTATTGTATCCACTTAATGCCTTTATTATGTGCTTTTCTTCATTCATATACAGTACTACGACAAAACTGAGGTCTCTGTTTTCCATGATCAAGTCATTTTAACAGTTTTCTTCTAAGTTATTCTAAATTTAAAAGAATAGAATAGAGGAACATGATTTTAACAAATTGTACAAAATATCCAACCTAATATATAGCAACTATGGCAGTTGAACTACATCAAATTTGTTAATCTGGAATGGCAGATCCCAGAAACCTCTGCACTACATAGTATCATCTTAGAACTGGCCAAAAGAGGAAATTGCATGAGATTTTGAAGGTGAAGTGGAGCAGCTGCCATTACTATCTGAAAGTCATCAAAGTTGGATTTGGTGAGAAACAGTTGCAGAGATGGTGGCAGATTATTGGTGCCTTTTCCTTTACTTTGTATGTAGCTCTTCTTCCTCACTGTTGACCCTGCTAACCAACCTCAGTCTGAGTCCCACCCTCGGATCCTTGTGGGGAGACCTATAGAGGTATTATCACAGTATTCCATAGTTCTCCACATCAACCTCACCTCCGTAGTCCCCTTCAGTGGCTTGGCTTCTCATTGGTTGGCAACTCTTTTGATGTCCTACCTTTCCTCCTGAAACTTTACTTTCCAGTCCTTCCAACAATTGAGTAATATCTAATTTTTATAATAAATCACTTACTCTATAACTTGCAAGGGTTCTTTTTCTTTGTTTGACCCTGAAAATGTGGTAACTTTAAATACCTAAGAATATCACTACTGCTATGTAAAATCAGTCCATATTGTTTAGGAAGCCAAATATTTTGTCATCATCTGAAGGAATAGATTATCAAATTGCATGAGTAAACTGATTAGGCAGAGAGGATTTTAACTCTCCTATATTACTAACTTAGTTTTCTTAAACCCTCCCAGGTTTAATAGATTGCATGTTGACAGGTGCCTGGTTGGTCTAGAGAGGACCTTTGCTGTAAGTTCCTAAATCTTCTCCCCATAATCTCTCATCACCCATTAGGTTGGCCCAGAAGTGGTCTTGGTGGTAGCAGGGCTAATAAAAGAAAGAAAGGAAAGCATACAAATCCCTTTGAAGCTTCAGGATCAAAATCACACATTTCTTTTGCTCCATTCCATTGGTCAAAACAATTCAGAAAGACTGCCTAGATTCAAGAGTGAAGGAATTGACTCTAAGTCTTAATGGGAGTAACAAAAGTATTGTGGCCAGTTTTTCCTTTCTTTTTTTCTTCTTTGCAAACTACCAAAATAATTTGTATGGTGAATTCTTTTACGGATGGAATTATAGAGAAGACATTTTAAAATATTTATTTTTTAGTAGGTGAATGATTTCCTGACATCAACACTTCTTCATCCTGGGAGAAAGAAAAAAAAAAAAAGTCCACTGTCCTTCTCTCTCACAGTGCTTGAAAACACCCCATCCTCAACCTCCCATACCCATACAGTTTTCTACACTGAGATATCCAAATAAGTGTTAGAGAATCTATTGGGAGAAAACAAAAACAGAGAACAGATATCTTTTCTACACATTTCCTTGCTATTATTCAACTGGAAGTGTTTGTCCACTCAGAGGGGTAAAAAGACAGCCTGAGTCCATTTGATGCCCTTTAATAGCTTCCTCTCTACCTGCATCTAAAGCTGTGACTCTAAAAGAAAGGTTTCGAAACATTGCTGATTATCAGATGTATCTAGGGAATTTGAAAATACACAAGTTCTTGAGCCATAACCTCATACACACTGAATTAAAAGCTTTGTGAATATGGTCCAGGCAGCCATATTTTTAGTACCATTGGTAAATGAAGAACTATGCTGCAGGTAGTTCAATTTATATGTCCAAAATCAACAACCATCACTGGAAAAATTGGCAATATAACCCAAGGATCTAGACTCCCAGTTCAATGTTCATTTCCATATGCTTCTCAATTCATTCAGTACCCATAAGGAATCAAATTTAATTTATTTACATCAGGTCCTTTAAATGCAATTCCAAATGATTCTGACACCCGATCCTTGATTATACATCATTAATATGACATGATCCATGAGAATTCCAGAATATGTTATCTAGAAGTAATCTGCTTTCCATGTACATTGATTTTGCAATTTTCAGTCTTTACTGTGGCTCTATACCTAAATCCATTTTCAAGAAATTTGCCATGATCTGCAAAATTTAATAGACTTATGATATGACATGCTATATTTATCAGTTATATGACATCTCTTAAATAGAAAAGACAAAATATTATAATTTCGGTCACTCTGGACCATTGTCAATATTGTCAGTGTCTGACAAAGCATTATTCTCTCTCTTTCTCACTCCCTTTCCTTGTCCTTCAAGTAAAATTGCCCTTTTATTCATTTTTGCTTTACCTAAGACTGGCAGCTGATTCTGAAGTGTCAGACCATTATTTGTTTTCTTTTTATTGCAAGGAGGATAAAATCAATGTGACATTTCCAAAACAATGATAGATGACAATAGTGAGTGATCTTTAAATGCAGAAGACTAATTTTTAAAAATGTCACCAGTGTACTCTTTCAGACTTTGTCAAAGATAAAACAGTAAAACTTATAAATGTAAAAACTAATAATACTTCACCATGTTACTTGCAGATAAAGATGCTATACTTACATTGTTATAGTTTATCTAAATGCTGCCTTATTACTAGCTAGAATAGCCACATCTATAATCTTATAGAAGTCCATTGATTTGGGCCATTCAAAAACAAAATTGTATTTGCTTTGTTTGAGTGAGTATGTATGTATGTGTGTTTGTGTTCACTTACACATTTAGTCTCTGATTGTGTATAGGAGGACTTTAAACCTGTAAGCGTGGTTATGTACTCTGCATATTTTTTATGTATCCCTGTCTGTGTGACCCTGAGCAAGCTATATACCCTTCCTGTGTTTCACTCTCCTCATCTTTCAAATAAAAATATCACTAGAAGTTAACTCATAAGTTAAATGGAAAAGATAGATAAAAGTCTTAGAATAGTGTCTGGCACACAGTAAGCATTCAATAAGTGTTAGTTATTATTACCATTGTACTATCAATTTCCACTTGTTTTAAAATGATACAATGTCAACACTCATTTTTTTATACTATCAGAGATTCTTACATTACCATTTTGTTATTAGTGTTGTTGTTCATGCTTTCTGATTGGGTTTTAAATTAATTTCATGCAGGGCCTGGTTTGCATCTTATCTTGTGTTTCAGTGAATCTAAAATAAAATTGTGTGAATTCTACAATGGATGGTCAAGACGTGGTTGAGCAGGAAGCCAGGAAGAAATTGCACAATTCCCCTTGATAAGCCATTTTAATAAATCTGATTTGTGGTTAGAGGAACTAAGTGTAAATCACAATCTGGGATTTTCTCTCTAAAGATTCACCACCTTTTGGTAGAGCCAGAGGATTAAGCAGGAATTTAGAACAAACTTATATCAGAGAGGCACTTTCTCTCTGCCAGATTGAACTCCAGGAAGGAAAAAGAACAGAAGGGCAGAAGAACAAGGGGAGAATTCCCTGTTGCTTTCCATGTTGACAGGTAATAGACACCCCACTGACACCCAGTTATCACTGCACTGATTATTCCATCTGTATGAATATTGGGAGCTTCCCGAAATGGAAGTTTCCCTTCCCTTAATTATATATGATTTATAAAAGCCATCTTGAGTTCTAGAATTTTCAATTTTATTAAGGAGTTTAAGTAGTAAGTCATAAGTTCTAAGTAATATCTAGATATCTGTTAACATTCATAAATTTGTTGACCCATGAAATATTATGTTTGTGAAAGAAAGGCCTGTTTGCAAATTTCAACCCTAAAACTTATGAACTTTGTCATCTTGAGCAAGTTACTTAATATCTCGGCATCTCCACATTCCTAACCTATTCAATGGAAGTAATAGTATTTATCAGTGCTAGTGCTTTGAGATACCTTGAGGATTACATTGCTACACACACACACACACACACACACACACACACACACACACACACACACACACGCACACCATGCTTGGAATAACTCCCAGGAACCAAAAATTTCTCAAGTTATCTCTGATCTTTTCACATTCTTTTCCCCACCTCCTCAACCCTAACATTTTTGCATAGTATTTTTTAGTTTACAAATCTGCCTTATAGGTCACCAATGTTAATGGTATTCAAGATGAATAGAGATTATGAAATATCAGGGAAATGGTGTCCTAGATCCCAACAGATGCTTTTGCCACTGCCATCATACCACAGTCACCTTTGCCTTGCCCCACCACAATTATGAGGCTTCAGAAGGAAGGATGTCTTCAGAATAGGCCAGAAAAAAAAAAAAAAATCCTAGTCAGAGTTTCTGCCCAAAATCCATATGAAAGCTCCTCAGCCAGACCTTCTGAAGTAATCCTTTGATCAAAGCAAAGAACAACAATAACAACCAAGAACAAAAACAAAAACACCAGCACAAACTTCTTTCTTCTTTCTGATTGGTCCTACCTAAGAATCTCTGTCCACTGATTCTTCCCAGTCTAGTTACCAGGTAAAACCTATCAGTCCAAAGAAAAGTGTGCTAAAGTTGTACAAAAAACCTACAACAACAACTGAGAAGCTTTCAGGTAGGAGAAAGCCTGGACACTATTTTACCCACTTAAGTTCCATACAAAGAAGAGCTAAATAATCCCATTGTGATGCCAGTCCTTTATATTTTAATTAAAGTTTCACCTCTAACCTTGTGACAAAATAAAACATACAATCCTTGATTCTGACTCATTGTGAGGGGAGAAGAAATAAGCTGAGGATGGCATTGGGTAGTAAAATGTACAGAGAGATCTTTGAGCTACTTCTAGAGGTCAAAGATCATTTTATTCACATTCCAGAGATGATAACCTCAAACCAGGACATACTGTTATGATCTTAAGCACCTGCTGTTCCAGGTTCCAGTAAGAGTTGAACACAGAGCACATGGTCAGGAAAATGAATGTTCTCTATCGCCTTGCTAGTGAATGTGTGGTCCTTGAACTAATAGCATTGGCATCTTCTGGGACTTTATTAGAAATTCAAACAGCAAGTTGTTGGTTGTAATCTCAGGATATCCCCTGGTGAAATTCAAAACTAGCCCTAAACTCAGAGGGCAAGGAAAGACCAAAGAAAGAGGCAGCCACTCCATATTGGTTAAGTGGCGGGTTTAATAATGACTTGTGACTTGTCTTGGGTGCTACAAGATGAATAGATCCCACACCTGCCCAGCAGAATCTTAAGAGTTTATATAGAGGTCTAAGCAGGGTTCAGACACATATTCAGTCCAGATGGTCTTAACAACACATTGTTCTCTTAAGGTCATGCCCTTGAAAACCACTCCCATTGTGGGAACTGTGGGCAGAGCATACATTCCAAGGATGGGGGAGGGAGCAAAGCACATCTTGACTGCAGGTCAACGGGGAGTTACATCCTTTGGCTGACCTCCTCCAACACAGGCCCACCTCAGACCAGAAACTCAGGGCACACAGGCAGGATTCTGGTTTTAGCAAGATTTCAGGTCATTGATTTACTCATTAAATTTTGAAAAGCACTGCTCTATTCTTATGAGGGTTATATTATAAAGTTTAAACCAGTCACAAGAGAGGACAGCTGGCTGAATCCAACCAGGATCCTTGCAGAAGATTAAAAATATGTCTGAAGCCTAGACCAGTGGTTCTCAAAGTATGGATCCTGGACCAGTAGCAGCAGTTTCCAGCATAACTTGGAAACCTGTTAAAAATACAGGTTCCTTGTCCCAACCTAGAAGTGCTGAATCAGAAACTCCAGGAGTGAAGTCTAGCAATATGGGATTTAACAAGCCCTGAAGGTAAATCAAATGCATGTGAAAGTCTGAGAACTACACACTTAGAAATAAAAACCGGTCACTAGACCGCTTCTAAGCTTATAACAAGTTTTTTTCTGCTGTTTTTTGATTTACCACACTAATAGTGAAAAAACAGGTCGCAAAGGTCACTCAAAACCCACAAAAGAGCCAACCAAATAGCCGAGGTGAAGTTTGCTAAAGGTTCTTATGCAGCAGTAACTCCCTTACATCCTTATTTCTGGAAAAAACTGTCCCCCAAAGAGTCCATATACAGGAAGGCCCAAAGCTTATCTACCTAAACTCTAGTCTTCTATTAATCCTGGATTTCTGGTACGCTCTAAATTCAACGATGGGGGGAGGGAATAAATTAGGAGTTTGGGATTAGCAGATACTACTAGCAGATTGCTACTACAGCAATCCCCAACCTTTTTGGTACCGGGGACTGGTTTTATGGAAGACAATTTTTCCATGGATAGGGGTGGGAGGTTATGGTTCAGGCAGTAATGCGAGCAGTGGGGAGCAATGCGGAGTGGCAGATGAAGCTTTACACCCCCACCTGCCTGCTGCTCACCTCCTACTGTGCTGCCAAGTTCCTAACAGGCCTCAGACCTGTACCGGTCCACAGCCCAGGGCTTGGGGATCCCTGAACTACTATATGTAAAATAAACAACAAGGTCCTACTGTGTAGCACAGGGAAATATATTCAATATCTTATAAACTACGGTGAAAAAGAATATGAGAAAGAATATATATATATATATATATATATATATGTAATATATGTGTGTGTGTGTGTGTGTGTATATATATATATGAATAACCCTGCTGTACACCAGAACCTAACACAACATTGTAAATCAGCTATACTTCAATAAATAAATAAATAAATAAATAAATCTAATGCTAAATCTCCTCATAGGGAAAAAAACAGAAGTGGATTTGAGAGAAAAGGTGAGAAGACCCAGAAAAGAGGAGAAGGCAGTGTGACTATGGCAATAATGATTGGAGTGACTTAGCTGCCAGCCCAGGGATGCCTGGGATCACCAACACCTGGAAGAGGTAGAGAACAGTCTCCGGAGAGCCTTCATCAATTTCTTTCACCCTCTATGTAGTCAATACAAGTCAGTTGTGGGCTCTGGTCTGTGTCTGTGAGTCCAGTATTCACACTATAAGAGCAGCTGTCATTGGGAAAGTTGCTCAGCACTGTGGCAGAAGGCAGATACTACCAGAAATTAAATGCTCCAGACCAGCAATGACATATGCCACTTTGACTTCCAGATCATTGACAGGACATGTAATCCTACTGTGTTCTAGGAAGGTGAAACTCCAGAAATTCTTGGTGAGTTGCTGTACTGATTACCACAGCTGGTTCTTTTGGCTCACTCCCCCTTTCATAAGCAAACTACTCTCATACCCTTCATGAACAGACAATCCAGAATTTCAGTGATTAGGTGTGGGATGGTTAAGAGGTATGTCTTTCTTCTGTAAATTAGAAAAGATGTGATGGTGGAGGAGATATACAGATTGCCAACAAACACATGAAAGAATGCTCAACATCACTAATCATTAGAGAAATACAAATCAAAACTACAATGAGATATCATCTCACACCAGTCAGAATGACCATCATCAAAAAATCTACAAACAATAAATGCTGGAGAGGGTGTGGAGAAAAGGGAACCCTCTTGCACTGTTGGTGGGAGTGTAAATTGATATAGCCACTATGGAGAACAGTATGGAGGTTCCTTAAAAAAAAAAAATAGAACTACCATATGACCCAGCAATCCCACTACTGGGCACATACCCTGATAAAACCATAATTCAAAATGAGTCATGTACCACAATGTTCATTGCAGCTCTATTTACAATAGCCAGGAAATGGAAGCAACCTAAGTGTCCATCAACAGATGAATAGATAAAGAAGACGTGGCACATATATAGAATGGAATATTACTCAGCCATAAGAAGAAATGAAATTGAGTTATTTGTAGTGTGGTGGATGTACCTAGAGTGTGTCATACAGAGTGAAATAAATCAGAAAGAGAAAAACAAATACCATATGCTAGCACATATATATGGAATCTAAAAAATAAAAAAATAATAATTCTGAAGAACCTAGGGGCAGGACAGGAATAAAGACGCAGATGTAGAAAATGGACTTGAGGACACGGGGAGGGGGAAGGGTAAGCTGGGATGAAGTGAGAGAGTGGCATGGACATATATACACTACCAAATGTAAAATAGATAGCTAGTGGGAAGCAGCCACATAGCACAGGGAGATCAGCTTGGTGCTTTGTGACCACCTAGAAGGGTGGGTTAGGGAAGGTGAGAGGGAGATACAAGAGGGAAGAGATATGGTGATATATGTATATGTATAGCTGATTCACTTTGTTACAAAGCAGAAACTAACACACCATTGTAAAGCTATTATACTCCAATAAAAATGTTAAAAAAAGAAAAAAAAAGAAAGGAAATGTAAAACTGAGTTGTCCACTGCAGCAGCTCTGCTGTAAGAAGGCAAAAGTTTGCAGTTTGAGGATCTGGCAGTTAATTCCCTTAAAATTCCTCATGTCCAGGGACTCTTCCATAGTTTTCATAGAGTCCTAGTGTAGACAAAACAAGTTTGATGCCTACCGACCAATTCCAGCCCAACAGAGAGGAAATCATAGTATGCTAATGTAAGCAGACCAGATTTATATGCTTTTTACACTGAAGAAACAAAATTTTGGAAGAATTAAACAATTTTTCTAAAGGGTCATTACAAAATTAGCATAAGAGAAAAATAGGATTAATGTAATTGTTATCGTGTGTGTGAGACTGAGACAGAGACAGACAGAGAAAGACAGAAACTGAGAACAAATAGATATATACATAATTTTGGTTGTTGAGCCCGTAATTTCAGATCCTTTCCTTAGTAAAATAACTTTCTTTCACAACTGCATCATGCATGGCTAAACATAAAAAAAAAAAAAAAAATTAGCAAACATGAAGTGAGTAATTTTATGATAAGGTGCCAAAACTCTTGTCATGATATAAGCCAAACTTCCTCCCCAGATCTATTTTGTTACGGTTAGGACATTGAAGAAAGGTGGCATTTAAATAACTTCTCTTGAATTATTTGTATTCTTATTAGTACGGATTATGAGTAAGCATGTACGCAGCTTGTCAGTTCTTCCATTTTCTCCCTGCCTTATTGGGAAAACAACACATGCCTACAGACAAAGCTTTAGGGCAATGACTTACTGCCATGATATAAGGCATTCATAATTGTTTCCTTGAGAGTTTCAAGACCCTAGCTCCCAAGGTCATCTATTATCTGCACTTTGCCATCTGCCCATTTATCTAGTGCATTGGGATTGTCACCTCAAAGAACTGACCTTGCATTTTGATGACATGACTGCATATGAAAAAGTAGAGTAATGTTTTTAAGGATTAGTAAATCACAGTAGGAATGCAAAAAAAAAACCAGCAATAATTGATTCTAAAGAAACAATTGTTTACTTACCTGTAAGTTTCTATAGTTCAAGGTTTAAAATAAACTGACAAGGTTTGACAGATGCAAAACTGCTGGAAACTTTTATTACTAGGTAAAGATGAATCATTTTTCTTTTTTGTTCCAGGAAAACTCTCTCCCCATAAGGGAAAAAATGAGCTCATTTCAACCTAAGAAAATCAATGAGCCAAAAAAAAGAAGATGAAGTAAGAAAAATTCAATGGGCCATATTTCATATAGGAAAATGATACCACTGATATATTGTCAATAAGACATGCTCTTTGAACTTCTTTCTATGGGAGAGAAAGTTATCACTAAATTACCCACAGTTACTCATTTGGTTTCTTTTTTTGACACCTGAGCTGGCAACAGTTTTTCCTCTATGAAAACTAATTCATTTAGCTTCACTAACTCTATTCTCTAATCCATTGATCCTCCAATATTCATTAAATGCCCCACTTTCTCCATGTTACCTTTCATGTATATAAAGTCCATTAAATTCTTATAGACTTATACTCTGTCATCTAATATACTGCTTGCTGTTAATTACCTCCTGCTTAATAATTGATAGTAAGTTCTCTTAAAAAAATATGTGGAAAAGATCTCAATTTTCTGTGGATGCTCAGAGTTGCCAAAGGAACTCGAGATAAATAGAGCCCAAATATTTGAAGGAAAGCATGATGCTTTATTTCTAGCTGGTTGTCCCAAACCATTAAAGAATCTCCTACCAAGTCAGTTTGGAGTGAAAACAGGTATGAGCTGGGAAGGCTTTTTTTTTTTTTTTCCCCCTTAGGGCTAATGGCCTGGAAAGGAGTAGACTGAATGATTATTTTCCCTTGAGTCCCACCCTGAGTCCCTTGGCCTAATTATTCAAAGTTATTATTCATATACTAGTTACTCAAAGTGGGTTGAATCAGACAATTTGTTGCTACATTGTCTTCAAGGAAGTGGGAAACTTTACAAGAAAACCTTCCTTGTAGAGAAGCATTTTAGTATGTCTCCTTCCATCTTCATCCCTTGTATCATCATGAAATCAGAGCACACTATCACAGATGTTCCTTTTTTTTTTTTTTGCGGTACGTGGGCCTCTCACTGCCGTGGTCTCTCCCGCTGCGGAGCACAGGCTCCGGACGCGCAGGCTCTGCGGCCATGGCTCACGGGCCCAGCCGCTCCGTGGCATGTGGGATCCTCCTGGACCGGGTCACGAACCAGCGTCCCCCGCATCAGCAGGCGAACCCTCAACCACTGCGCCACCAGGGAAGCCCCAGATGTTCCTATTTAATCATCTTTTCCTGTAGCCTATTTACTTCATCTCAAGGCATTCATCAAAACCCGAAATAATATCTCTGCTTACTCTTTTATTGACTAAGATCCTTAAAAGTAGGGACTAGTACTGTTTTATTTTCAATTATATACCCACTTCTAATTTAACAGCTGATGCATCACAGGATCACAATGAAAATGTGGTGGATAAATGACTGAACAGAATACTCACCAGATATATTAGAGCTTCTCTATCTTGGTGAGGACTCCAGAACTTTTGGTGAACCTATAATATGCTTTCATATTATATCACTTTATTTACCTTCAGTGAATTGATCAGTTAAGCCTGTGGCTTATTAAGATTCTTTCTGTTCTCAAATAAAGACATCAAAACAGGTATCAGATAAAGCCTCATGAAGGTTTAAACAAGAATTGACTCTATAATGGTTTCTATTTGACAAACTGGAGCTGGTGAGTATAGCAACTCATATTCATAATTGAAATGTTCTGTTTTGCTTTGTTTTGTTTTATCTGTTGCTCACAGGATACCCTGAAATGCTTTAGGATTTTTATATGATTGCTGATATTCCTAGTCCTTATGATATAGGGTAGTGTGTATCACAATGACTTGGGAAGATATCTATTATATATGCATCTACCTCCAAACCCCAATGTGTTTTTTGTATTCCCAGGAAAAAAAAATGATCCTATACGTTTTGAAAAAACCATCCAAAGTGATTTTGATAAGCACTACTAGATAGACAACACTGCAATGAAGTGATGAACTACCATATATTTTATTTCCCATATCAAATTACACCCAGCTATGTTGCTAAACATAGTCCATTTTATTAATCTCTAAAAGAACCAAGTCCTTTTAATTTTGTTATTGAAATGTAACTGACTTACAATATTATATTAGTTTCAGGTGTACAACATAGAGATTCAATATTTTTATATATTACAAAGTGATCACCACAAGAATTATAGTTACCATCTGCATCATACAAAATTATAGCAATATTATTGACTGTATTCCCTATGGTGCATATTACATCCCTGTGACTTATTTACTTCATAACTGGAAGTTTGCACATCTTAATCTCACCTGTTTCACTTATCATCCCTCCTTCCCTCTGGCAACCAGAGGGATGGAACCAGTTGGTTCCTTGTATCTATGAATCTTTCTGTTTTGTTATTTTTCTTCATTTCTTTTGTTATTTAGATTCCACATATAAGTGAAATCATATGGTATTTGTTTTTCTCTGTCTGAATTATATCACTTAGCATAGTAACCTCTAGGTCCATCCATGTTGTCCAAATGGTGAGATTTCATTCTTTTTTATGGCTGAGTAATATTTCATTACATTGATTATATTATTTCAGGTTTTGATGAATGCTTTGAGATTAAGTAAACAGGCTTCAGGGAAAAAAATGATTAAATAGGCACATCTGTAGATAGTGGGCTCTGATTTCATGATGATAAAAGGGATGAAGATGGAAGGCACCAGATACTAAAATACTTCTCTACAAGGATATGAGGTATAAAAAGCAAGAAACCTGAACTTCTAAGAGAAATTGAAAAATGTACAAAAATAAAAAGAAATTCACAAAGTACATCTGAAGTAAAGATATGCAGAAATTTAAATGAGCAAGTAAAATATAATACATTGTTTTCAAAAAAGGTAGAACTTATATAATGTACTGAGGCCATAAAGGAAATCTCAACAAATACCAAATATTTGATATCATCATGCTTTGTTGATATAATAAACATAAAAGAGAATAAGATTTTTTTTTTTTTTTTTTTTTTTTTTTGGCCACACTGCACAGTTTGCAGGATCTCAGTTTCCTGACCAGGGATTGAATCCTGGCACTGCAGTAAAAAGGCAGGAATCCTAACCACTAGACCACCAAGGAACTCCCAAAATATGAAATTTTTAAAAAATCAAATATCTGAAAATAAAAATTAAAAACTGAAAGTAATGTTATTTTACATACAGTAGAAAACTTAGTGTTACCTGGTGGAAAGAATTGGAAAAGTAATAGAGAGAGAAAAATGGAAAAAAAAATTCTTGGTATTTTCAGCTTTCCAGTCCTTGTGAAAAGTTTGTAGAAATTTAAAAATCAAATAGTGTAAAACTCCCTTCAAGAGGTTATATTTGCTATTACAGGTGTGATTTGGGACATTTTTCATAGAAATGTCCAACAAATTGTTGTTATATAGAGATGTTGCATTTCTCTCATGAAAAAACAACTTACATGTTTATTTGTTCAAATGAAGGTTTTTATTTTATTGAGATTTTCAGGTACCACATCATATAGTATGAAATAATATTTTCCACCAACTCTTCACTCTATATGTTCTTGAATGATGTAATTGCATTGAATGTACCTTCAAAATATTATACAAGAGTATTTTAGGTAGATAATTGTTTTTCTTATTTTTAATGGTAAAGACTAATATTTCTTCATTAAATATAATGGTTTGGACAGTTATTATATTATTCTTGGAGTTTTTATTGGGATTATATATGAATTTTATCAAATGCTTTTTGGAACCCCTTGAAAAAGAATATGTTTTTTTCTTCTCAGGAATATTAAAATAATAAAATATATCAACAGAGTTTTCTTTTGCTAATTGGGATTAAAGTCTCCTTGGTCATGGTATATTATCTACAGTGATTAATTTATTTGACAATATTTTCTTTAGGTTTCTTTCATGTATCCTGCAGTCTTTTTAACTTCTGTGTTAGCAGAATTTTCTCACTTTGTCTTCCTCATTTATTATCTAAGTGTTGCTTTAAAAAAGAATATTTCCTACTTTTTCTAAGCTCTGTAAACATTTGAATCACATGAAGATTATGCATTATTTTTAGAGTATTCATAATTCAATAGTGTAGACTTCTGAAATAGTCTGGATCGTCAACATTTGTAGGAGTCATACCTTGACTATTTCCCCTCCATTTTCTGCATGGTTATTTAACTCGTAAGATATTATACTTCTTTTTAAATTTTATTGAACCTGAGTTATACTCAATTATAAGACACATCTTTATTTTCTGTATCTTCTAATAAAAACACTGCTAATTAATCTATGACACATGTATTTCTTTTTTAAATTTCTTAGAATTATATTCTCCATTTAGTGGAAGAGCTTTTTAATACTTATTTAGATGTAGATGTTTATAATTTACTTCCTCTGCATGTACAAATATACAAATTATAAACCCCCTTCTATTCCATGATGTTAAGTTATTACATACACAGTGACTTGAGACACAGCTCTATAACTTATATGACTTTGGGTCAGTTATTTAACTTCCTTAAGCCTCATGTTTCACAAGCAAATTTGATAATTATTCTTAAGGGATTAAATAAAATAATGTATGTGAAGTATGCAACATACTGTCTGATGCATAAGAATTTCTCAACAAATGATAACAATTGTTATTTCTCCTCTAGTATATGAGGGCAGCATTCATCTCTGTTTTCTAGCTCTGATAGTTTTCTTTATTTCAGTTTTTATTTTTTGATAATTTGAAAGGGGTACAAGAGAGAAGAAGTTAAAATGTATGTTTTGGTTAGCAATTTAGAAAGAGAAACCTTGACTATACATTTTGAACACATAAATCTAGAGTTTATTAATTATTGTTTTAATCATATGCCTTCTGTTCTTACCAAACTGTACCTAAGAAATTGAAATCAGGTACCACATATTCTTTACATGTTATTCTCCACTGTACTTGGCATACAGCTAGGGATATAGCAGGTGCTCAGTGAATGTGTGTTGAGTTAAACCACAACCAAAGCAGTTAAAACATGGTAATTTTCCTCCAAGCATTAATACTCAGGTTCAGTCTCAAGCTAGATGAATAGTACAGTAGAATCATTACCTTCCCAGGCCTGTTTCTGGGAGGCATGTGAAACATATCAGGGTTTCAACTCTGTTCCCGATAGACCAAGCATACAGATCACAAAACACATTCACTTGCCCTTCTAGTTGTCAGCCTATGCAGATCTAAGGATGAAATAGGCCCCAAAGGCAAAACCATCTTCTCATTTTCAGTGGCACCCAAGGCCAAGATTGAAGCCGATTAACAGAGGTGATGCAGAGCTAGTGCAATTGTCCTCTAGAGAAAAAGAAATTCATTTCCAAGACTTGTCGATCACACTAATGAAAGATATATCTGCTCCTTTTAAAAATAGAATATCAACCTATATAATTTTCTGATATTTGGTTTCAGAAGGACCAATTTTCTATGAATTTTAATGTACGTACTTCAATTCAATAAAGTAGCAATAGCCTTAGGGTAAGGCTTTATTGTGTGTGTAATGTTTTATTTTTACATTATTTCACACTTAGAGAAATTTTTCAAGAAGAATACAGGGAACTTTATTACACTCTTTTTCCAGAATGACCACTTTTCCTTTTTCCTCTCTTGTTTTATCATTCTCTTTCTATCTGCATATGTAACTGGTGTGTGTGTGCTTGTGTATGTATACACACATTTATTTTCAAAATAATTTAAGAGTAAAACTGTGATTATCATTATCCTTTACCACTGAATATTTTATTTATTTTTTTATTAAGGTATAATCGACTTACAGTGTTATATTAGTTTCAGGTATACAAGATAGTGATTTGGTAATTTTATACATTATGAAATGATCACCATGATAAGTCTAGTTACCAACTGTCACCATGTAAATCATTTTAATATTATTGACTGCATTCCCTATGCTGTACATTACATCTCTATGCCTTATTTATTTTATAACAGTAAGTTTGTTCTTTTACATTACTAATGTACAATTTCCAAAATCAGAAAATTTAACGTTAATCACAATACTGTCATCTAACCCACAGTTTATGTTTACTATTTTTAAAATTTTCTCATTGATGTTCTCTATACCTGCTCCTTGGTATAGGAACACATGTAAGATATATTTGTCAAATTTTCTTTAATCTCAGTATTTCTTTTTATTTCTTAAACTTGGTAATTATGAAGGGTCAACTATTTTATAAAATATCCCACAATATGGGTGCATCTATGTTCCTCATGAATAGATTTAGACTATGAATTTGGGGCAGAATATCACAGAAATGAAGCTGTTTCCTTTACCACAAATCATATCAGGAGGCACATCATGTTAATGATGTCACTTTGATGATTTTGTTAAGGTGGGGTCCATCTGGTTTCTCCACAGTAAAGTTATGAATTTTGCCCCTCGTAAGAAGTAAACAATTTGTGTGAAGATACTTTCAGACTACTTAAACATCTTCTTTCTAATCAAACTTTCACCTACTAATTTTAGCAACCATTGAAGATTATCTATAATTTCTTCTGTATTTATTAGTTGGTACTCTACTGAATGAGTTTTCTCTTCTCCCATATTAACTCATTAATCAATTAATTTATTCACTTGTATCAGTATGGGCTTATGAATTCCTATTTTTATTCAATAGACTTTATTGTATTCTCATTACTATTTCTTTGAATGATCAAATTGCCCTAGATTTGGTCAATACAAACCCCTTCAATCTGGCTTCTGTTTTCTTCTAGCAAGTCTCTAATTGCCTTAAGATTTTCCTTAACACAGGGTTCATTATCATCTTTCCACTTTCGATTACTTGTCAATCCCTTCTCCAACAGTGACAAATATGGTTCCCACTAACCTTAAAATTTGTATTTTTTTTCCCTAAGACCAAAATAAACCTAAAGTTCTTTCCAAACTGCTAACCCATACCATTATTCCACTGGAAAAAAGCAAACCTACAAACTAGAGTTCAGTAATGAAGATATTAACATTAAAAAAAGTTAACATTTTTTGTAAAATTTATATACAGTAGATGTATAATTCTTGAGTGGACAATTCAGTGAGTTTTGACAAATTCATAAACCCATGTAGTGTATACCACTATCTGAATAAAGGACATTCTTATTACATCATTAAATTCCTTCATATTATTTCCCACTCACTCCGAAACCACCCAAAAGCAACCAATGATATTTTCATTAGTTTTGCCAGTTCTAGATTTTCATATAAATTAAATAATAATATTAATAATAAGTACTAATAAAAAATAATATAAAAATTGATAATCCCAATTGGTAATTTGTTTGCCCATTGCTGTAAAAATGCCTGCTTGCCTTACTAATTAGACTATGTTAAATCTATAGGCCAATTTGAGAAATTTGGCACTTCAATGATATTTTCAAATTGTCTATTCCTAGTACTACATATAAATAAAATTGATTTTGTATATTGGCCTACTGTCTGTGACCTTGCAAAATTCACGTGTGTGTTCTAAATTAATTACCTTATAGAGTTGTTAGGATTATTTTATGTAGACAATCATGTCATCTGAAAGCAAAGTTTTATTTCTTTTTTTTTCCAATCTTTATGCCTTTTATTTTGTTGTGTTTTCTTATTGAATTTTTTAGGGTCTTCCATATAATAGTAAATACAAGGTGCAGGGTTAGACAACCATGTCTTATCTCTGATCTTACAGGGTGGTGTTGCAGTTACTACTGCTGCTTTATAATCCATGTCAAAAGATAGTGAAATAAAATAAACGTTTTATTATTATCACAGATTTTCTTGGTCAGAATATTAAACAGGGAGTGATGGCTTGTCTGTGTTCTGCAGTCTCAGGGACTTTTGCAAGGAAGACTCATGGTTGAGGAAAACTTAATCAGTAGTGGCTAAAATTATCTTGGTGTGCTTTCACTCATATGTCTGATGGTTAATTCTGGTTGTCAGCTGAGACCTCTGATGGACCTGTTGACTGTAGGACCTACACATGGTCTCTCTGGGTATCCTGAGCTCTCTAATATTATGATAGCTTTAGTGTAGTCAGTCTTATCTGTTCCCTCATAGCTATGAAAACTAGGCCAGCAAGCCTTTATGACATAGCCTTGAAAGTCAAATGGTATAACTTCTATTTTACTACATTTGTCAATGCAGTTATATACCTCAACAGATTGAAGTGGACCAAGAATAGGCTCCAACTCTTGATGGGCCAGAATAAAAGGTCACATTGTAGAGAATATGCGGGGTGGGAAATTTTGCCACAGAAAGTATACGTAGCTGTTGATGTTTTGTATCTGTCCTTTATCAGATTGAGATAGTTCTTTTCCATTCCTAATTTGTTGAGATATTTTACCACAAATGTATGTAACATAATCATAGAGTTATTCTTTTATTCTTACTAATGAGGTTAAATCCTATTGATTTTTCAATTTTTTAGCTATCCTTGAATTCCTTGGAAAACCACTACTTGTTCATAGTGTTCTATCCTTTTCATATACTGCTGTATACAAATTGCTAACCTATTTTAAAGAAAATTTGCATCTAGGTTTATAAGATATATTGATGTGTAATTTCCTTCTTATGAATTTGGCATACTAGGCTTATGCTGGTATTATAAAATGAGTTAGGAAGTGTTCCTCTCTTCTATATTATCTGAAAAGGTGTTTTTAAATTGTTATTACTGGGCTTCCCTGGTGGCACAGTGGTTGAGAGTCTGCCTGCCTATGCAGGGGACACAGGTTCGTGCCCCGGTCCGGGAAGATCCCACATGCCGCGGAGCGGGTTAGACCCATGAGCCATGGCCGCTGAGTCTGCGCATCTGGAGCCTGTGCTTCGCAACGGGAGAGGCCACAACAGTGAGAGGCCCGTGTACCACAAAAAAAATAAATAAATAAAATAAATTATTATTTCTTCCTTAAGTATTTGATAGAATTGAACAGTAACTTTTATCTGGGCCTGGAGGATTATGTGGGAGACGGTTTTAATAAATTATTTAATTTATTTAATGGGTACTGGGATATTCAGGTTTTCTACTTCACCTCATTTCAATTTTTGTATGTTGTGCCTTTCTAGGAATTTGTTAATTCCATCTAATGTCTCAAATGTATGGCAAAATATTAATAATTGTACTTTATTTTCTGTTTAGGGTTTAAAATCTATAGAAACATATAATTGTTCATTTTTGTTATTACACTTGATCAGTCTTGCTTGCTATTAATCTTTTCAAATAGTCATCTTTTGCTTTGATTAACTTCTCTAATTTCTCTTCTATTTATTACATCTTTTTACTTATTTTGGTTTTAATTTACTCATAAGATATAAACATTGACAATTGATTTCAATAACTATTCTTTTAATTCTTAAGATATTTAAAACACAAATTTTCCTCTAAACACTGTTTAGCTGCATCCCACAAATATTTCACATTTTATTTTATCATTTGTTTGGAATATTTTTTTAAAATTTCTCTTGTGATTTCTTATTTGCATGTAAATCATTTTAAATTATGCCATTTAGTTTGAAAATACTTGGGGCTTTCCTTGGTATCTATTTACTTCAGTGTAGTCAGAAAATATACTTTATAGAGTTTGAAGTTTTTCAAATATATTGAACCTTCTCTTATGGACAAGCATACGGAATATCTTGGTGAAACACCAGTTTTTTTCTGTTGTTTTCTATAAATATCAAATAGGTCATAGTGTCTAACTATGTCTTTCAGATATTCAACCCTTACTGATTTTTGTATCTAAAGTACCATACACATTACTGAGAGATATGTCTTAAAACAGGGGTCCTCAACCTCCAGTACCAGTCAGTGGCCTATTAGGAACTGGGCTGCACAGCAGGAAGTGAGTGGCATGTGAGTGAGCAAAGCTTCATCTGTATTTAAAGCCGCCCCCCATCACTCGCATTGCCACCTGAGCTCCACCTCCTGTCAGATCAGTGGCAGCATTAGATTCTCACGAGGGCAAACCCTACTGTGAACTGCACATGCAAGGGATCTAGGTTGCATGTTCCTTATGAGAATCTAATGCCTGATTATCTGAGGTGGAGCTGAGGCAGTGATGCTAGTGCTGGGGAGTGGCTGCAAATACAGGTTATCATTAGCAGAGAGCTTTGACTGCACAGAAACCATAATAAATCAATTGCTTGCAGACTCATATCAAAACCCTATCAGTGAGTAGCAAGTGACAATTAAGCTGCATCTGGTGACAGGCTTTATAGAGACAAGTGAGTTGATGTACTTCAATTGTACAGCTGCATCTGGTGGCAGGATTTAAGTCAGAATCTGACACTTATTTTAGTCTGTGTGTGGCCTGCCCATTATTTTATTTACCACTTCCATCCACGCCTCTTTCCCACACTGCATACTTGTCTCAATTACAGTTTTGGTAAGCCCACAAGCTAACACTAGACAAAATGAGTAACACACAAACGTCTCTGGAGAGTTTCTTTGAAAAGGGGGAGAGACCCAATGATGAAACAGCAGAAGACTCTAAGACTGCCAACAAAAAGAAAGCTGCATTTAAAAGAAAATACCAAAAGTCCTACTTAAATTACGGGTTCACTGTAACAGGTGGTTTACATCCTCCAAGCTCACTTTATGTAATATGTGGCAACCGACTATCCAATAAAGCCATGAAACCTTCAAAACTGCTTCACCATACGGAGTCCAAGCACTCTGCATTAAAAGACAAATCTTTCAGGCTTCCCTCGTGGTGCAGTGGTTAAAAATCTGCCTGCCACTGCAGGGGACATGGGTTTGAGCCCTGGTTCGGGAAGATGCCACATGCCGTGGAGCAACTAAGCCCATGCACCCCAACTACTGAACCTGTGCTCTAGAGCCCGTGAGCCACAACTACTGAGCCCACGTGCCACAACTACTGAAGCCCAAGCACCTAGAGCCTGTGCTCCTCAACAAGAGAAGTTGCTGCAATGAGAAACCCACGTACCGCAAGGAAGAGTAGCCACCGCTCACCGCAACTAGAGAAAGCCCAAGCACAGCAATGAAGAACAAACACAGCCAAAAATAAACAAATAAAATAAATAAAGTTTAAAAAGAAACAAATATTAAAAAAAGACAAATCTTTCTTTTTTCAAAAGAAAAAAAGGTGAACATGAAGAATAGAAGCAATTATTGAAGGCTACCACTTCATCAAATGTATCTGCACTGAGAGCATTATTTTTAGTGGCTAACCACATTGCTAAAGCTAAGAAGCCCTTTACTGTTTGTGAAGAGTTGATCCTGCCTGCTGCTAAGGACATTTGTCATGAACATTTAGGAGAGGCTGCATTTCAGAAGGTGGTACATGTTCCTCTTTCAGCTAGCACCATAACTAGACAAATTGATGAAATAGCAGAGGATATTGAGGCACAATTGTTAGAGAAGATTAATTAGTCACTGTGGTATGAAATCCAGGTTGATGAATCTACCGATGTTGATAACAAGGCAAAAATGCTTGTTTTTGTGAGATATATTTTTCAGGAAGGTGTGCATGACGATATATTATGTGCACTTTTGTTTCCAACCAACACCACAGCTGCAAAACTATTCAAGTCTTTGAATGATTACATATCAGGAAAACTGAATTGGTCATTTTGTGTCAGTAATGCACAGACAGAGCGGCTGCCATGACTGGACGGCTTTCTGGTTTCACTACTTGGGTCAAAGAGGTCGATCCTGAACGTGAGTCTATGCACTGTGCCATCCATAGAGAAATGCTGGCTCGCCAAAAGATGTCACCTGAATTTAACAACGTTTTACAGGATGTGATTAAAATTATCAACACATTAAAGTACCTGCCCTTAACTCATGTCTGTTTGTGCAGCTCTGTGAGGAGATGGACTCAGAGCACACATGTCTTCTCTTGTGCACAGAAGTGAGATGGCTTTCTAAAGGTAGATCACTGGCCAGAGCTTTGGAGTTATGAGAGGCGCTCCAGAGATTTCTTTTAGAAAAAGTCACCACTGAGAGCCCATTTCAGTGACACAGAATGGGTTGCAAAACTAGCTTACTTGTGTGACATATTCATCAGGGGAGAATGAAAACTGTGTTCAAGTTGTCAATTAAAGTGGCTGCATTCAAAGCCAAACTGGAATTCGGGGGGTAATGAGTGAACACTGTGAATTTTGACATGTTTCAAACATTAGCAGAGATTTTGAAAGAAACTGAATCAAGGCCTTCTTTCTCCCAGTTGGTGCATGATCACCTATCTCAGCTTTTAAAAGAGTTTGAACGTTACTTCCCAAACATGAAAGACCCCCAACCTGGGAAGGAATGGATCCGTGACCCATTTGTGAATAAGCCAGGTGAATCCACTTTCTCCGTGCTAGAAGAGGATCAGCTGCTTGAGATCGCAAATAATGGTGGCCTTAAATGTATGTTTGAGACACTTCAAATTTCCATATGCTCTGGATTAAAGTCAAGGCAGCATATCCTGAGATTTCCACAAAAGCACTGAAAAGCCTGCTTCCATTTCCAACATCCTATCTTTGTGAAGCAGGGTTTTCTGCAGTGACAGAAACCAAAACAAGATTACAGAGTAGACTGGACATAAGCAACACACTTTGGGAGTTACTGTGTCCCATCACCCCAAGATGGGACCATCTAGTTGCAGGAAACCAAGCTCAGGGTTCCTACTGATTCTGCATTGTGATAAGTTGTATAATTATTTCATTATGTATTACTATGTGATAATAATAGAAATAAAATGCACAATAAATGTAATGTGCTTGAATCATCCCAAAACCATCCCCCTGGTCCGTGGAAAAATTGTTTTCCGTGAAACTGGTCCCTAGTGCCAAAAATGTTGGGGACTGCTGTCTTAAAATATTTAATTCTAATAAAGAAATTTGTGTTATTGTGCAATATTTCTCTTTATCCCTTGCAATATTTTTTGTCTAGTAGTTTATTTCATCTGATAGTATTTCCAGCTATGGGCATAATTATAGCCCACTAAAAAGTCCACATAATAATTTCCAGAGACTGTGAAAAGTTATGGAGCAGAAGAATTAAGTTATTTAATCAGCTGACCTAGGCATGGACAGATTATACTGAATTATCTGAGTGAGTCCAATATAATCACAAGGATTTTTATAAGTGAAAGAGGGAGGAAAGAGAGTCAGTCAGAGAAGGAATAGTGACACAACAAAAGCAAAGTTCAGAATGATTTGATTGCCTACTTTTAAGATGGTAGTCAGCCATGAGATAAGATATGGCGTCATTTCTAGAAAATGGAAAAGGCAAGGAAAAGGATTTTCCCCTTGAAGAGTTGCAGACCTGCCTACACCTTGAATGAGCCCAGTGGGACTCATTTTGGATTTCTGACCTCCAAAACTACAAGGTAACATATTTGTATTATTTTAAGAAACCAAATTGGTGATAATTTTGTTACTGTAGTGGTAAGAAACTAATAGACCAGACTTCTTATACTTATTTTTTATGGTATATCCTTTTTATACTTTTATTTTCATCCTGTGTCATATTTCAGAATGCTTATGGATTAATCTTAATTTATATCTTATTTGACAATATCTACCTTATAACTGGAGTTTTCAGCTCAAAGACACACAATGTAATTATTGATACTGTTGGATTTAGTTATTCTATTTTGCTATTTTTTCTAACTTTTCTTCTATTTATTCTTTATACTTTCTTTTGTGTTAAATATTGTTTTTATATTATATTTTAATTTGTTTAGTGGATTTTAGATATGGCTCATTTCATTCTTTAGTAGCTGCTCTAGAAATTTTAGTGTATGCTTAACAAAGCACTCAATTTATAGTAAATGTTGTAGAACTCTATGTATATTTAGACATCTGTAATGGTATTGTTGCATTGTCCATTGTTAGACATCTGTAATGGTATTGTTGCATTGTCCATTGTTAGACATCTGTAATGGTATTGTTGCATTGTCCATTGTTAGACATCTGTAATGGTATTGTTGCATTGTCCATTGTTAGACATCTGTAATGGTATTGTTGCATTGTCCATTGTTAGACATCTGTAATGGTATTGTTGCATTGTCCATTGTTAGACATCTGTAATGGTATTGTTGCATTGTCCATTGTTAGACATCTGTAATGGTATTGTTGCATTGTCCATTGTTAGACATCTGTAATGGTATTGTTGCATTGTCCATTGTTAGACATCTGTAATGGTATTGTTGCATTGTCCATTGTTAGACATCTGTAATGGTATTGTTGCATTGTCCATTGTTAGACATCTGTAATGGTATTGTTGCATTGTCCATTGTTAGACATCTGTAATGGTATTGTTGCATTGTCCATTGTTAGACATCTGTAATGGTATTGTTGCATTGTCCATTGTTAGACATCTGTAATGGTATTGTTGCATTGTCCATTGTTAGACATCTGTAATGGTATTGTTGCATTGTCCATTGTTAGACATCTGTAATGGTATTGTTGCATTGTCCATTGTTAGACATCTGTAATGGTATTGTTGCATTGTCCATTGTTAGACATCTGTAATGGTATTGTTGCATTGTCCATTGTTAGACTTTAGACATCTGTAATGGTATTGCTGCATTGTCCACTCTTTCCACTTTTTGTGTTATTGTCATATGCACTGCATTTACATATGTTGGAAAAATCATCATTCAGAAGGGAATGATATATCCTTTTTTAAAAAAAGTCATATGTGTTTTAAAGAATCCTTCAGGCTGGAAAAAAATGGTATCAAATGAAAACTTGAAACTATAGAAATGCATAAAAAGTACTAATAGTGGCAAATATACACATAAATATAGAGGAATGCAGGATAATTTTTAGTTTTTAAAATTTCATTTTTTCATATTACATCTTTTTATTGAATTTTCTATGCAAATTCACTTGGTATTCTCTTTTGCTTTCATGAGTATACAAAGTCAATCTGGGAATTTTTCTTATACTTTTCAGTTCTGAGAATTTCCATTTGGTTCCTTTTTTATAGTTTCCATTTATCTTTGAAATTCCCCCATCTGATCATTTATTAAAACTATATTTTTATTTAAGTCCTTAAACATATTTGTAATAGCAGTTTTAACACTAATTTCAATATCTGGGTCATCTCAGCATATGGTTCCAATAATTGCCTTTTCTCTTGATAATTGGTCACATTTTATTGTTTTCTCATATGTTTAGAACTTTTGATCTAATACTGGAATTGTAGATAATATGTTTTAGAGATTCTGGATACTGATATCTTCTTCTGAGGAATGCTGATGTTTTATCCTATCCAAGATGTTTAACTTGACTGCGCCTAAATTCCAAACTCTGTCATACTTATAATGGGCAGTAACTGAAGGTCATACTCACTTATTTTAGCTGTTATTTTCTGCAAGACCCCTTTGTTCTATTCTGTGGATCTCTAAATGAAAAGTCACATATGGAATTAGGCAGAGTTCTATACAAATTTTGGGACACCTTTTTTCTTCAACTATTTCTATTCTGGAATTTATCCTTCATTCTTCAGACAGTCTGGAGGCCCTGAATTTATTCTTCTAACTTCTTATTCCATTAAGAGTTTGGCTTTCTGCTTGAGTCCCAGTTACCCAATACAGCATAGAGTTTTATTCTCAAATACTTAGATATCATCTAAATTAATGACTACATAATACTGATAAGAAAATACAGAGCTTAGATCAGATAATCATTCTTTTAGAGATGTTAGATATTAATATGGCCATTTCAGCAGAATTAAGCATCTTAAAAGACTGCTTCCACTCTTCCTATACAGCTTCACTTTAATATGTGCAATAATTTATAACAAAATTAATTTTTAAGACTAGTCAAAAACAAAATCATCTTTTACATGTTCACAAAATTGTGTCTGTTAATTTGAGGAAGAGAATGGAAGGCTAGAAAAGAGATGTCAATTAAGAAATTGAAGGGTTAGGGAACAATGTCTGATAAGAAATCATGTTACTGCTCTGAAAACCTGCAATATAGTGTCATCATTGAGAGGAAATTGCTAGATTATTCCACAGGATGCCAATAACTAGGTAATTTACTCTGTGGATATACTGTAATTGCCATGTAATTAGAATAATTGCATTTTGGGAGCAGGATATGCACTTATGCTAGGTTGTGATCTCACTCAATAGTCAGCCTTTGCAATTTGGTTTTCAGATGTTGAAAATTTAAGATTAGGTCAAAGCTTCTTTTTAGCTCTAGCTACAGACATATTTCTCATCGCTGAACTGACATCATTTTGAAAATCTTATCCTTCTGCTTAGTTCCAGGGTATCCTCTCTCTGTATCACCAACAGCCTTTGGTGGTGAATACCCTAAATTCCTGTCTATTTTTTGTGTTTCTTCTAAGTTTCATTTATATGTTTCTTACTCCAAAATTTATATCTTTCTGCCCCAATTTCTTTCCTAAGTTTCAAACTTAAGTGTTCCAATATCTTCTCAGTGTTCTCCACAGAAATATCTAATAGACGTATCAAAATTAACATGCCTAAAATTCTAGGTTTTTTCTTAACTTACCCCAACCTGTCTTTCCCAGTCTTTTGCATTACAGTAAATGTATCATTAACACAGGAGCTTACACAAAATATATACAGGTTATTGTTAAATCCTTCACCTGTTATTCCCTCATATTCCATATAAAATATTTTCAAATATGTTCCAAACCTGGGGAATTTTTCCACCACCACTATTGCTACCTTAGCTCAAGCCATTATCTTTTCCATTCTTGGTTTCTGCAGTGTCTTAATTTTAACCTCCCCTTTATAATTTGTTCTCTATACAACAAAACCAATAATCTGTATAACATATAAATTATATCACAATACTACCTATTAAAATCCCACCATTTATTTACCATAATGTTTAGAATCAAACCCTAACTTCTTAACATGGCCTAAAACCCTAATTTCTTAACATGACCCTCATAATCTTATTTCTATTTATTTTTCTAACATCATATCTTGGCTCTTCAAAGCCAAGATTTTTTGAACTTGCTAAACATAGTTCTGTGTTAGAGC
>NW_020174918.1:1619628-1712225 GCF_003031525.2 Neophocaena asiaeorientalis asiaeorientalis | reverse complement strand
TTACTTCTATTCCTGCTGCTTGAAATGTTCTTATCCTAACCCTTCTAATTCTTTACTTCCTTGCTTCATTCAGCTTTATTTCAAATGTTAACTCAACATCAATGTCTTTACTATCTAGCCTCCCTGACCCCATCTTCACCCCACCATGCTCCATCACTTAAGTCTCCTTTATTTTTCTTTGTTACTTATCACTTAAAATGATAGATAGATAAACAAAGACATATAGATATGTTTAAATATGTAGATTCATAAATAGATATAAATATAGTTTTGGATTTTTTTTTACTTGTTTCTTTTCAGACTCCTTTAATAGAATACAAATTCTACAAAAACTGAAATTTTGTTCTTATACTTACAAATATAATCTATATTTATGGAAAGCGATTTTGGAAAATGTAAAACTTAGGAGAATCAGGAGGATGAAAATTACTTATAATCTCATGATTCTAGAGAATTACTTACAAGCAGTTCTATAAATGTCCTGTGTTTTCAGTCATTTTTTAATGCATTTGTTTATTTAAAGTTGTGCCAGTTCATACACAGAGTTCAGTTATAATTTTTTTCATGGAATTTTATATCATGAGCAATGCCTTATACTATTTATTCCTTAAAGTATGAGTTTTGATGAAATATATTATCTCATCTTATACATGTCATACAACCCTGTGTTCCTGATCCCTTATTTAGGGGTATTTAAGTTGTTTCTAATTTTTAATAAGTAATGATAGAAAGAATATTCTTTGACAAGCCTTTGTAAGTATAAAAAAAATATATATATATATATATAATGTATCTGTCAAGACATTGAAATTGTGAGTATATTCTTCTGTCTGTTATTGAAGTAGAAACTCACACACATATATATGTATATATAATTGTATAATAAACTTCATATTTCTAACATGGGGGGAAAAGAGACCAATCTCATGACTTGAGCTTGTTTGAATTTGCCGATTTTTAAGTGACTTACGTTTAGTGAGAAGCATTGATAAGTTACATCTTTTTGTGTGTTCCTGGTAGTTGGCTGATACATTTAACTCACCTGAGTGCAGCTCACCTGCTATCTGTCATTTACATGAGACTTTGCCAAAGTCTGAACATTAGAACAAAAGACAACATTTTTTTAGCAACCCTTATTTATCTTCATCATAAATGCCTATATTTATTTCTTACAAATAGAAATGGAAATTCTTCTTTCACAAGCCAGTTTCCATACTATTTCCACCTTCTTTTTCACTATGAAGCTCTATTTCTTTTATACATAAGAAAATGGAAATGGAAGAGAATTGATTTGTTTTCCGTCTATAGTTTCAAGAAACAATGGCTTTCTTACTTTCCTACATGTGCTGAATATGAACCCAGAGATTTCAGACACACTTCCTAAACTTTATAAATGTAACTCTAAACTAAAATCCTTGCAAATAAAAAATGCAGACAATATATTATGTGCTTATTGCACAATGACCCAGAAATGTTTATTTTCCAAAAGCTCTGTTGAGTTATATATGACCTGATACATCAGTTTTATGCTTTTCACAATATTTTTATCAGTAACAGACTTTGTTTATCAATATATCAGTATTAACCTAATTATACATGACTTAACATAACTGTGAAGTAAATGAAGAACTTAAGTATCAAGAAAAGGATATAAGGTAACTCTATCTAGCTAAAATATATGTTTTATACTGTGGGATGCTCTGAAAGAGTAAACCATTTAGGGAAATCTATATACAGTCTCTGAAGAAGCCAAGGGATTTCTTTTTGAAATTGAAAAAAAAATCATCTTTCTAGACATTTGAGAATCTGTTAGGTTTTTAAGTTTTGCTTCTTCAGGGAAAGTTTTGACACATCACATTTATAACACATTGCTGATGCTAGCAGCTGCCTCTGTGTAAGAAAGATGTCCATTTGCCTCTTCTCCAAGGCAAGCTTCAGGCTTTGCTTTATCAGGAGTAAGGTAGGCAAGTTTTGGGGCTCCCTTATGTTATGTTCTCGTTAAGCTTCTTCTTTATCACAAATGCTGCAAATAGGTAGTTTCTCCAGAGTGGCCCAATTACACATCATGGCTCTCCAATAGGCTGGGTATTACCTAGAATTATGGAGAATTGTGCTTTTCTTTTCTCACACTAAGAAAGCCTAACCAGGGCACCAAAACCAACTCTGTCTGATGGGTAACCTCTGATTGACTTCTCTGGATATCTGAGTAAGATCCTAAAATGGACAAATATTGTTTTAGTGATTGGATTTTTATATCACATATGTGGTAACAAAAAACTGGATATTTCTATCATATTTCAGTTAAATATCACAGGAATCTGGTGAGTCGCAGGGATGAAAATGATTGATTGAACTGATTACTGCTTGACTGACTGACTTGATTCTCTTTTGAAATAGAAATTAATTAAATTAAAAGCAGATTCCATTGTCTCCCATACCTTAAATTAAATTGTGAAGTGAGGGCTGTGAGCTTGAGATTACAGGGATATGAAATAATATTAGTAGCTTGTGAGCAATCATGACTCTCTGTTTATTATAATCCTTACCTCTTAATGATAATATATTCTACGGTCCTGGAGTCTTTCAATTTACCAGTATATCAAATGGTTTTACATGTGTTACCTTATTTCCAACAACCAACAAAAGAGAGAGAGAAAAAAAAAAAGATAGAAAAAGCTATGTTCACGTACAGATTATTTTTAAAAATACTAATCATTTTTTAAAACTATTTACTTAAAGATTTGGTAAAATGAGATGAAACAATGAGCTAGCTTATGGTATTGCAAGTGTCAATGTAATGGCCTTTAATTTTGAATGTGCTCATTATTTTGTTTAGTTTCCTAATTTTTAAGATAAATTAAAACTGGTAATTAACAATGTTGCAAAGTTAAAAATAACTGCAGAGTTAGAGATACATAGGTAAAGAATGTATCTAAGGAAGAATATCAGTTTGGAAAGCAACAATTGCAATCATAGGTATATCCCCTTCTGGCTCTGCCCATGGTTTCTGCCATGTAACAGCTATACATTAATTCAAATTCATTGAATCATGGAGAAAAGGTAAATTTATCAAGTTTTATTGATCTTTTTTCTTAAGAAATATTTTTTATTTTCATGGCAGTGATAGAAAATTTACTCAGAATGGAAAACATGAGTTTTAAGCATGGAAGGCAGAAAGCCAGGGGAAAATATCTTTAGTCTCATGATTTTTCTTCTGCTCTCCTCCAACGTCTCCTTTTGCTGTGACTGCCTCATGCTTCTACCAATGCTATGATTACAGTAGTGAGCAGTGCTGGGTTAGAACCACATAGTTAGGCTAACTCCTGGCGCAGACACACAAAACTAACAAACAGTTCCTGATAAATAGGCCAAACCATGCACTTTTCTGTTTCTCCTGATATAACCACCGGGCCCTACACAATATCTTGGACTTCCTCGTCATGACATCACGAGAGCTCTCAGGAACAAGATAAGCATAGCATGTATGCCAACCAAATCAATGTGTGAACACACAGAAATATTACTCATAGAGCTCTAATTGACTCGATGATGCTTAGCTCTGAACTCTCAAATGGGCAGAGTGACTGAAAAGAGCTAAAATTAAATATGCCCATCAGGGCTTCCCTGGTGGTGCAGGGGTTAAGAATCTGTCTGCCAATGCAAGGGACATGGGTTCGATCCCTGGTCCGGGAAGATCCCACATGCCACAGAGCAACTAAGCCCATGCACCACAACTACTGAGTCTGCACTCTAGAGCCCATGAGCCACAACTACTGAACCTGCATGCCACAACTACTAAAGCCTGTGTGCCTAGAGTCCGTGCTCCACATCAAGAGAAGCCACTGCAATGAGAAGCCCGAGCACTGCAATGAAGAGCAGCCTCCACTCGCCTCAACTAGAGAAAGCCCTTGAGCAGCAACGAAGACCCAAAACAGCCAAAAAGATAAAATAAATTAAAAAAAAAATGCCTATCCGGCTACATGTCTCCACTTCATTCATAGCAGCACATGAATTGCACCTCAGATGCACCGTTGTCCTGTGTGATGAAGAGTGAGGGGGAGAGAAGCCCCAGTAAACCAATGTGGACCAAAGTAAACATGGCCACAGAAGAACCCAGGAGAAATAAAAGATGCTGGTCTCTAGAGAGGTGAGGTCCAGAGAGTGGACAAGAAAAACAAAGGCACCGCTGCTGAGGAACCTACCTGAGATATGAACGTCTCTTTGCAGCTTGGAATACTCCCCCTATAGGCCTCTATGTTATCTAATAGTTTACTATTTTTACTTTGTATGTTTGGTTATTATTATTATTTTTTAACATCTTTATTGGAGTGTAATTGCTTTACAATAGTGTGTTAGTTTCTGCTTTATAACAAAGTGAATCAGTTATACATATACATATATTGCCATATCTCTTCCCTCTTGCGTCTCCCTCCCTCCCACCCTCCCTATCCCACCCCTCTAGGTGGTCACAAAGCACCTGAGCTGATCTCCCTGTGTTATGCAGATGCTTCCCACTAGCTATTTTACATTTGGTAGTGTATATATATCCATGCCACTCTCACTTTGTCCCAGCTTACTCTTCCCCCTCCCCATGTCCATTCTCTAGTAGGTCTGTGTCTTTATTCCCGTCTTGTCCCTAGGTTCTTCATGACCATTTTTTTTTTTTTTTTGGTTATTATTTTGAATCAGGGACAGTGGTATAATCTCTCTGAACAACGTCAGTGTATAGCAGCCTAGAGCCAAAATGTTTTATTCATGAATGATGTCTTTTTTTAATAAACTATAAAAATGTGAAACTATAAAAGTGACATATACCTAATAATGAGTGAACCAATAAACCCACCAGGCAACTTTGCTCTGCAAGTGGAAAAAACTGACTTTGTATAACAAATTGCAGAATTATTAATCCTGTTTGAAACCCTTTTTATATCACACCATTTACTTTAATTCTTATTAGTTTGACCATTATCATACATTATGCATTTTTCTTTGTACTTTTTGGGAGGCAAAGTGGTAGCTAATGTGTACTTTTGAACTTTCAAGGCCTCCGAGGAAGTTCAGGGGAAGGCCCTGACCAGCTGGTGAAGGGAGGGGGAGGGAGGCCCCCCTGCTGCAGAAGACTCTTTTGACATCTTGATTGACAGAAACCTTCAGTTTTCCTCTGGAAGGAGGTTCTTTCTCCAGGCAGGGTAGAAGAGAAACAAACACTAGAAATAAGCAGGTTTTTGTCTCTAGTGGCTTCCAGTAAGTTTATCATCACATCTGCCAAAGAATATCCTTTTATAATTAAATAAGTAAGTAGGGATGATATCAAATCCCTGAGATTTTAAAGGAATTCTGAGAAAGAAAACAACTATGTAGGTGTTAAGGCCTGTATTAAAAAGTTAACCCTGTAAGGCCAACTGGCCCGAGGCAGGGGAACGCAATCAGACTCACAGGTTGCATCAGACCGAAACTTTCCGGACCACCCAGTTCCAGAAACTGACCTGGAGACTTTCCGGACCACCCAGTTCCAGGACTGCCCTGGGGACTTTCCACCCAGCCCAGCCTTCCCGCCTTTCGAGGGGCGGGACTAACGGTCCCAAGACTGATGTGAGCGGTACCAGATGTTGCCACGATACCCGAAAAGACCACCAAATAAGGAATACCCTGCACCCTCCCGGATTTGCCACACCCCTTTCCCTTCTTTCCCTATAAATTCTGCCCAAACCCTCCCCCCAGGCGCAACTTCTCTGGCCCCTTTCTCTCGGACCAGTGAACCTCACCCCGGGAGTGTCCCCAGATAAATCTTGTTTAAGCTCTCCTCCGTTTTTGGTGCCGTTCCTTACAAACCCCCTTGCAAAAGATTACCCATATTAGTGAGAGGAAAAAAGCAACATTGAAAACCTACAATGTCAACACACTTTGAGGGAGGGCTATTAGCAATGCAAATATGAAACCACCTAAACTTGCATTAATGAATTAGAATGAGAGAAAGATAGCATACTTGCTGGCTTTCTATTAAAATATTTAAATGTTTTGAGAGATGTAGACCCATCCACCTATTTTAGATAACATTCTTAGCTGGAACGTCAATTATGTACACACTAGGTTTTAGGTTTTTATCAGATACATGTTATGATGAGCAATTCTGGACTCACCCTCCCACATGGAGGAAAAACAAGAGGATAGTATTGGTATAGGAAAATAGGTGGCACAAAATATGTGCCTGTTTCTCAGATTCTCAGAATTGGGGGGTAAATGGGTGAATAGGAGAAAGGGATAATTAGAAGAATATATTTCACTACGTTCCCTTTGGGGCATTGTCAGCACACAGTGCAGTAACATTGATGCCTCTAGCTGTGAGGGGCTCAGTCCTGTCACCAGGGCCCTGGAGAAATGATATCCCCTTCAGTGGGTGTTCCCATATTGCAATCACTGTGCATCAGAAGGGATGCATCATACACCTAGAGTGGAAGAAGTAAAAATGGAAAGATTAGCACAGGTGGGTTCTGTGAGGGCTTTCTGGAGCAAAGTTTTGAAACTATTATGGAATATATATTTATTGCCATAGTTTTGTAGCCTAAGACACCTGTACTACATACTGATGGGGGGATGGGGTCTGGAGGGATGACTTAACTTTTAAAACCATCACCTGTCCAGACAGAGACAGCTCTGAATAGATTTCTGGCCTTCTGACTTAAAGTTTTTCAGTACACTCTTCACACTCTAGATTGTATATAGGTACAGTCAAATTTATTGACTCATTCAGCCATTGAACTAATATTTACTTGTTTGTTTATTTATTTATTAAGCATCTATTATGAACTCTGGGAAAACAGTGTTAGCATCTTATAATTTATGGTCTAACTGACAGCAAAGCAACAACAACATATAATTATATAATATGTTAGGTACTGAAAATTTTTATGCAAGAAAAAATAAAGCAAGATAAGGAGTTTGAGTGTTACAAGAGAATTTTTTTATATTAACTAATCAGAGAATCTTTGATCACAAAAATTCAGCAGAAACATGAAAACGGTAAGAGAATAAAACCTGCAATAATTTTTGGAGACAAGTCTGCTAACCAGAGGGAAGAGCAAAGATAGTGAAGTAGGATGGAGCTGAAATTTACCTGAGAATCAATCAACTTGGAAGCCAGTGTGGTCTGAGCAGAGAGGGCATGCAGAGGATGAGGAGAGGAAGTTGGAGGATAGACAGGACCTTGTAGACAACCATTCAGTGTTTGGATTTTATATTAAGAGCTACAGGAAACTATGGTAACTTGGGGGCAGGACATTAAAATTATGTGATAAAGATTTTAAAAGAATTACTTGAGCTCCTCTGTTGAGAGTCAGGAGGTGAAGAATGGAAGTGAGGAGACCAGTTAGAATGCTAGTACAGTTGTGCAGTAGAGAGAGACGGAGATGATGGTGACTTACATTAGAAGCAGCTATGTAATTGGTGAGAAATGAACAGATTCAGGATGTATAATGGGAAAAATAAGCCAACATTATTTGTTTATTGCTTTGAGGAGGGAAGTGGTGGGGGTGGTGAAGTTTGCCTAAGCTAGATGAATGGTAGCACCATTTACTGAGGTAAAGATAGACATTTTGGGGGTCTAGAGAATATACATTTTATCTCACATATGCTATGTTTCTGATTCTTGGGGACATCTAAGTAGATAACTTACCCATATACAAAAGGGCTGATTTTCATACATGAATGATAATCGGTATTTCAGTAATATTTTAGGTTACTGGCAGAATAATAAATTCAAATAAAGACAATCCATACAAAATATTTCTGAGCAGACTACTCTAGTTATTTCACTAAATATAATCCTCCATTTCTGTATAACCTAAAGAGTGTTTTCTCTTCCATCTTCCTTTCTTGTTTGGAAGGTGGAGGCAAGATAGATGGGAAGGAACATTCTCAGTAACGCGCTGCAACCTCTGTGCATAATTCCCAGGAGACTGTCATTATGAAAGTATGTAAAACACAATGCTATACATAGTATCACAGATGTCAGTAGAACTAGAAAAAGAATGTTTAATGGACTTTCAAGTTGCACAAGTATACTGTGGCTGATTAGACTGACCACAATTTCTATGGGTGTGATCTTCTATTTGTTGTGACATCACAGGCATTTCAATGCCACTTAATCCCCACCTCACCATTCTCAGGTAACTTGTTTACCTCCATTCAGTTCTTCTGGGGATTTATCTTGTCCCTTCATTTGGAACGTGTTCCTCTGTCACTTTATTTTGCCTAATTTGCTTTTTTATTTCTATGTATTTGGTAGATTGGTTGTTTCCCAACCTTGGAGAAGTGGTCTTTTGTAGCACATGTCCTATGTGTCCTAGCAGCCCACTCCCCTCTGGTCACCAGAGCTAAATGCTCTAGTAGTGCCCCCTATATGGGCTGCCTGTGTCCTTCTGTTGTGGCAGGCTGATTAAGGTGGGCAGTTGGTAGGCGTGGCTGACCCCAGTTTGGGTTGGTTGCCAAGCACTGCCTTGGGTGGTGGCTGCCAACCACTGGAGGGCAGGGTTGGGTCATGAGGCATCTGGCTGCAGAGCCCTGGGGGATCATGGAATTGGTATTGTCTCACTGGTGAGTGGTGCTGGGTCCTGAGGTATCTGGCTGCAGGATCCAGTGTTACTAGGGCTGCTGCCTTCCCACAGGTGGGTAGGGTTAAGGCCCAGGGTGTTCCAGGTCCAGTACTGGCCCAATTGTGGGCAGAACTGTGTCCCAGGATCTCTGGCTGCAAAGCCCTGGTGGTCCCAGAGTTGATGTCTGCCCACTGGTGGTTGATACCTAGTCCTAATGGATGTGTGCAGGGCCCTGAAGGGGCCCCAGAGCTAGTACCAGCACACTGAGTGTGGGGCCATGTCTTGGGCCCTCTGGTGTACAGGGCCAGGTCCCAGGATGCCTGTGGGCTCGGAGGGTCTTAAGGAAGCCAGACTGTTGATGGTGGAGGCTGTGTCCTTGCCAGGCTAGCTGCTTGGCCTGAGGCATCCCAACACCTGCACCTACAGGCTGGTGGGCGGGGCTGGGTCCCAGTGCTAATAAGCTAGAGGGAAAGTCCCAAACTGATGCTTGCCAGCACCCGTGTCCACATGGTAAAACAGACTCCCAAAATTGTTCTGCCAGTGTCTCTGTCCCCAGAGTGAGTTCCAGTTGCCTCCTGCCTCTCTGGGAGATTCTCCAAGATCAGCAGATGGATCTGACCCAGGCTCCTTTTGCCCTGGGTCCTGGAGTGTGTGGTATTTGTGTGTGCCCTTTAAAAGTAGAGTTTATTTTCCACAGCCCTCTGGCTCTCCTAAGAGTAATCCCCACTGGTCTTCAAAGCCAAATGTTCTGGGGGCTTGTCTTTCTGGTCCAGGACTCCTGGGCTGGAGAGCTCAGACTGCTTGCTCCCTGGAAAGAACTTCTGCAATTGTAATCACGCTGCCATTTGTGGGCTGCCCACCCAGGGGCATGAGTCTTGACTATGCCATACCTCTTCTCCTACTCTTATTGTGATTTCTTCTTTATAGCTTTCATTTTAGAAGATCTTTTCTGCTAGTCTTCTGGTCTTTCTTGTCAATAGTTGCTCTGCAAATAGCTGTGATGTTGGTGTGCCTGGGGGAGGAGGAGAATTCAGGGCCTTCCTATTCAGCCACCTTGGCCACTCTCCCTATGATCTTCTTGATGCTTGATGGAGCAAAAAATGTCTTAGCACCCTTAACAGAAAGAATTTTGAAAGTGAACCTGTAATAAGTAACATGAATTTAGATGGCATGAATTTAATAAACATGTTGAAAATAAGTACGTGCAGAAATAGTTTAGATAGGTTACCTGATTCAATCAATATTTTAAAAAAATATTTATTTATTTATTTGGCTGTGTCTGGTCTTCGTCGCCGCTCGTGGGAGCTTTGTTGCAGCGCGCTGGCTTCTCTCTAGTTGTGGCGTGCAGGTTTTCTCTTCCCTAGTTGAAGCGCGGAAGTTCAGGAGTAGTGGTGTGCAGGCTTAGTTGCCCTGTGGCACGTGGGATCTTAGTTCCCTGACCAGGGATCAAACCCATGTCCCCTGCATTGGAAGACGGATTCCTTACCTCGGATCACCAGGGAAGTCCCCTCAACCAATATTATAAATAAAATTTTAAAACTAGCACCAATTGTCCAGGATTTGTTCCAACTATGTGAGAATAATTTCAGAGAAAATATAATACTAGGCCTTCCAAGATATAAGATTCTTCTCTGAATGGACATTGGGTTTGAACCCTTGTGTAATTTCTCCTTTTATTATGTAACACAGGGTAGCAACTAATTCCTGTGATTATCATACCAATCATATGCCTTTTCTTATGCCTTTTGCTTTATGAAATATCCAGACCTCAGTTATTTCTTCCTCATCCAGTGTCAGCTTTGGGTGAAAGTAAAGGAGATATTTTTCAACTTCAAAGCTTTTATATCCTTTGTAATCTAATATTACTTATGGTGCAGAGTTAGTCTGGCTTCTCAGAATATAGTTTCTAGGAAAGATGCTAGAGCAAACATTACCATGTTGTACACCAGCCTAGAAGACACAGATTTACTTGTTTTACTTTAAAACATTCATTTCCAAATGCTGGGGGGAGAAAAGCACAAACACTTTCATTTTAATAACTGCCTTGAAAAGGTACTTATTCAGCTTTTCAAAAATACAGAGTTGAGGATGACATTAATTTCCTGAACTGCCGAAGATTTAAGGGACTGAATCTATCCCTCTGTAGGTTTCATTCTCTCACCTAATGGTCTTTTCTGGCCCACTTCGGCCATAATTGGGATAACCTGAGGCAGGGACAAAGCTGAACAATTTAAGGTAGTGACCTTGCCCCTGGACAGAAGTGGTTCAGCACCTTGTATCAGCAGCTAAAAGGATTTGTATGTATTTCCCTTTGGATATAGTAGACAGCTGGCAAAATCGTATGCATATTAATCTTGCATGGCACACACATCTTCTCAGGTACCACAAATATATTTTTAAAATCTTTGGTGCATCAAGCAAAGGATCATCCTACTCTATTCTTTAAGGCCTGATGAAAAGTACTGAGTGATATATTAGATTTCTGAAGTTTTCGGGGGTGGGTAGGTATTGGGGAGCTTACCCTGCCAGAAGGAAGAGGATAGAATGCACTTCCATTGCAGCAAAACCAAAATGCTTTATGGTTCTTAAAGTTCCTAAGGGAATCACCATTAAACCCTGGAAATTATTTTTTATCTACATCATGAGAGGGGAGTAAGGGCAGAATGGTGTTTAATGCTTTTCCTTTCAGGAAAGTTTGTAGCATTTCAAAGCCTTTGGTGTCTCCAACTTAAACTGAATCAGTACAGCCACAAAAGTGTACCTCCTCCTCCACAGACCTTCTCACTGGATGTTTTAAAACCTACTGCTGTGTGTAACTGGAGAATTTAAGGCATTTTATGTGTTTGGACAATGAGTTTGAATGCAGAGCTTTATAAGGCTAGAAAGGTACATGAATTAATAACTTTATAATTTCATGACTTGGTAAGGAAGGTATATAGACCAAGACAAGAAAATTCGTGACTAGCATTTAAATCCCTGATTTGGGATGTCTCTCTCACATGAAAGTAAAGTACAGATGAAACTCATGGGGGAAAAAATATGTTGGTGTTATTTGTGGATTAATTTTAAAACAAACTTCCTGAAACACTTTCATCTGTTTAAATCACATTTTTACACCCTGTTACTTCACACCAGTGATAAGAGATGTGTTGGAAGGAAGAGTGAAATATAATCTTTTCCTTTTAGTTAGGAAATATTTCCAACATCTCTGAAACAAAGGATTTTGTATGAGAGAGGCTGGTCTGCTTTCTGTTTGCCCTTCTGACAATCTGCCCTCCTGTCCCATTTAGATGTGCCTACCCTTCTCTTTCCCTGCCCTCCCATGCAGAACTCACTGAGAGAGTACCACATCTGAGTTACCACACCAGTCCTTATATTAGTTTCCCTCCATGGAGCTCCCTTCTCCCTGAAATCCAACTCATCCTTCATTTCTGTCTGAGGTTTTCTTAATTGTAATCGAAGATGCACACATCCAATGTTTACTGACTACCTTCTATACTTATGCCACAAGTGTCTTTTACAATGTAGCTATTACAAAACAAGATCTCAAATTATATGTGTGTATACATTATCTATATATTATATACATTACATAATTATATACATTATATGATTCTATAACTAGATAATTACATATATATGTACATATATATATATATATATATATATGTACATATATACACACACACACGAGAAAGAAGAGAAAAAAATTGTCATTTGTATTCTTCATAACAATAATTCCGAGAAGTATCATGTTATACAATCGAGAACCCTGTTTCCAAGGCAGGGTTTTTTCTTAACTAAGGATCAGGGACATTAGTGTATTTAGATGATCCAGAAAATGAAACAAAAATCTAACAAACACATATACACATACATACACACACACAAACCACATTTTTCTTGTATATGTTTTTAGAAAATTAAAATGGGAAAAGTACTCAAGATCAAATTATGTTTATATTGTGTTATTAATGTATAGTTTCTAACATTCAAAAGCTAAAATGTTAGGTGTGCTGGTCATCACCACCAAAGTCCAATGGCAGGAAGGGTTACTGGGAAGGGGGAACATTGTGATTGTAGATGGGAGCCCCAGTTTACATCCAACCCAGCTAAAGTTATAAAATGTCAGAAAAGGGGTGATTGTTGATGTTTAAAAATCATTTAATCGATATAATTTTTTCATCATTGTTTCAAATGGGATCCTAGATCAACAGTGCTTCTTGTGTTGAAATATCCATAACAAGGGAAGCATTTAGTTAATAAAAGTGCTTCTCTCCATTTTTACCATATGTACAACTGAGTGTGTGTGTGTGTGTGTGTGTGTGTGTGTGCATCTGTAAGTGGTGGGAGATAAAACTTGATTTTTAAAATCTTTATTTACACATACTTGAATTTACCCCAAGACAAAGAAAGAAAACTATTGTGCAGCATCTTAGATTGCTACTCTTACTGGCAAGAAAAGGAACTATGCAAAATTGGAACAACCTTGAGGAAAATATGGAGCTCGAAAATTATCAGGCTGCTCTGTGGCTTGAAGCAGAGCAAGACAATGTAAGCAGGGCTTCTGTCAGATGATATCTTCCACTCCATAGAACAGGTTATTTAGTTCAATTTTTTGAAGCAAATCATGGAGAAATTGTCAAATATGCCATTTGTCCTCATCTTATAACAGTATTAAACTATTGTGAGCTCAGATGGCTTCTATTCACATGCTTTAGTCACCACCATGGATGTCCTAGGAGAAAAAATATCCATTTCCTTTTGAAAAAGATGCTTTACTGGAAGGTTATATTGGTGATGAAATTCTACTGGAACTGTCTTAGCAAAGTATTTCTTTTTATTGATTTCTCTGCAGGCAGAAGATTCACAGATAGCTGTAAACATTGAGGAACAGTTTGGGAATTTCTCTTTAGAGGACCTTATTTGTGTTTTTTGACACAGACAAAAAAACACCTCCCCTCCCTTTGCAAAGTGAGATTTGAGAACACTTACTTCTTTTTCTAATAGTGACCTCAGTTTTATAAATCTTGGATTTACCAAAATCAGATTGATCAAAATTTGCTGTCATCAAGTATAAGGTTTAATTAATTGTCTGAGGTGACATGTCAGTTTGTATGTCAGAGGTCATATGAAAATTTTAACTTTCACTCAGGCAAGTTTAAAAGTTAGGTTCACTTAGAGTTATTGCATCTGATCTTTTATTTTATTTGCATAATTTTGTTATATGCTTTTCTTCAAAAAATGACAATATCTTAATAAAAATGAGAGAATATATGTACAAATTAAAGTTAAAAATGACTACTTATGACAGAAAATAAAACAAATATCTGAGTTCATACTCATATCTCATAAATGCTGATATGAATTCATATTTCTTTTAATAAATGAATAAATGAGAAGGAAAAGGCAGCTCTTCCTTACAACAGAATTCCATAAATAAATGTAATATAAATGAGGGAAGTATAAAATCACTATAAGACAAACATCATAGTGAAATTTGTCACAATTAAGTTCCAGTAAACTATTCTAAAATTAATGGGTTAAAGTTTAAGATGAAAGGGTATACATATTATCAAAGTAATTTCCCCAACATATTTATAAACTACATTGAGAAAGATGGTAACTTTACTGTAAAGAAACCAGAAGACACCACCTTAATCAAGTAATCACAGTTAACATCCCCAGGAGTAAGAGATATCAGCCTCATGACCTCTTTGATGTGATTTATTGGGGAGGACACAGCATAATTTCTGGAGTATTGCTGCTAAAATACATGACCTCATCCCAATTAGGATAAAATATCAGATAAATCCAATATGAGGAACATTCAAAAAAATAATTGTGTGGTACTCTTTAAAAGCATTAAGATCATAAAGGACAAAGAAAGGCTGCTGAACCTTAAAGATTGAGGTGACTAAGGAAAAAATTTGGTAAATGTGATGTGAGGTCCTGGAGAGACTCTTGGAACGGAGAAAGGACAGTTTATTATTGAACTGGTAAAATTCAATAATGTCTTTAGTTTAGTTAATAGCACTATAACAATTCTCATTTTCCAATTTTGAAAATTGTTTAATGGTTGTATAAGATATTCATATTAGAAGAAACTGAGAAAGGATAAATTGGAGCTCTCTGTAATCTTTTGCAACATTTTTTAAACTTAAGTTTAAGGTAGTTAAAAATGTTCATTTGAATTAACCTATCAGTGAAAAAAGTTTAACATTGTGTATATGTCTGTCTGTGTATACTATAAACCAGGGGTCCCCAACCCCCAGGAATCCTCGGTGTGTTAGGAACCTGGCTGCACAGCAGGAGGTGAGCCTCAGGTGAGCGAAGCTTCATCTGCTGCTCCCCATTGCTTGCATTACCACCTGAACCAACCCCCTCTCCCCCGGTCTGTGGAAAAACTGTCTTCCATGAAACTGGTCCCTGGTTCCAAAAAGGTTGAGGACCACTGCTATACACCATCTACCAATAGATAATACACAATTTATTTCCATTTTACTAGAGATATGTTCTTATTTTTTTATTAGATTTAGAAATTGATCCTGAAATTTTTAAAATCACATCTGTAAAAACTTAGGATAACCAGTTCCTTGTTTGGCTTTATAGAACAACTTTTAACATTCTACAGCACCTCCTCATCTTTTCCTCAGTCCTTACCTTTCCTCAAGTAATCTCCCATGTCTGACCTTGTGAATTACTGAACCTAGACCAAGAAGAAAACTATGGGTCAGTTTGTGTTTTATTTTTTAGATTTCCCAGAAGTCTAAAAAAAATGTGCTCTATGAGAAGACCATGTGGATCCAGAAGAAATTTTTTTAGTATCAGGGAGCAAGAAAACTCAACTAAAAATCCAAACTAGATTACAGTGCTGGCTCTACCTCTAATTTGCCATTTAACTGCAAATCTCTTAAGATTTTCTACTTTACTATGCAACTGCCAACATCTTGTAACTCTCCAAGGCTTCAGTTTCCTGTCTATTAAGCAGGAATAATGCTTAATTTGCAAGAGTATTGTGACTATCACATGAGAGATGAGAGAAAAAAACACAGTGCTTGGCAGTGGTGAGTGATAAGTAACAGTTGTCAATATGTCCATTTGGTATTCTCAAAGACAAACTAGGTCAGAGCAAAATTAATAAGGCTGGGACCACTTTCTAATTGGTCTTCAGGTACATTTGGCAATACTTGGTTGACTGCAAGAGGACAAGAAAACAGTTTGGGGACATGTCAAAAAGGAAGGATATTCAACATTAGGATGAAGAGGCTTCTGTGACCAATCAGTTCCTAGAACAAGTGTGCGGGGGGGTAGATGGGGTGATTTTATGGGGTCAAACTGTCATAATAATCTTTATGAAAGTGGCTGCCATAGCAGGTAGTGTCTCAGTCTCCCTTTTGGTCATTTTCCTTACTGGAATCAAGAGATCAACCTTGACTCAGGCTACTGTGCTATCATCACTAGATCATCATCACTGACTATGTTGGGTGCCATCATACACATCCTGCTTAAAGATTTTATCCTCATAGTCTATCTTGTTGTGTACATCTGTTGTACAGTCCATCAAGACAGCAGCTGCCCTACAGCATTTAACATCCTGGAAATGACACACTTGATGACTGATATGCACCTTTCCAACAAGATTTAAGAGAGCAGTCTTTCTTTGATGTCTCTCCCAGTAAACAAAATCTCCCATTTGAAGATTATGAAGAGGCTGTTTAGGAAAATATTGCTGAAGGGTGGTCTTGACCTACTAGTGATAACAATGGTGTACATGAGTCCTTTAAGTTATTTTGCCATGTCTGCATGTGGCAGAGCAGATTCTAGGGTGGGAGGTGAACTACCTGCTGTGCTTTCCAGTCAGAAATTCACAGGCAGATAACTCACATGGCCCCAAAGGGATGGCTTGGATGGCTACAATAGCTAGGGACTGTGCTTTTGGTCAAAGGAGTTCAAGAATTTCTGAGAGGTTTGCTAGTCTCTGCTTAAGAATGCTTTTGTTTCTTTTAACCTTTCTAAGTGAGGTGGAGTATGGTGGGGAGGGCAGTGTAGTTTTTGAGAAAGAGGAACTACTTAACAGATTTCTTCTATGATAGTTCCTGAAAAATGTGTGCTTCTATCAACTTGGTGTAAAAGTCTGTCTGTCCCAAGTTGGAATCATAAAATAAAGCAGCATTTCAGCAACGGTGAGGACTGTAGCTTTTCACTACAACTCCTCCATATCTTGCATTTGAGGAGTATACTAAGACATGGATTAATTGATGAAAAGTCAGGTAAGCCCAATTTGTAGACCTTGAGGAGGATTCTAAGGTTTTCACTGACTAGTTGTCTGTCTTCCGCATGCTTAGGAAAATTCCTAATATTATTTCCAGGACCAAGGTTTAAATCCAGCTGTGGAGGACATTCTAGGCTTATGAACTGAGTTGACCTTAAAAGGAATTGGCAGATGAAAGTGGTAGGAAACTTATGAGGAAAAGGTTCAGGGAACAGAGAGGAAGAAGGTGGGCCTGAAGAACTCTGTATCTCTAACTAAGGGTAGAGCGGGGTATGAGGAAATATGAGGTGCACAGGAGGTAGGGCTCTAATGCGGAAAGCTGTCCCTTCTTTAGTGTCATCAAAATCTTTTCTTACTTTGGCCAAATAATCTTTTAGAGAAGTTAATCTGAGTCAGAATTTCACTTAGAAACTTCAATGTACCAATTAATTTTTTTTCCCATTGGGCTAAGCAATTGTATTCCCCTTTTCCCTAAGTTATCTCTCAAATGAGTAATTTTTGCTAAATCAAATGCTCCCCAAAGTGGTATTAGAGACTCACTTCACTGGCGTTTGCTAAATGATGTTAATGAAATTCTGCCATTTAAAGAAATAGGCACAAGAGTTAGTATTCTAAAGTCATATAGGAAGGTAGGAGTTTTCTCAGAGGTGTAGGAGATTTAGATTAAGGAGAGCCCATAAGATCTGGTCAGTCAGTGGAAAGTGCATTTTATGTCTCAAGCCCCTTACCTTAAGTTTAATTACATCTAAATACAAATTTGACAAGGTCTACCCCACTCCCGCTCATGGAAAAACAAGGAGAATAATCTCTGTGTGCAAGCTCTCAGGATGAATAGTCAGGATAGGAGGGGAATCTCTTCCAGTTTTGTTGGTGACTAAGAGCAAAGTTTGTCGCCCTCAGAATACCCAGGTCTGGAGAAAACCACAAACTCCTCAGCCTGGGAAGCTGGTTGGAACAGCAGACTCATACCTTGAGACTTCCTTCCTTATAACTAAACAACATTTAAAAGTACAGCAAGCAGAGGCAGATCACCAAAGATGTAAACCAAAAAGGGAATTTCCAACAAATGCAAATACCTAGGAATGAACAAATGAACAAAATACCAGAACTCTTAGACAAAGAGGGTGGACCCAGTGAAGAAGACTTACCATTTTGAGCAATTGGAGAAGCAGCTGCAGCTCAAAAGACCTGGGTGGGTTCAGCTCCTGCTCAAGAGCCAAAGTCCACATCACAGATCTGGTGGTGCCCATGTGTGGCACTGAGATAACTGTTAAAGACAAAACTAAGTCAGCGACAAAATTAATGAAGGTTATTTATTCATAAACTTACTGTTGGGGTCCCTGTCTTCCATCACTTTTGTTTCAGCAGGAGTTCAAACGTATTAGAAGGGTGAATACATTTTATAGACCAAAAAAGAAGAAATACTGAGACAGTCTCTGATTGGCAAGTGTTCTACTACAGTGGAATTTTTAGAAGTGGGGAGACTTTTTTTTTGTTCTTAGGAACATGTGTTTATCCTTAGGATGCAAGATGGCAAGCTGTTTGGGAACATTTCAAAAGAGGAAAGATTGTTCAATATTAGGGCAGAGGGTTTTCTGTGGTCAACCATTTCCTGGAATAAGCAGGGGGTGCTGGGGTACATTTTGCACTGCCATAATAGTCTTTATGGGGGTGGTATCTGTGATGTTGGGTAGTTTCTTTATATCCTATTATGATAATACTACATGCAGTTGTAGAGGAGAAGTAAACATCCAGAATCTCAACTCCTTCACTGAGGACAATTAGAATACATAGATTTCTTCTTATTTTGGCTATATACTTCTTTCCATCTGATGAACTTGTCATATCCTCTCTAAATTAACATCTTCCTTTGGTTTAGCTTTCACATGAAAAGAGGATGCGGATGTGCTTTTTAGGACATCTGATGAGATCTTGCCTATATCCCAGGAGTTTGTACAAACTTTTCAAAGAGCCATATTACTGTGTGCTGACAAATCCAGTGGCCACAGCTACTTGCCTGGATGCCTTCCAGCCCACTTTCAATTAAAACCAACCTGATCATAAATAAGAGACTAAGCTTTGCTAATGTGCTCACTAAATACTCCATCTTAAAATGATGTACTCTGGAGGCTATATTTCTTGGACAGCATATGCCTTTCCTGAATGATGAAGCCCCCAAGTATAATGTTACAACATGATTTATTCATAATACTATTTTACATTTATTATCATTTCATAAATCTTTTGGTTTGTTTGTTTTTTTCCTCTAAGTAAACTGAGATTGCTTAAACCATTTCCTCTCACAATGTTTAACATAACGCCACCTATCCTTGGCAAAGAACCATGTATGGGGAAAAAATAGTTATTTGAATTGTTGTTACTTTTTTCTCCTATATTAATTTTATATAATTGGCTTCTTTTTATTCAAACTGAAAAAACAGGTGACTACCTTTAATATATTTTTCTTTACAGTATTCAACTACATCATTCTTTTTTTCATCTCCACAGTTGAATTCTGTTTCTCTATTCTGTCTGTTCAGGAACTACATTTCTACAACCAAAATTGAAGCAGAAACTAACTCTGATAGGATTTTATTGAAACTGAAGAAGGGTTTATAGACTTTTTTCTCATAGAGAATCCCAAATTTTTACTTGCTAGTATGTAATTCTTGTAGCTTAAGGTTTTTTTTCCCTGCAAAGTACAAAGGCTATTTCAAGAAGTAATGGCATAAGAGAAAGCATAACATTGTAGATAAGGGATACCCTCTGTAGCCACATGGTCTGAGAACATGTCCTGATCCTCTTTTTGTATTTGCCTCTACATAATATATTGTTTGTGCTAATTAACACATGTAACTATAGATGGTTCATGTAAAGTTCTTAGAACAGTGACTGACATGTAATAAGTGTTTATGGCAGACATTAATGAAATTCATTAGTATATCTAGTTCTTTCAGCATAAACAATAGGACTGAGCTTACCTCTCTTTGAATTTAGGTGTGACTGCATAACTTCCTTTGGATAATGAAATACAAGCTCAAGTGAAGTATATCTTTTACAAGTAAATGTGTCTTAGAGCCAACGCAAGAATCTCTCCTCATAGCAATCACCGGAATACATGTTGGCATGCTCTGTGCCATAAGACCAAAGTGGCCTGGAATGCTGACCAAGATATGCTGGAGGTTGACTGTCCTAAGGAGTTACACAGTCCCACATTAAACTTGGAGTGATGAAGACTTTTTCGTTTTAGTTAGTTCACTAATATTTTATGATTGTTTGTCATCATAGCATAACTCAGACTATCATAACTAATATTCTAATAAATATAAGCTACTATTTTTATTTACACAATAGGTTTTGGAAGGAGAGAGATCATAGAAAGGGAAGGACTTGTGCATACAAAGTAATAACAAAAGGAGAAGTTAAAGTCTGGGGCATTCAAACATGAACTTCTTAAACATCAAAATGGTTTCAGGAGCTTGCCTCACTTCTTTTTAAATTATGTCATAATTATTAATCAATTATTCAACAGTTATGTGTATCAAATATTTTCCTCTGTCCTTGTTAGATTATTTTTTCTCTATGTTCATTAAAATCTCCTTCTATCAGTTTACTTCACTGCTTATTCTTTGTCCCTTCTTTGCCAAATTCATATCTTTAGTGAGGATCCACATTTAATTTTTTTCCTAGATGAGGACAGTAATGTCCTACTCACAAAACAGTAATGGTTCGCGAGTAAAATGGGATGGATTCCAAACTCCTTATCCTTTACACAGATCTTTCAAATTCAGACTCCCAACTTGCCTTTTACATCCTATTTCCAATTATTCTCATTCTACATTTTCACTTGAACTCACAACACTTCTCAGAACAATCTGATCAAATATAGCCAACCTTTATTCCATTTTGTGCTATCACTTGTTCCAATACCTTCTATTGTCACATATTTGATTTATCATCTTTCTAAGTAAACTATATCAGTATAATATCACTTTGCATGTCTTATCATGCCTAGCATATCCCTTGTATTTAATAGATTTTCCTTATTTTAAAAATATATGACACACATTTATCAATTGAATGAAAAATGAATATGTATGTTTATAAATGAGAGAATAAATGGATTTAAAGTTCTCCTAAAAATTCTTTAACTAAAATTTAAAAACTTCTGACATAGTATTACCAATTTATCTCTCTGAATTGAAATTTAAAGCATCATATTTATTTTTTTATTTATAAATGATAGCAGGGCAATATCTAAAAAAAACAAAACAAAAACAAAAACTACTGCAATGACCTAAGGTAGGGAGTTTAGTAAGCAAAAATCACTAACACTCAGAAATACTTACAACTGAGAAATAAGACACAGTTTATTAAATTTCAACTCCTAAAGTCATAGTGAGTCAAATTGAGGTGTGCTAATTGATCCACCAGCTGTATGCTTGAATGTGTATATGGCATCGTGGCACATAAAACCTAAGGGTCTTTACTCCAGGCCCGTGTTCCTTTAGTGGTGCAATATCTTCTCCTGTAATTGTTTTTCCTTAAGTCTGAACTACAGATTATATTTGACAAAGTCAATTATTAATTTGATTTAAAACAGCTCTGATCAGCTAACAGGGAAGAATTTTACTCCCATTTTACAGATCAAGAAATAGACACAAAGAGATCAAAGTCACTGGTCTGAGTATCTTAATCATTGCAACCATTCTCCTGAAATACGCTCATTGTTTGTTCTAACCTGTCATTCTGCTTGACTTTTTTTTTTTTTTTTTTTGTCTTGCGTAGTTCCTGGACCAGGGATTGAAGCCGTGCCCTTGTCAGTGAAAGCGCAGAGTCCTAACAACTGGACCACCAGGGGATTCTCCTGCTTGACTTTCTATGAGGAATTTTATTCATCTTGGGGCCAAAGGGGAAGATTCAGCTAATGGAAGAGCAAAACTAAGAACAGAGACTGACCTCCATGACTATTATTCTACCATTTCAGAAATTAACTAGAGGAAAGGTAAAATTTTAAATATTGTAATGTTTCTTTGCCTTACTTTGCATATATTTGTGGGAACTGTTCAATTTCCAGCTGTTGACCACCTAGGAAAGCCACGATGACTTCCTCCCCTTCTCACAATGAATCAGTGTAAACTTATTGAATAACTGGAGCAAGATGGAGAGAAGGAGGCAATTCTGCTGCAGCAAAAGTGATATAATGCAATCTGAAGACAACTGTGAATATTTTTTTTTCTTTAAATCAATCATTCAGTGGTTCCTCTCTATTAACGCATGTAATTGAGAGACGAATATATATGCAAAGAATCACTATTTCAACACTGAAATTCAGATTTTCTCAAGTTACACTCTTTTGGGAATAGAATACAATAGACACATATAGTCACCAACACAAGTATAATAAGAACAATTAAAATCAATTAGATTTTATGACTTAATTTGGTCTTCCAGAAACCTCTCAATCCAAAGTACTCAATGCTTCCAAAAGCACATTGAGGAACTGGAAGTAACTCTTCCGTAGTTGTATTATAATATAAAGGAGGAACAATTTTACTCTAAACAGGTCCTAAAAATATGTACCTCAGATGATAGACATTTTAAAATTATTTATGAAACTTTTGGTCAAATTTTCTATCCCTCTATCTGTCCTCTTACCTTCAGGTTATAGGACATCAACTACTTCTTTTTCATTTATTAGAACTAGGTTAACACTCTTTCAGTCGAGCACATTTTGGGTAAAAACAGTAAAAACCCTCATAATACATGAAAATAACTTTATAATTTAGTCAAGAGAACTATGCTTTAAACAAGGATTCTTCTACCCCTCTCAAAGTCAGAGAGATGTATTTATGTTTTCTTGATTTAATTGGCAAGTTCCACAGTGCTTCAAAAGTTTAAAAATGACAAGGGAAAAAAAAAAGAAAAAACGAGAGCTCCAGGATGACTTTTTGCATAACTTCACACAACAAGCAGGTGTTTGTAAGATCAACAAACAACAGGGACCACACTGCCCACCTAGCTTGGACAACTTCCAACCCACTTCCAATTAAAACTTACCTGATCATAAATAAGAAATAAAAGCTTGCTAACCAGTACAGTAAATAATAGATCTTAAAATAATGTATTTGGGGGCTGTTTAGAGACAGTAAATGAATTCCCATTAAGTTAGAAAATGTTAGAAGAAGATCTGAGGTCAGGATTCCCAGGAAGCCCATAAAATATTATCTTTTTCAGCACTGACTCTGATTGTTTTACAATGTGAACTGCTGAATTACTAAGAAGTTTACAATGTGGGCTGTGCCTGTCAGATGCCACAATGAGGTGACTATTTTTCAGCCCCTATGAAAGGTTCAATAAATGTAGCTGTCTGGCAGTAAACAGTTTGGAATGGACAGCATGAATAAGGTGATCAAGTTGGGCATGAGGCCTGGACATACTGTCTGCTATAAACCAGAGCATCCTTGTATAATTGCACCACCCTATTCAAAATAGGAGTTTTTATGCTTTTCATGGAGGAATTTTGGCTTATGACAAAGACCTAGAGCAGAAATTTAGGCAAAAACCTGCTTCCTTCCATTATATTAGTTTTGGAAGCTGGAGGAACAATGAGTATCAAAAGGAAGGAACAGAAGGAAAATGAGACCTTACAACATCCATCCTTCCTGTTATGGGTTGAATTGTGTCCTCCAAAAAGATATGTTGAAAACCCTAAGCCCAGTACCAGTAAATGTAACCTTATTTGGAAATAGGGTCTTTCAGAAGTAATCAAACTAAGATGAGGTCACAAAAGTGGGTCCTAATCCAATCTGACTGGTGAGCTTGTAAGAGGAAAATTTGGGCACAGACACAGACACAAAGGGTAGGTTGTTATGTGAAGGTGAAGACAAAGATTGGAGTTATGCTGTCAAAAGAAAAAGAATACCTGGGGCAACCAGAAGCTGGAAGAAGCAAGGATGAATTCCACTTTAAAGAGAGTTCGGCCATGCTAACACCTTGATTTCTTACTTCTAGTCTCTAGTACTGCAAGATAATATATTTATGTTACTTTAAGTCATCTATTTTTTGTTATGTTGTTATGGCAAACTAATGCAACTCTCTTTAATAGTCTACAGAGTTTAGAAAGGCTGGCACAAAGACCTACCCTACTTGACTGAAGTATTTCAAACCACCTTTCTAATGTCACAGGATTTGGTGGTTGACACTGCTTTAGAAGTATTGGAATAACAGGTCACCATTAAACAACATTCCAGCTTGTTGTCTAAATAAAGACATAAAAAGAGTTGTTACTCATTCATCTTTTTCCAACAGGAGTTGATAATTGAAGGCAAAGAAGCCAATGCTCATGTGTTAGCCAGAGCACTATCTTGGAAACATAAACTTCTTTGTGTTTCAAATGAAGGGAATTTAATACAAGAAACACGTTACAAGGAGAAACATGTTATAAGAGATAAGGTGCAAATTACATGATGGTGAGGCAATTCAGAGATCAGTAACAGTGGAAAACTGCTACTAGCTCTAGACCTAAAGGGACAATTGAATAGATGGTACTGAAGCTGGGGCTACCCAGTTGAAGCCAGAACCACAGAAATCCTGCCTAGTAGGGGCTGGAGCCATGAAGAGAAGATATACTCTGAGTGCTTCCTTCCTCTCAGCTATGCATTCTTGGCCAGTGCCTCCTGTTAAGCATCCAGATGAGCTTAGAAAATTCTGTCTGCAGTGGCAGAACCCATAAGAATGAAGTGGGAGGGCCAAATCATGAAGAATCCAATGACTGTGGTTTGCAATCTGGATTATATTCTACCCATAAGGGATAAATCATTTAATAGTTTAAGCAGGGAAATCACTTGACCTGAAATCAATTTTTAAGAAGTAATTCTGGATGTAGTGAGGAAAAAAAATATATAGAGGAAAGAAGTATGAGTTGAAACAAACAGACTAAATATCAGATATTGCAATTACCCAGAAAGATGATGGTGGGTAAAACTAGGTTGTAGAATATGAAGAGAAGTAAAGAGTTGAAACATTTTTTTCAGGTAAAATTAATAGGATTTGATGTATCCAAGTGGACTTCATTATAGTCAAATTCATATAGTCAGTATATAGTCAAAATTTTCAAATTTTCCAAAGATTCTAGTGTTGCTGGTTCCTCACAATGCTCTTTTGGTTCCACATGGTACTAGTTCCCCAGCTGATCCAGCCCATTTAATCAAATCATTAGTTTTTATCAGTTGCTTTCCCTGGACCAACCAACCATTTAACTGATTGCATTTAGTTTGCAAATAGTAAACTTGTAAAAATATTTGTTGGTTTGAACCAGATCAATTTCCAAAATTTATGCTTCATTATTACGTGATCATCCATGCCCACAGGTCCTTATATTGTAAAAGATCATCAACCTAAGGTATTGTACATCCCACAACAGACTTATTCAAACAGCTCAGGTTCTATGTAATTGTGGAATCAAACTGGGAGCTAAATGCATTTTATTTCAGATCTCTCATGGATGTATTTAACTAGTGGGAAATCAGTTATGCTTGATCATATTGACACCAGATATCACAGAGGTAGATTAAGTGCTAAAAGTAATAACTGGCTTCAGGGCATCCTACCTTTCTTCCATCAGAATTCTCATCCCTTCTCTTGCTGTCATTCCCTTTTCCTGCCTGTATCCCTCTTCTCTCTCAAAAGTAACCATAGACCCAATAATCAAAACCAGTATGCAGTCTCTTTCTCCTTATACATTTGTAATTTTCACAAATGTATGTGATATATGTGTAAATTTCCTTGGGAAAATGATATTACCCATTGATGACTGAATGAATGAAAGAATAAAAGTGGTTCAAAATAAAACAATCTATAATAGTGATTTACCAACTACTGGTAGCTTCAAGTAGATGCTTAGGCTTTGGTGGAAGGTATTATTCACTAATAAGGAGTTTAGAAAGATTGCTAACTTTTTTTTCCCAAAGAGTCATGTTTTATGACTCCATGACTGAGAAAAATTAATCAATGCAAGTTTAAACACACAAAAATTAGATAGTTAAAAGAAACAATACTTCTATATAACTTATTAACATAACTTGTTAAGGAACAAAAATAAGGTTAAAGGGAGGCATTTTTCAGTGTTTTAGGCCAAAAACTATCTTGACAACTCTTTTTTATAGAAATAGTCTTGATCATTTACTACAGAAGTTGTTGATTCTATAACCTGTAAGAGATATTTACAGATAATTAATCTCATTTAATCTTAAAGAGCATTCCTGATAAATGCATACTGCAATTTTCAATGTAATTATGAGAAAATAGGCTAAGAATGATTAAGGACCATCTTCAATATTCAAAGCATGTAAACTGTTAAGGCAGCATATGAACTCAGATATCACATCATGCCACAGCTGCCTCAAATACAATGCTATCATAAGGATATTTTTGATATAAATCACATTATTTAAACTAATAAAATTTACATGTGTGGTGAAATTCTAATTTCCAACATTATATAAAAACACATGCATTCCCATGTTATGTGATTTGAGAGGAAATAGAAAATATTCACAGCTATGTTTTGGTGGAAACAAATTTGAAATTATTATAGTCTACACAAGAATAAATAAAACTTTAGAATTCTTATGAGGTGAATTAGGCTTAAGAATTTTTTCTTTTAAGATCCTTATATTGATTGCCATTTTCATTTAGATGCCTCTTTAAAATCTATCATTTTGCTAGATGTATCATCTATCCCACCTCCTCTCAGGTTCTTTTTTCTATTTTTTTTTTTTTTAGTATTTAGCTATTTATTATTATTAATTTTTAATTTTTTGGTTTTTTGAAATATTTACTTTATTATTTAGTTTTTTATTTGTTTTTTTAAATTTTTATTGAGAATTTTTATTATTTAGTTTTATCTCTTTTACTGTCTTTCTGCTTTTATTCCCTTTATTTAATGATTATTCTAGGGCTCAGACATTTTTATTTAATCTTAGATTACCTTCAAATAATATACTGCTTCACATGTACTACAAGGACCTTTAAATAATGTATTCTAAATGGTTCCCTTACATTTTGTGTGTTGTTGTTGTCACATATTTTGTTTTTACATATGCTAGAAAACTACTAATTCATAATTTTGTCTTAGGAAGTCGATACTTTATGGTATTTATATAAGAAAATAAATTTTGTTTTACTTTTGTTCTTTCCAGTGCTCTTTATTTCTTTGTGTTTTTCTATTCCTATCATAATTTTTCCTATTGGAGAATTTCCTTTAACATTTTTTGTAGAATAAGACTACTTGCAATGAATTTCCTCAGTTTTTGTTTGAGCATGTTTTTATTTCTCCTTTATTAATGGATATTTTTCCTTGGTTGAGAATTCTGGGTTGACAGTGTTTTTGTTCTGTTATATTTTTCATTTCAGCAGTTTAATATATCACTTCATCAAATCTTCTTTGCATGTTTCTGATAAAACATAAGCTATAATCCTTTCTCTTATTCCTCTATACTGTGCCCTTTTTCCTCTGTCTTTTCTCATGATTTTCTTTTCAGGTTTGATTCTCAGTAATTTGAACATAATACACCTAGGTATGTGTGGAAAAGGGGAAATTTTATTCTGCTTCTAGTTCTCTGAGTTCTTAGATCTGTGGTTTAATCCAGTCATTAGTTTTGGAAAGTTCTTGGCCTTTGTTTCTTCAAATACTTCTCTGTTTTCTACCTTTTCTTATAGAATTTCAATTATATGTATATTAGACCATTTAATATTGCCCCACAACTCTAGGATCCTTTCTTATGTCTATGTTTTTTTACTATTCACCCTACCCTGTGTGATTTAGATTGCATAATCTGTATTGACTTGTCTTCAAATTAATTAATTATCTCATTAGCTGTGTTGACTTGACTGATGAGACAACCAAAGATGTTCTTTGTCTCTGGTAATATGTTTTTCATTTGTTGTGCTTTCATTTGATTTATTCATATAGCGTCCATTTCTCTGCTACAGTCATCCACCTGATGTTGCATGTTATCTACATTTTAAATTAGAGGGTTTTTTTTTTTAACATTTTAATAATATTTAACTGCCTGCTTATTCTAATATCTGTGACATGTCTGATTTTGGTAATTGTCTCATCTCTTGAGACTGCATTTATGTGTTATATTGGGCTGACCAAAAAGATGTTACAGAAAAACTGGAACAAACTTTTTGGTCAACACATTATTATACCTTATAGTTTATTTGTTTGGTTGATTTTTAATTGAAAGTATGACATCTTATGTAAGACAGTAGATACTCAAGTAAATCCTTTTTGTAATGCTTGGAGATGAGCATAACTTTCCTATTGCTACATTTTTAGTTTGTGGCCTTATTTTAATAAAGTCAGGAGTAAGGCTATGTTTGAACTTTGTGGTGCTATTGTTACCCTCAGGGCACTACAGATTTTATATTCTTCTAGTAATTACTTATATTAGGGTGTTGGTTGCAATCCCAAAGTTTATTTCCTTATTGTCTGACCCTTACCCTTGGCTTTATGTCTTCTTCTTTGTGCTTTATCCCTGAGATAATGTCTCTTGAATCTCTCCCAGCTGTATCCCAGGGCTGTTTTTACTCTATGCTTGTTAGTCTGGTAGTGAAGAGTTAAAGAGGGGAATATCCTTGCTCTTTGGATTAGACCTCCTTCTGAGTCAAACACCATGTCCCTGAGTCTCCAGGTGAAACCCTCACAAGTTTCCCCTAACTCCTCTTTCCCTGTGGAGTTAGGCCAATCTGTATCCCTGTCTGTCCTCCAGGAAAGCTTTTCCCCTGTTCCTCTTCCATCAGTGCCCTAAGGCTTTTGTTCTGTATGAGAGATAGAAATGATGATTCAGGCAGTTTTCCTTCCATGGCTGCTGTACCCCTTCCTCAAACAGCTTCCCACACCACAAGGTGAGCTGACTCAGTATTCTTCCCAATCTTCCCTGTGAATTCCTGGTAAAATTCTTGAGAGAATAAGTCTTCAAGAGGAATACAAACACCCCTATATATCTCATCCGCAGGGACTTGCATACTCTGGCTCTATCTCACATACAATCTTTTGTAATTCATTATAACTTTAGCTGAATTCTTCCTGGCCTATTTGGCCTCTGGCATCTGTCCTAGGTAAGCAAATGATCAAGATCTGTTTCCCCTTAGAGGCATCAGTCTTTCCTCACACTTAGGGTGAGTGAGTTACCCTGCCACCCTAGTTGTCTAACGGATTCAAGAAATCATTACTTTGCAGTTTTCTCATCCTTTTTCTTGTTTTAAGAGTAGGAGTGATGCTTTTTCTGACTCTCTGTATCTTTGAGCTAAAAAAAAAAAAAAAAAAAAAAAAAAGAAAACCACTGGATACCTTTTTAATATCAATTTAGACGATAAGCAAAAGAGTTTGTAGGATCCATGTTCAAATAAAGAGTTCTTGGTAACAACAAGACTCACCTTTTCCCACCACCCTTTGTATGTTCACGTTTGAGCAATCTAGAAATCACACAGCCAGGTACTAAAATCTTCTCCAAGCCCTTGCTTTTTCTTGTTCTATGTTTGCTTATCTCACACCTCTCTGAGATCATGTGATGTCTGTCAGTTGCAGAACCTAGGATAAGAAGGACAGACAGGGACTATTTATCTAAGGAGAGCAGAGGTGCTTTCGCTTTGGCATCTTTCTTCTCCCAGATACTGTTTTGTTTTCTGTCATCACCTGATGACCTTGTAGTTTTCTCTTATTTTCATTCACATGCCACACACAATTTCGGAGAGAAAGGCCCAAAAGGGTCTAGAGGTCAAAGCACTTTCAGTAATCAAAAATTAATTTTTACTAAGAGTGTTCTCACTCACTGACAGGAACTCAAGAGATACTACAGATACGACCAACAAAGTATAAAAACAGCTTTGAGGGCTTATATAAAATTCCTTTTTTGTTTTTGAATAGGAAGGGAAATGACTGAGTCAGTAGCAGTTGCTGTGTGTGGGTTTTGAGAGCTTTGTCCAGTAGTAAGGACAGACAGTCTGTGTCCTCTACATTCTCTTAATTTATCTGCTGTGTGACCTCTGTCATTTGTGAGTTCAGTGGGTGGGGGTGGAGTATGGTTTGAACTCATGAAAGGGAACTGAACTATAGCTGTTACTTCATTAAGCTCAGATAAGTTTCTTCAAATATAGATATTGAAATGAAATATTATTTTAATTCAAAATGCAAATCTGACCAGAGTTGAAGTCAGCATATCCAGACCTTGATTTTACCATTGGTTTAAACCAGCTGATGACCTCAAAATTTTAATTAATCATTCATTAAATTTGCTTCAAAACTGATCAAATGAAAAACAAAAAAAGCTTATCCTTTCTTCTGTTTTTCATACATCTTTATCTACATGTTGCTGGAAATGTGGATGAAGAGTAAAATGTAAATATACACATACTTTAAACACAAATACTGAACAATTTGTAGAGCCTCAATTTCTACTCAGTGAATCCTTAAGGTATGATTTTTTTGGTATTATGGAGACATAGTTTGCACTGGTTATCAGATTAGATTCCCAATCAATTTATTTCCTAAAAATTCTAGAGACAGTGAGAAAGGAAATTTAACTACTTTGTAAAAATCTTAATTGCAGCAAAAGTAGAAAAGAGAACAGTAAGGTACATATGTCAATAAAAAAGGATGTCTTTATTATCAAAAAAACTGCACAGTTTGAGAAAACTGAATGGAAACTAATTATTGGAAATAAAAATTGCTACATTACAGTTTTTCACCAATATTGAATTTTCATAAGAAGCAATTCATCAACAAGACAAATTAATTCTAAAACACATAATCCTGCCATATTGAACACATTCATGCAAAAAGCATTATCAGGATTATTACTTTCTGGTCCATAATCTGGTTATGCCACTTAATAATTCACTATCTTTGATGGAGCAAACCAACGTTCAGAAGAAAGAAAAGTGGATAATAGGTGGAAGGCTTTTGTGTTCACAGTGTGGAGGCATGACATTTATAGATAAACACACCTGAGATGACCATGCTTTCTCTCTAGTATATCCACTATAAAGAAAAGCCTCTCCTTCACTTTGCACCCATGCTATGATTGATGGGCAGTACCAATCACTTCATGGAACTTGTTGATGTTTGCTGTCATGACCTGAGCTCTGTGAAGTTTGTAATAGAGTGACAGGCAGGATTTCAGTTTGTTGGTGGTTTTCCTTAAGTAATGTGGGATCTAGTGATACATGGGACTTCAACAAGAGAAAGCACCATAAATTCCAGTAGAATTTTCCTCAAACCAAGTCTATATCCACACTGAAACTGTACTAAGGCAAAGTAGGTACGATGAAGAATCTTTTGACATCAGCAGCTGAGGTGAACTATTATCTTGGAATTTTTAAGAAATTTGATTAATAAAATAAGTACCCCATGACCTTTATATGTTTCAAAAGGCTTATTTACTTGAGATCCCATGCCCATGACTTATTGCACCAACATTAAGTTAAAGTGTTCTTCATACTTATTTACTGACTGATTATTAACTGAATATTTACAACATATCAGGGACTGGGGTGTACCCAGTTTTTTGTGTAGCTCAGCTGATCATGTTAATGAGAGTCTAATATTTGGAAGAGCTGTACTAGTTGTACAGATTGTCTCCTTCAGACTGGGTGGTTGTGATTTGACTGACCTGCTGCCCTCTAATAACACAGTGCAACTAGTTTGGGGAGAAACCAGCTTTTACTGTTTAAAATCACTGTTTCACCCTGTTAATATAATGACGAAAGGAATGACTGTGCCAATAAAATGCATCTCCTCCAAAAAAAAAAAAAAAAAAAGAGTAGAGAATTACCTTATACAGATGGCATGGTATGGACAACTAAGTGGGAAGGTATCAGTACTAGGTATAATAGAAATCCTGGGAAAAAGTAAGCCAACAAACAGAAAAGAAAACAACAACTAAATTCAACAGAAGAAAAGTAATTGACTCATGAAGGTGACGATTATTAAATTTAAGATGTCTAAAGACTGGAACTTAATGGAACAATTCTAGGGCAGATAATACTTGGCAGAAGTTAAGATCTGATGGAACGTTTACTTTGTTTACTGTCTATATGCCTTTTAGAAATAATCTTGTTATGCAAAATTTAAAAAAATATTTTAAAACTCACTGATTATTAACTGAATGTTTACAATATATCAGGGACTGTGATAAGCACTTTGGTAAATGTATACGTCATCATCTTTGTCTTAAAAGCATTCACTATCCAGTAGTAATAAGATGTATATAATAAATGGTATGACATAAATGTATTTCTATAGAAATGAGACATATAGAATAAGAATTTGTTAATTCTTTGTAAGAACTGGCTTGCTGGTGCATGGGGTGTGTATATTTGACCTAAACAAACATCATATCTTAAAATGTGGAAGTCAAAATTTGTATGAGTTAGGAATGGCAAACTAAATTGATATGATAGGTATACGTGGAACATAAAAGTATATTGACTATATATATAATATATATTATATATTTAATATGTATTATATATATATATAATCTAGTCATTGTTGAGTATCATGTTTTTTGTTCAGAAAATAAATGGAGTTGGTATATAAGAAAATAATGGTGAGTGAGGTCAAAAATTTAGTCTAGAATTAAACTGTGAAAAATATTGACCTCAATTCCAAGAAGTTTCTAACATAATTCTGTAGCTAATGGGCAAAATTATTGAAGGAAAATTTTTGTCTTAATAGCCACTCTGCACTTGTAAGTTCCATCAATTTAAAAGAATGATCCCCTACAACTCCAACATCTAATATAATTCCTTTCTCCATGGCTCTGGTATATTCTTTGCCCTATTTTCAATGGACTTCTCGTCTCAGCAAATCTCAACTCCTACTCATCTTATGGGACCTGATTTCAATATCCAATTCAGGCAAAAAGCTGGTATCTTCTCTACATCCCTCCCCCAGAATATAGATGCCATCACCAGTGTGCACTAACAAAAAGTAGTATAAATGGAAAGTGTACATGGAACTTTGATGTGTGGACTGAAGTAAAGATATGCCTACAGAATTTAGTGTCACTAGCAGTATACTCCAGAGGCAAGAGTATATTAAAAACAGAGCATGAAGGTACAGAAGATGGACTGGTAGGGGGCTCTCTGAGCCCAGCACTCTAGCAGAGCAACAGGGACTCTGAAAATCCCAAATTCAACTTGGCCTTTCAGTTTGTTATGAATGCTTAGAACTTTTAAATACATGATAAATGGGTCTTCATTGGTATGACTATCCTCGGCCTTGCAAGTAGAACATTGGTTGTTTCTATGCATAACAAATAATGTTTATTCTTATACTGTTGTGTATTATAACTGATTATGTTATAATGTCTATTACTTAGGTAGAGTTAATGTTCTTTGAAGGAAGAAACTAGGCTATTCCAATCCCAGCAAAATATTATGCATACAATTCTTAATCAATAGCTATTTTTACTGAATTGAGAAGAGAAAATTATTTCAATAGTCAAGAGCCAAATTGTACAACTATGCTGTATTGTGCTGGGAACTTTCCTTCTGTGTTATAAATACATTGGAACATTTCCTGTAAAGATTGCATCCAGGAAAATTCCCTATTTGTTTAAATAAAAATAAACATAGCTTCTTATTATCTTAGGGCATTGAACTAGTGGAGAGGAATCTTAATAGAATGAATCAAGGCTTCTAAGTGTCAGGAGGATAGCACTTAGATTAACATTCTTTTTCAGTTTGATGGAATGAACATTTAGATTAGTAAAGACATGGTTTTTATTAAAATTCAGCCTCATTATTCATAATATATCCTCAGTTTCTATTAGGACCATTTTAAATAAGAGGGACTAGGTAACTCTGCAGGTCATTTCAGGGGCATTTTGAAGGACTTTTTCAGAAATATGTCATAGAGTTTAAAAATTTACTATTTCATATCTTTCAGCTAATCATTATATTTTCTCTGCTGTCCTCCTTAAAAAATACAGGCAAGAGAAAAATACATCACAATGCTACTCTTGCCTTAATTTAAATATGCTTATATGTTCTCACTCTCTTGAGGAAATTGGAGATCAGTGTGCTTTAGTTGAAGTTATACATAGGCATTGGCATCACAGGAGTTAAGCAAACCTGGTGGTAAGTTCAATTCACCATGGTGTGTCTAATTTCAATCTCTGAGACATAGATGAACAAGGAATGTATGTGTCTAACAAGGACATACAAATATGTACACACATGTTTTATTCATACACACATTTAATTATATTCATTTTTGTATGACAATTCTTTATTATTTAACTTAAAATTCTTTGACACATTTTCAATGTCAGTATAATGGCTATTTTTATAGGTCAACCTATATAGATGGCAAGGACCTTCCATATGTCCCCTGAAATAGTCACATTGCTTTTTCCCAGGGTTCGTACAGTTTATAGAAATGCCTGTAAGGCTACGCTATATAGCTTCAAAGATTAGAAGTCTACCACAGCTATCACTGAGTGATAAGGAGACCTGCCATCCTGCCTTATTCTGCCCATCTTTCTGGACTGGAGAATTTCCTTTACCTTCCCTAGTGGCTTGGAGAAAATAGATGTATTATATTTCCACAAAGATGACTGCATACCTGCTAGTCTTCCAAGTCCAAGCTACCACATGGATTTTTGTTTTCCATGACCAGAAATGTAAATTTTGGCTTTTTCCTGAATCATGCCTCACCTTATCTTTTCCTTAGAGTGCTGGACCTCTCCTGCTTATCTATGTCACCAGTTTGTTTTTACATTTGGATCATTTCCTGTGTCACTACCTTGTCCTAGGAGGCAGGTAACATATCAGGATTTAACTACTTTCCCATCTTTTCCTGACCCATCCTTTTTAACAGTTTTAGGTTCACATCAAAATTAAGAGAGGGTACAGAGATTTCTCATATACCCCCTTCCTCCACACAAGCATAACTTCCTCCATTATCAACATCCCCCACAAAATGTTAGATCTTTTATCAAGGCTAATCCTACATTGACATACCATAATTCCCAAAATCCAGAGTTTACATTACAGTTCTTGCTTAGTGTGTGTTATCTGGGTTTGGACAAATGTATAATGGCATGTATCCATCACTATAGTATCATACAGAGTGTTTTCACTGCCCTAAACAATTCTGTGCCCTGCCTATTCACACCTCTGCACTCAACCTCTGGTAAAAACAGATCATTTTACTGTCTCCGTAGAGCTTCTTTTTCCAAAATGACATATAGTTGAAATCATGCAAATTATACTTTTTCAGATTGGCTTGTTTCACTTAGTAATATGCACTTAAGTTTCTTTCATGTCTTTTCGTGGCTTGATAGCTTTTTTTTTTTTTTTTTTAGTTCTGAATAATATTTCATTGTTTGGATGAACTAAAGTTTATCCATTCCCCTACTGAAGGGCATCTTGTTTTTTTTCTAAATGTTGGCAATTATGAATAAAGCTGCTATAAACAGCTGTGTGCAGGTTTTTGCCTGGGCATAAGTTTTCAGCTGCTTTGGGTAAATATCAAGGAACATGATTGCTGAATTGTATAATAAGAATATGATTAACTTAGTAAGAAACTGCCAAACTGTCTTTGAAAGTGGCTGTACCATTTGGCATTCCCACCAGCTGTGAATGAGAGTATCTGTGGCTCCACATCCTTGCCAGCATTTGTGTTGTCAGTGTTCCAGATTTTGGCCATTCTAAGAGATGCAACAGTATACTTTTTGAGAAGTATGTTTGAGAGGTATGTTACATATTTGGCGCACATTGAGCTAAATGGTTTGCTTTATTGCTGACACATTGGCTTTTAAGTCTTCCACATTTATGATATACTTTTGTAGTTTACATTTGTATTTTAGCTAAATGCATTTGTTGTGGTTACATTTTGTGTGGGCCAAGCGTAATAGCCCCTCAAGAAGTTTTGTCTTCCTGCACTTCCTCTACTTCTCCAAGCAGCCCCACACCTGGAGAAAGAATCTGATGCTTGGACTTATATTTGATTTGCTTGTCTACCACCGATTTGTGGTGAGCCTTCACAAAGTTACTTCTCCTTTTTGAATTGGTTTTTCTTCTTTCTTCTTCTTTTTTTTTTTTAAAGAAAACTAATACTACCAACTCCACAAGGCCTGTATCAAGACTTGTATGACACAACATATTCATAACACTTAACAGAATCCCTACTTAATAAGAGTGATGAGTGAAGAGTGATGATCCAACAAAGATATACACAACTGACATAGCTTGTTTCCAAAACTCTACACAGTCCTACCAAATATGCGTTATCCTCTTGACTTTATTTTCAAGACTTTATACTTTGGCATGAATGGGACCAGACGTGCCATCCCAAAATTATTCTGAGCTGAAGAGCAGACACAAGAAAAACTCCTTACCTTCATCATAATTGCCTAAAAACAGGGAATAAATTTCCCTTTTGTAAAGAAAATTTCTATTTGTAAAAGTGTCCTTTTATCCTGTACCAGGAAAAGGAGAATGAGTGGGAGATAACTTTTATCACCTGAGATGACTGGAATCTCCATAGCAAACCTGACTGAACTACCCTGTTTACCACATATTTCCTAGTCACCTTCCCACAACCCTTGCCCCCCTCCCCCACCCCACCCATTTTGGAAACACAAATCTCCTTCTGCATACTTTGTTATAATATTATCTAAGCCTCTGGATCTATCTGCCTCTTTGGATTTTCACTCCTTTTCTGTGAAGCTCCTCTGTGTATATGTAATAAACCTTTTTATCCTATTAATCTGTCTTTTAACAGTTTTATTTGTTTGCCCCACACACTGAACCTGTGTCTTCCTTCCCCTACAACCACCAGGGCTTGCTATTTTCTTTACAAAGAAAATTGTGGTCTCTGTCTCCTTTCCAGTATTCAGGTTCTCCGCTTTGACTTTAGTGCTTACACTTTCATTTCTCAACCACTATTATCCAGCACATTTCTGTGACCTTCAGGATAAATAGCAGACCTTTTCATCCTGGATTACCTCTGTCATCACTCTGGGCTTAGGTAGGTATCCCTCATCTAGTATTAGAACACAAGGTTACTAAGGTCTACAAGGAGGTGGAAGAGTGGGGAAATTATTCCAAAGTAGTCTCAGATAGAGGATTTTAGAGTCTTAAAAACATGTATCAGAAATCATATTTATTAAAGTCTAGTCTTATTTATAGTCTTTTTATGGTTTCTCTTTCTAACATACATGGAGTTTACAGTACCAACATTTCCCATATTTCTGATTCCTAGTTGATGTACTTCACATAACTCATTATTGAAAATCCAATACGAAAACTTTCTGTAATAAACAGATGCAGGTGTGTCTGTATGAACATGAGTCCTCCCACATTCTGCCAGTACCTTGTCATCATTCAGTCTTTGACCAAGGCTGCATAAATGATATTGTCTTTTCTTACTCATGTACATCTTTTTTTAAGAGTATACAGTGTGCCTACTCAGCCTTTGAAGATTAGGAATTATTTTCTTAAGTGACCATTAATGAAAGAAGAATGCATCATTCTTCATCAACCTATCAGCTGAAAATTGCTGACGGCAAATGTTGTTAATAAAACCACATTAAATAAAGAGAATGAATTTGACAGTTAAGTGAATAATTCTCAGTGGCAGGGAGGCCATATTTTTTTGGATGATTGGATAAATTGATATTTATCATATACAGATGGGTATTAGAAATGAACCCAAAGAGGGCAGCTTTTTTTTTTTCTTTCTTTTTTTTATATAGATGGAAAACAAAAATGTCACCTGGGAAACAGCTAACCTAAATCTTATTTTTTGTTATTGTTGTAGATATTAGTTTCAAAATGTTTTCCCCATGGGAGTCAGCAATCCCTCCCCACCCTGAACTACCAAATTTCAGACTACAAGTTTTCAATGGCAGCCAATCTGGAGAGTTGCATATATCTACACTTAGACAGCTGCATTATGGAACTAAAAGAAGTGTATCTAAATTCATGAGCCGATAAAAAGTAATCTGGTTAAAGTCCTTTTTTTATACCAGAATATAGTGATAATCACACCCTCTTGAATTACAAATGTTCCATAACCATTCAAACCAGTACTGAGTTACTGACATTATTTGAAGTAATGACATAATAAAACACATTTTAAAAGACAAACCCATAATTTACTTACTTCTCACTTAAAAAATGTTTCAGAAATCTTTTGAGATCATAATTGATAGAACACCGTGATTTCATAGACCATCAAAGACTTGAATAGGTTTTAATAAACCAGGAGAATTAAAGTGGCTCTAGTTTGCTTGCTAGCTATATTTATTCTCCACCTTCTCCTAGCATTCTGAATAATATAAAAGTACAGCTAAAAATTAATTAAAACATATAGTGACCTGAAGCTTATTTAATTAAGTTTTCTTCTAGAGGGAATGCAATAAATCACATATATCTGTATTCTCTATTTAAATTATTTTTAGAGTAAATTTGTAAATAGTCCCTAGTCTAGACAAATTAAGCATCATAGTGCACAGAAGCATGGATTCAATAAATTGGAATGTAAGAGCATTAACAAAGACTATTTATAATTCCTCTTGTGTCCATATTTCTATGGTTCAGAATTCAAATCTTACTGTTAAATTATCTTTGGAAATGGCAAGTCGTGATATTGTATCACTAGCCACAGACTGTTTGGGGAATCTCTCATTGGCTATGTTGAGTTCATTGCCTGGTTGAGCTAATTAATTGTGCAAAAATATGCTTAATAATTGCTATTCTCAGGGATTTATTTTATAGTTTTAAGCTGAGAGTTTTACTTCAAATGTCTCTTTATTTTCATTCTAAATAAACCTGGTTGAACAAAATTACCTTCGCCAGGTCTTTAACCCTTGAAGCATATGTATGGCTATGGTGAACAATGTGTCATGTTCATGTGTCTAAATTCAAAGCAATAGAAGGCAAGCAATTGACACAGATAAGTCTCAAAATTAAAACCTATAATGTTAAAACTAAAAATCCAAATCAGTCATTTAAAAATAATAAAACACATATAAACAAAATAAGTATATGGGGAAACAGCAGCAGGTCCTTTGAGCAAGGACAATTAAAATATGAAATACCAGATTTCTGCTCAAGCTCTGCTGAGTAGTGCCAAATCAGTAACCAAGGCTTCAGAATGCTCAAAGACACCTGGGTAAATATGTCTTGAGAGAGAAAGGCAGCAGAAATCAAGATAAAGGAACCAAGATGTAAGACATGCGGGACCAAAATGAAATGGATAAAGTATGAACATAATGGGGACAAAAAAATGGGCAAGATATAGTATAAATTTCAGATAGGGCAACCATCAATGCTGTCATTTACCTTAAGGAAGATAAGCTCTTAACTTCTGTTAATTTATCCCAAGGATTACAGGTTCCAGTGACAGCACAAAGACCATTTGAAAAAGTCAAGCAGGAAACTGACCCTTTTTACATTACCTGAGTAAATAATTAAAAAAGATTAATTTTAGCCACAAAATGGTAGACCATTTTTTCTAAATGTCTTTGAGGATTACCAAATAACTTACCAAGGATAATTAAACATCACTTACCGTAAGCCATATAAGTAATATAACTCACAATGAGAAATACAGTGGGGACTCCAAGATCTAACCAAAACTGGAAGTCATGGATTTGCATACCAGGAAGAGATCTTAGAGACAAATGAGTCCAGATCTCCCATTTTACAGATAAAGTAATTGATCCTCAGTCACAAGGTGCTTCTTAATATCAGAGACAGGACTAGATGTCACTTGGGTTGCTGTTACAATCATGAAGTTTAGAACATAAGATCACACTCAAGTTTTCACGCCATAATGCAATTGCCCTCTTGTGTAGGCTTTCTCCCTCCATATAAATCATAAAATTTATGAATTTCCTAAACACTTTTCTACTATTCTGTACTCATCATAGCTAGTAGCAAATACAGGGATGGGCGCACAAAGGAATTCTCAATTTCTCTTTAGTGAATGATTTAAAGGTAGATAGAGGAACCTAAGGGACAGGTGAAAACAGTGTCAGGATGTACTGGGCAGAAAACAAAATGTCAACTGAGAAGAAAAGAGGAGAATGAATGTCCTCATTAAAAATGAACTTCAGGCTCTGATCTAGTGTCCTGACGTTTGAAATAGAGTTTTAAAATCAATTACATTGATTTTTAAACAGACACTTTGTATCACAACCTTCTACCCTAGAACCCACCTTCTAGCTCTATGTATTTTTCAGTCTGGACCTGTTCTTATATTGCAGTGTTATTTTCCTTTGAGTGTGGAAGTTTGTAGATCTCGCCAATCTCCTTTATCTAGCATGAACACGTGGGTTCTCCGGGACTGTCCCTGAGAGAGAGTTGAAAGCAATGGTTGAGAGTACAGGCTCTGGAACCTGAAATTTGGCTGCAGATTATGACTAACTCAGCAAGCACTCTGAGACCTGTTACCTTAAACCCAGTGCTTCAGGTATTTCACTTGTAAAATGAGAATAATAATAACATTTATTTCACAGAAATGTTGTGCAAAATAAGTAAGTTAATACTGATGAAGTTCATAGCACATTGTAAACCTTTAACAAATGTTATCTGTCATCTTCCAAGAATTCCTAATATCTTCTGCCACTCTGATGGTAACTTTCATTTCTGGAAATTTATTTTTATAAAATAGCATTTCTATAATTTTCAAAAATTTCAGCAGTTAGGAAGGCAGATCCATGTCTTCAAACATCTTGGTTAATTTATCAAGAGAGAGAATGGACAGAGATCATTTAATCAAAAATGCCTGTCTTTGTTTGTTTGTTTGTTTGTTTGTGACAGATGAAGGAACAATTCCAGGGACATTCATGAGTTGGTTAAAACCACCCAGGAATCAGCAGCAGTGCTTCCTCCCATAAGTTGCCATGTGTTCTCATGATCACAGTAAATTGCTAAATCCAGTATCTAGTTTTATTAGCCAAAAAGGATCAACTAAAGCAAAATTCATGAACCAAATTAAAGTGAGAAGATCTCTGGATTGTTGAGAGTTACAGAGATTGAATTTTCATTTTATGATAATGAAGAAAACCTTGAAAAACTTAGGTGTTTCAGGTTGCAGAGTACATTGACATGCTGAAGACTTCACTAAGCAAAGGATTATAATATTTCTTGTGAAGGATTTTTCTGCATATAAGATACAGAAAATAAGAATTCTTCACGCTTAAGGAGAAAACATTGGGTGAAGATAAATTGAAACATTAACTCAATCCTAAACACATTGAGAGTTCTGTGGAAAATAGATCTGCCATGCACAACAAGGTAAGGATTTGACTCCAGAAAATCTTACACAGTGGAAGGCATATTTTTTTTTTCTACAAAAAGAGGTAAACCTAAATCTATCCATTTTTATACACAACTTGGGTCTCCAAAGGTGAAATATAGTTACATAGAAAGGTTAATGAGAAGGGGGAAAAATTAACCTTTGAAATTTATTATTTCTCCATTTCCATTGAAATGTCAGATTCTAGGATTCTGTACTGGAGACATTTATATTTTTTTATGTATGAAGCTTAACAGATGCTTAGTAGGTATTTATTCTGTACACAGAACTTTGTGGAATACAAAAAGATGAAGAGAGTTTAGGTCAGTGGACAAAGAATTGTGCTTTGTAGTTCCAGGAATGCTAAAGTTAACTCAATATATGACGTTGGCCATGATTTCACAGCTTCTCTGAGTTTCAGTTTCCCACTCTATAAATTGAGGAAGTTGGATAACTATTGCCCATTTCAACTCTAACATGTTGGGAAAGTTACAGTGGAGCACACTGCCAAGAACAGTGTATTTCAAGCTAGGAACTCTATTTCTGATCTTCTAACTAAATTATTGTTTGACCTTAAATCAGTTATTTAACTTCTACCAGACTCTTTTCTTTTCAATTATGAAATGACTATTGATCTCTAAAGTTTCTTGTAGGTGTAAAAATCTATGATTCAATTCATGACCCTGTCCTCAAGAAATATTCCATCCAGTTAAGGAGATAAGAAATGTACATAAAAAGGTCAATAGCAATATCAGCCAAAAATAGAACAGATGTCACTAGGCAATGCATGCCTTAATGCTAAATAAATGGGGGCAGATGGTAAGTAATATAAATGTGGGACAAGTGAGATCATCGTAGATTGGAATAGTAAGAAAAGTGCTCATAGAAGAGTCAGTCTAGCAGATTTTTAAAGGGTAGATTAGGTGTACCACAGGCAGAGGCATCTGTGGGGCTGGATGTTACAGTGAGCAGAATGCTCAAGTAGGAAAGTACATCCTGAGTTGTAAAAATGACCAAAATGCTGTCAAAAGGGAATGGTACTGGGGCCAAGTAGTCTGAATATTTTATTTAGGCATTTTTGAGAACTGGTGCTTTAGAAGGAATCATCTGAGTAAGTTGTAGGTTGGATACATCTTTTCCCTTCTTGACTAAACAATTACCATTTGAGTACCTACATGAATCTGGATCATCCATGGAAATGAACGCAAAAGGTAGAGGTTATAACTTCATTTGTCAGTATTATTGATGATCCATTTTCATGCATTATTTCTCCCAAATTTTTAAAATTAATTTCTCCCACAATGATCATTCAATCCAAATGTCATTTCCAGACAATTTCAGACCAATGCAAATGACAGATTCTTTGACGTTGTGGAAGTCTACCATTTGAAGCAAATTGCACTAAGAATTTAAATATAAGTATTTATCTGACAAACAAAAGGTGGCGTAGCCCTGAGGTGGGTGGTTGTTACTTCAGAGCCAGTGGGCCGGGAGCTTTACGTCACAGGGAATCATATAGAGCAGTGTTGTATAATGTTGGTAGAAAATCAGTATTTGCAATTGACTTCTTGAGAAAAGGTTCTCAAACCCATCTGGGACGAGGGCAACGCATGATTGAATGCCACATGTTGAAACATGGTTGTAGCTTCCTCAGGTGCTGCACAAGATAAAGGCATTTTTTTTCACTCCTCTTGGATAATTTGTCTAATACTTTTCTGGCTCCAAACCAGGTCCCTGATTCAATAACCAATCTCAATCAGAGATATCAAAAGTTTCCCCCTGCCCTAGAGTATAAATTCAACCTCAGAAGCTGTCTACTCTATTAACAATGTATTCAAATTGCAAGCAAGTATTTAATGAATGCTGAGTTTCAGCAGCAGCAGGAAGACTGGGAGAGCCTTAGGAGTTGCTGAAATGAAAGGGCTCTTCTCTTAATTTCAAATATCAGAAGACTTGAACAGAACATGGTATCTTAGCCATCTGAGTTTTTTAAATGTGACATTGGCAGACATACAATGCTCAGCTCTGTGGTACCTGAATAATTGAGGCTTTGAATCTTCAAAGTGCTGACACCTTCAAATGCTCAAGTAGTTTTATTTAAAAGATTCTTCTCACAAAAGAAGACTAACTCTGCCATTTGAGATCAATGCATTTCTCTGAAACAGTATCTCCACTTTATATTGAAACAAACTTGTTTACCACATACTGACTAGCTGTGTCTCATGCACAGAAAGTATTTGATTAAATATATTTCTTTGTGATACTATAATACCCAGAAGAATTGAATGACCTGGTCGGGGAACAGGGCATGATAACAACATAACATTTCCTACGCAGTGAATTTTCTTCAGATCTCTTGTCATTTAAGAAATCAGAATGAGGATTGGAGGATAATCAGTTTCACATTAACTATTACACATTCAACAACTGCAACAATAATAAAAACACAATTTAATTTATTCTTGCTCTGAGTGATATTTAGTGCACACTCATTATATTCTGGGCATTGTACTAGGGGCTATAAATACAGAGAGAAATACAGAGAAAGTAGGTGTTGTTTAAATTCAGTTTAAACTGTTAGGGGATGTTGAGAAGTATTATACATAGGCAGTTACTATGCACAGTGACGTATTCTAAGCAGCTGGGTATAATGGTGGCAGAACCTCTTAGCTCCACATATATAGACCAGGGTATCTGGTAGGCTTCCCAGAGGAAATAAAATTGAAGTTGCAGTATAAAGTATGAGAAGGAACTAACCAATCAAAGAGAAAAGGAAAAAATAGGTAATGGCCCAGTAAGAGTTATAATCTTGTGAGTGTACAGAGTTGGTAGAGAGATGAGACCCTGTGTCAAAAATTATCAATATGTTAGGCCATCTGGTCCAAAGTGGATGGATTAAGAGATGAGGCTAGAGTGGTAAGGAAAGACCACAACATCAGGAATGGTTTTGTACATCCTGATTAGTTTCAACTTAATACCGAACCATTGCAGGCTTTTAATCATGGAAGGAATAGGACCGCATTTGCGTTTTAGAGAAATATCACTCAATTCTATGCAGAGAAAATAATAGAAATGAGTCAAAACTGGAAGAATGGGCACAAGTTGAGAGCCTCTTGCAGTAAGTACTCCAGACAAAAAAATGAAGAGCTGTTAGACAAGGATGATAGCAAGCTGGCAGTGGGAGTGGAGTTATATATTTATTGTATATCATGTTATTTACTAAAAGAGAAAACATGTTATTATGTTATTATCATGTTATTTATCATGTTATTTACTAAAAGAGAAAACATAAGAGGAGGGGCAGGTTCATGGGAAGGAGGATGAGTTTAAGTTGGGGTCATATATGCCTTAGAAATGTGTATCTAAAGCTCAGCTTTAGAGATTGCTGAAAACGACAAAGGAAAGTATGCAGAGAAGAAGGTGGGTCTAGGGCTTAACCTTGAAGGATACAATCCTTTAAGAATATCCAGAGGAAAAGGAATTTACAAATAAGATCACTAAGGTTCAGTCATATACAGTAGTGGGATAGAAATCAGACATGTCACAGAGCTAAAGAAAGAAAGTATTTGAAAAAGGAAGAGAGGGTCAAGAGTGCCAAATGCTACCCAGAAATCAAGTAATATAAGAACTAGAATCGAGTTCTAATTTCGCAGCAAGGGGGTACCTGGTAATATTGGAAATGGTAGATTTATTAGCAGTGGTAATAGAATGAAATTCAACGGGGTAGGCAAATGGGATATTAAGAAGTGGAAAGGACGATATTTCACAACTAAAGACTTTGGGCTTTAAAAGGGAGATGAAAAATAAAGTTTTAAGGGAAATGTGTGGGTCTAGAGATGCATTCAGTTTTTCTATATTTTTAAGTATGAGACCTAAGAACATGCACATGCTTATGTTAAGAAGCTGGCAAGAAGGGAGAGGTAAAAACTCCAGTAAATAATGTGAGTACCTGATGGAACCAGGATGCTGAGGAGGAGGGAAGGCAGAAGTGGAGGTAAAAGGTTAGTAAGAAGAAATGCATTTGAAAATGACTGTTCTTATCAAAGGGCCTCAAGTACATAGATGTTCATTCATCCCTTCTACAAATATTCTGAACCTGTAGTATGTCTTAAGCACTATCCTAAGTGCTGGGGAAACAGTAGTGAACAAAGCAGAAAAACTTGTCTGCTCTCACAAAATTTATTTTCTATTTATGCTCAAGTGCAAATGGTAGAAACCTTTGTAGAAATCATCCAGAGGGACAAGCTCATACCCTTTCCATGTAAGCAGTAAGTATTTTTAAAAAGGAGCTTCTTTACTTCTACCTCAGTTACCTAATTTGTAAGATACTTAGCATAATGAGCCAGGTGAATGGGAGAAGGATTTGGGAAAAACAGTGTTATAGCAAAAAGACAGTCACCAACTCTGTGTGCAGGACTGGACTACACTTAGAATGGGAAAAGTTAAGAGGAGCTTTTAAGAGTTAGCTGTTCCCCTTATAGGAGCCATAGTACAATTCACTGCTAATAGTATTTATCTAATTGCAGAAACAAAATTGTACTGCCTGCTCCATAAAAAAGTGAAAACCCATTTTCATTTTGTGAGCTAGTATATGGACAACTGTGTATCAGTGCAAGAAAATGAAGAGTGTTTTGATAATATTCAGAAAGTTTTACCCTGAAAACTGAACACTCACATATCATTTTGCATATTTAATTGTCACACTGAAGCTAATGATGGGACCCCAGGGGACTTACTGATCCCACGTTAAGAATTCCTGACCTATTGCACTGTCTCTGCTTTTGGAAGTAGCAAAGAAAGATATAAATTAAAAATATAACAGGACTAGATGTAAGCAAAATGGATAAGAGAGAATTGCGAAGGAATGAAAAATGCAATAATAGAATTAAAATCTATATTCAATATGATAGAGCACATTTTAATCTAAATAACTCAAAACATTGCAAATTCAAAATGTTTGTTATGATACCCATCATCCTCTGCTCCTTATTCATGAACATAGCCAGTTTCTTTTCCTGATCTCCTAATTGCTTTTATTAGCACTCTTATAAACTGTCCAGATCTTGCTGTTACAAGATTTCTAAATGGTGAAGATATGCTTTCTTAGTCTGTAGTAACAGTGAAATCTTTTTTTTAACATTTTTATTGAAGTATAATTGCTTTACAATGGTGTGTTAGTTTCTGCTTTATAACAAAGTGAATCAGTTATACATATACATATGTTCCCATATCTCTTCCCTCTTGTGTCTCCCTCCCTCCCACCCTCCCTATCCCACCCCTCTAGGTGGTCACAAAGCACAGAGCTGATCTCCCTGTGCCATGCAGCTGAGGGTATGTTCCAACACATTAAACAAACCAACAAACAAACATCTCAAATAATGTCTTTCTTTTCAGCACCGAGATCATTTCATTAGTGTTTAAAAATAAAGATATCAAAGAGAGAAGAGTTTATAATTCACCCCAAACATCAACTCCCCAAGACAGAGATGTTTATATTGTCACCTGAATACTTCTCTAAGCCACAACTCAACTATGCACCATGAAAATAAAAGTTTACTCACACAGGCCTCCCAACTTTACAATACCTTCATCCATGAATCTGAGCTCTACTTATGCCTCTTACTGTTGTTAAAATTATCTTCTCTTTCTTTTTTCAATTTCTGTCACCAACACTTTTGTACAAACAAGTGTGGTCTCATTCACAGAGGACTGAGCCTCTGCCCTGCCTTCCATTATTAGCCAGTCTTCCTAAAGCACTGATGAGATTCTTTCTCATCAAAAAATGTTAATGGCCCTCCACCATTATTGCAAAACAATCTTTTAAGTCTCTTTTTCTTCACCTCGAAATGGACCCTCTGCATAAGCTTTTTTGGCCTATTTACATTTCCACCAAAGACACTAGCTCTCCAACCCACATTCTTGTTCACACAAGAACTGCTGCTTAGAATGCATTTCCTCCATCTCCCACATGGACCTATGCAGGTTTCACAGAGACATACTTATCATTTCTGTTTCCTAAAATATACATCAAATTTTACCTTTTTTCATGAAGCCTCCTTAAGTCATTCCAGTTGAAATAACTTCTCCAATCCTATGCCATTTATTAAACACTACCTTGCACCGAGCTACAGAATAAGAGTTTAACTATAGTTGCAGTGTTTAATCTATAACTTTTATACATTTGCATCTTTCACTAAGAGGATGTTTTTATGCATATGCTAATTGAATCCCTTCCTATTTTATGAGAGTATGCCAGTACTAATTCAGACTTGTATGAAACAGTTGTAGGCCTTTGACAAGCTGTCCCAAGAAAGAAGAACTAATCAGATAACTTTGACCCTTTACACTCCACTCATTCTCCACGGAATTTTAAGATCTGTGTTCAAAGAACTTTTCCTGCTGACCTACAATAATGATGGAACCACGGAAGCTTTATGTTCTTTACTGTGATGTCCTACCTCAAGGATGCTATTGGCATCCCAGATGGAATACCCAGTAGATTTGCCAAGAGTGACATAGTTTGTAATTGTAGCACAGTGTGCTATCGCATATTCTACATGCACTAAGTGTTCTTTTCATTGTGGTGGGAAATTGGGTGGTAGTAAGTTTTGTTTTGTTTTGTTTTTTGGTGATAGCTATTCCCAAGTACACTTTATACTATAGCTTATGGACAAAGTTCTGACATTAATCAACATTTTTCCTGTATTAAAAACTATTCATGAAATAAATGACTCTAGAGTATTAGAGGTTATGGAACATATTAAGTCATAATTAGTGACTTACTGTATCTTTAGGGTTGGGTGATTTTGTCATTATGGTGCCTTACTTCTATTCATGGCAAGCTGTAATGATATATACTCATATTTTGTTATTTTAAACATAGGAAGGTCTCTGAATAAATAATATATTTAACTACTTCTAAAAAGTTTAATTTGTTAAAAGCAAATTTTATGCTTTGTGGCCAAATATTTTGTATATATATTTAGTATATATATATATATTATATAGTATTTTAACATTTAGAAATTGTAGTGTTTTATTCTTTCAAATAACTCTTTCTTCCTAAACAGGGCCAGACTTGAAGTGGAAAAGAAGTGTGAAATCCAGCCATTTTGATAGACACGTGGAATCCAGAATATTTTTCTCTCTAACATTTTAAGACTTGGACAGCCAAACTTGAATATAAGTTAACTGTGTAGTCATGTATAGCTTTTCTTTTATGGATATCAAGGGTGTCGTCACCTGAATGATGTCAAGGTCAGCTTGAAGATGTGGATATCTTGGGAAGGCTAGCTGTGCAGTAAAACCCTAATGCTGGAGAATTCACTGTAAGCAAAATTTACAAAGATTTTTCCAAGAAAATCTCACTGAGGGGAACAGGGTTAAGGCAATAGCATATTTTCTTAAAAGACAAACACTTGTGCCTTTGTTTGGAATTCATGACCCCTACTTTTTTTTTTTTTCTAAACAGATCACAACACCATCAAAAAACTACATTCTCAAAAATTGGTTCATTAAATTCATAATTAAATGAGAACCCTCATTTTCACTTTATATGCAGAGTATTCCATAGGGTCAATAGGGCTTTCTCATGGTGGAAGTGGGGAAATTGAAAGGTATCAAGGTTTTGCCCCGCTGTGTTCTTTCCAACTTTTCATTTACCCATCTGGACTTTCTTGATACTCTTTGGAATGGCTTGTCATGAAGAAAGCTTTAGGAAACCAAAACACACAAAGGTACCTTCTCCCAAACACCCTGTTATATTTAATAGAAAAAGATGGCAAGAGGAGGGATTAAAGTGAATATACCTGCATAGGGAAAATTTAATTCTGTATTTTAGAAGTAAAACTTTCTCTGGAAGTGTGTGTGTGTGTGTGTGTGTGTGTGTGTGTGTAAAGAGAAACATTCAGAAAAAATTTTGTGTAAGCATATAACACCTCCTAGTGACTGTCTTCCATGGTCTCCTTTCGTGAGGGAGGTGGGATTGACTGATACTGACCACTGTCTGCTCTCCCTCAGGGAGACTCACCAAGGACCTGTGTGGAAGGGCTGTATCTGCCTTGCAAATCAGCAACTATAAGTCCCCTTGCTTAGAATTTTGCTCTGTGGCCTCTCATATCTTTTACACACATTAGAAAGAAACTCATTTTCAACATTAGAAAAAAGATGAAACAGGGTAACAAAACATATGTCATTAGAATTTCCACTGGAGATAATAGAAAAGTCAAGAATGGTTTTCCTAACTCCATCTCTTTCCCTCCCTCTGCTGGTTCTTCTGATGGTCCTTGCAGAGGCTCAGTTACATTCAGGCAACTGCTAGATCATGTGCCTGATTGAATGAGTATTGTTAAGGGCCTAAGTCTCTTAAGACACTTAAAACGTATGACCATCACGGCAAAGACCAAGGTAATATGGGTATCCTCTAGGTGTCATTGGTGTCACATTTGAGAAAGAGTAAAAGATGACTGCAACATTTTGACCAGTCAATATTGCTTGAATATCCTGAAATTTCCTTTTAACTGCATTTTAAAAAAGGAATGATACCATCTTGCCCACAGAGGTGAGGCACCCCTAATCTAGACTGGCCCTTACATATTATCCACTAAGAATATACTCAGTCCGTCCTGAAGCTGTGTTCTACACATCAAGTAACTGCAATCTTAATAAGGCAATAACGATATGGAAAAAAACAAAGAAAATATTAGACAACAAACAAAAAGCCCGAGAGTATTACCAGACAATAATTCATATTTTATGAAAGAGACATTAAAAAATCTCTTTGATTGGAAGTTGGAAGAAATGGTACCTCAGCTCAATTTTATAGTAATAGTCAGTTTAGTCACTGAAAATAGTAGTCTGAAGAAATGTCCCTTGGGCTTCCATGGTGGTGCAGTGGTTGAGAGTCCACCTGCCAATGCAGGGGACACGGGTTTGTGCTCCAGTCCAGGAAGATCCCACATGCCGTGGAGCGGCTGGGCCCCTGAGCCATGGACGCTGAGCCTGTGCGTCCGGAGCCTGTGCTACGCAACGGGAGAGGCCACAACAGTGAGAGGCCTGCGTACCACAAAAAAAAGAAAAAAAGAGAAATGTCCCACCTGAAATCATCACATTTCTCTCTAGCATAAGTAGCAGCCCCTATCTATATTCACATAATATTTGCTAACTTTTTATGGCATATATCAAAATATTACATTGTTGTAGTTATTTTCTATTTGATGTTATAGGCCATCACTCTTTTTTATTACTTTCCACTGTAGATGGCCTTAAACATAATAAGTACAACATAACATTTTGTTGAATTTAGTAGAATTACCACTAGACTGGGTTTTCTCCAGTCAAAGTGAAGTGGAGACATAAGAACCAATAAAATCCTTTTGAGTTCTAGTATATCTAAGATATATGCTAATATTTCATCTTAAGCAATAAATCTTTCCGTATAAGATTGGTACATAGATTTTCAAATAAAAGCTTTCACCTGTCTGATGAGACCATGGTGGTAATGGTGGTAAATGGAAAAATCTGAATCTGGAGCAGGTGGGCTATCTAGCATGTGTCTAGAGTCTGTCTAACCAGTGTGCTTTACTGTAATCAAAAGAAGAAAGTGGCAAGACTTCAAATCAATGAAAAAAATTAAAATAGCTTTTGTGGGAAACTGAATTGAGGCTGTTTAGCAGAAAGACAGGGAAATAATGCTCCAGTCTAATAAGGGACACAATTAGATAAAATCCTCTGTGGGGATTTATTAACCAGAACAGGCTGGGCAGAAGGAGAGGCTGAGCTGCACTATCAAATTTTGAAACCAAATGAGTGAGAATAAAGTAGGATATAATGGAGATCTGAGGCCAGTAGTTTCCAAATGAGCTGCTACTACTGATCAGTTGAGTGTTCTTAGAAAAATTATCTATTTTTCATGGATTCAGTTTAATTGTTCACAAAATATCAAGTTCATGTACTTGAAGATGGACTCCAAAATAACTTTCAGCTTTAAAATTGCTTGAGTGTATAACAAAGGCAAGACGATTTCTACAGTTTTAAAATCCATTCTGAGAAATAGTGCCATCTAAGATTAGTCAATTGGTTGAGTTTCTGAGAGAAAAATTTATTTCTGGGGACTAATTTGCAAATTGTACTTTATAAGAAAATGAAAGTTATGCATCATAATGTGTTTCCCTTTTTACTTTAGTTTCTAAGAAACTTAGGAATTAGATCTTAGAAATTTTATAGCAAAATGAAGCTTCCAATGACAGTAACAACAACTTCTCGAGAGCTTTCTTTTGCTTCTGGATATAGCATATTACACTAGAAGTGTATATATTTTTTAATTTTCAATGTTGTTTAGCTTTAATGTATCTCAATGTTTATGGAAAATGCATAATATAAATAAATGAATAATTAGTGTTTAATAGTTGGTTATTATAAAATGAATAAATAAAAAAGTCACATCACTAACATTGCTTTCTACAGGTTTTTAAATTTTACCATTTTTCATTGAGATGAATTATTTAATGTACTAATAACGTTATGTTTTTGTAAGGGATCTTAAATCCACTCTGATCCAAATGATTTATTTTCAAAACACCACGAGCTTTCAAATCAAAGCTATAAATCTACAATGCCATGAATTACTTGATGGTAACTTCTTAGAAGTATAGCTCTTCAAAATAAAAGATAAACAATTTTTGGATGGGCAGTTTGTAAATCTAAGCTATTTTGATGATGAGAAAATTTGCTATTTGCTACAACCCTAGGTCTTTGCAAATAGCCCTTTTCAGCATATTGCATCACTAGCATCTGTAGCTCTACTTGGTTATTTTAGTTAAGAATTGAAATTAACATGTTCAAAAGGGACTGGCGGGCCCTATTGTCAATTCTTATGCTAGAGTTGTATATATCTTCTTTTCTTTTCTTTTTTTTTTTGTTTATGACAATTTGGCTGGCAACCTCCATAGAGATTCTACTCATTTAGGAACTAAATGGAAGTGGAAATGATTACTATCATTGATATATGAGTGACTTGGAGAAATTCCATGCCAAGGAGATTATTTTGCTGGATTAGATTATTTCATTATCTACTAATTTCTTGTCAGAATTTTAAGTCAAGTTGTTTTGAATACAATGATATGTACACAAACTTCATTGTCTGTGACCATTTATTATTTTGATCATTTTTAAATGCATAAATTATTTTTAAAGCTAGCTTTCTCAGAAAATATGATTTTCATGAAATTATTTATTCAATGTATTTTCATCTAAATGATATATGTACACATATACAGGCAATTGAATTTATTAAACACCTAATGATTGGCCTTATTAGACATGGCACAGGAGCCAATGTCCTAACACTAAAGGAGGTCTAAGTGGAAAAGAACATGGCCATGTCAGGGATGAGGTCGGATTAAACTTATCATTTCATATATTTAGCGTGGCTTTTTAAATGGCACAATTAGAGTAGACTTTATATAATTTCAACAAGTAAGAAGGAACACTGGAAACAGAAGCATTCTTCTCCAGTCTCTGGAGGGAATAAGGGAAGCCTCAATCTACAATTTTTAACCTGAATAAAACTTTTAAAACTCAACTCACAAGTAGTGCATTTGGCCTTGAAATATCAAGTGACTAATTAAAAAGACTTTAAAAATCAATAAAACTGGTTGATTAATCAAATCAATCAAAAATGTTGATCTGGAATCCCCCAAATGCCTTATCTAACCTACAATATGTTCCCATCTTCTGAATTTCAGTTTCCCCTACAAAAGGCAAAACCACCTAGAGTGCATTAATGACTGGACAACTTGAAATGCCTATATCTATGGCATTTTTCTCCCCAAATAGAAGAGTGCCAGGTAAAATAAAACTTTTTTCCAACTGTTGCTTTCAAGAATATTCACTGGATTTTCATGTTTCTCGGATTTAAGGGGGATTTATGAAAAAGAAACTGAAGGCGCTTGTTTTCAACACCGTTGATATTATTGATTAGCTGATAGTCCCAAGGCATTATTTTCATTGTGCAAAATAAGCATAAAAATACTACAAGCAATTAATTGCCTGCTTTTCATATCATGCTTTGCAATGGCCTATCAGCCTTTTATTAATATTAATGAGGAGAATTAGCACAGAAGATCAGGGAGCCACGATAACGCTGAGAACCTGTAAGGACCCTACAGCTCCCTTGCTTTATTATTTTTTAATCAAAGTAGCTGACTTGAAGGCACAAAATTAAAGAACAGAGTCTTTTATGACTCCACAATGACTCGAATTAAAATGATCTATACTTGCAAAATTCCCGGGAACCATTTTGTGCTTGTTAAAAACAGTCAAAAATTGCATAAATTCATGATTTAAGGGCTGTGGTTTCCTTTTCTTAATGAACAGTCCACTTTATGTGTTTCTCCCAACTTGCACATGTGGACATAGTAAAGCAAAAGAGGGCGGGCAGAATGAGCAAGAGAGAGTTTAAACTTACGATTTACACTGAGTAAAAGAGAAATGCTCATTTGTTACTTCTTCTAGGCGCACTACAAGTTCATAGCATTTACACACAGTTTCATTGAATGTCCTTGAAAAACCTGTGTAAAAGAAAAGAACTGGGAAAGCCACTTTTTGGATAGTAACACAGAGCTATATAACGGATGGCAATGGTTTTGTAATAGAGCGCTGCAGTGCCCAGCCCTTACCACTAGGCCATTGCTGCCGGAGGTTACCCCACACCCACTGTTACTAGGCAGCGGTTACCGGGAGACCATTAATGCGAGACAGAGCCACGTTACAGGTCCTGCTTAGCCATTGGTCAGTGCCGCAGTGGGCCCCGCCCCCAAACTAGCGTCAATGAGTATCGTTAGAGGGGCATTGAGCCAATGTTCGGGGAATGGCCTTCAGGTGGAGAGTGAGGTAAGAGGCAGATCCCAGCCTTCTCCCTGGGGCCCTCCAGCTCACCCTGCCAGGGCCCAGGCCCTGAAGCGGCAGTGAACCTCTCCCCCATCCCTGCCTCTATGACCTAATGACAGTGACAGTCTGCATGGGACACAGTCTAGGGGACCTGGCCCCCACTGTTTGGGCAGCCTGAGGAGCCTGAGGACCAGTTGGGTCCTGGGCACTTGGCTCCCTCAGCGATGACAGCTGGGCAGGGTCTGGGGACCTGGCCCTGAGGGAGCCACCAGCTGAGATCTGAGTCTTCAGCTAGGCCTGGGCACTAGCGTGAGGACCCAGACTGGGTGCTGGATGAATGATCTGGGGCAGGGTAACTGCTCTCCGCACCCCCTACAAGGACCCCCTACTCTTGGCCACGCCTGGACCTCGAAGGGTGAAAGTTGTGCCTTGGGACCTTCCCCTTTCTTGTCAGTACAGAGAGTAACATTTGTTTGGTGGAGATTTACAGGAACATCTTACCTGACTTTGACCTGACCTCAAGAACAAAGGATCTGACACCAAGAAGTTTGCAACAACTAACCACACCTCTCCCTCACCTTTCCTATAGAAGGGCTTTGTTTAAAGCTTTCTGGGAGTTTGTTTTTTTCTTTAAGGCAGGAGACACCCATCTCCTTGCATGGCCCTGCAATAAACCTTTCTGTTCTCCAAACTCCAGTGTTTTGGTATTGTTTGGCCTCACTGTGCATAGGGCACACTTGCATTTCAGTAAGTTTAAAATCCATTCAACCTGGAAACTAAAGTCTCAATTGAGGTGCTTAAGTGCATCTATAAAACTTATTTTCCTTTTGACAACCAAAAATTACAGTCTTTAAAGAATCTGTATGTTGTTTCAAATATTGATGTTCCCATCAAATTTTGTGTTAAAATTATCATGCTGTACAAAACTTTTGAAACGAGTGACTTACATTAGACAAATGTGTAACTAGAAACACAGACAAATGACTCTTTCAAAATCATAATAACAATATGGATATGAACACAATGAAATATTGTATATTAATTTTAAGATGGCATAGGTCCAATCTCAATTAATGGAATTCAGAATTCTAAAACATTCATGAGCAAAGTCTCTTTTACATCATAGTGGCACAAATAACAAATTTCAAGGAGATAGAGTTCTCATATTGGTAAAACGGTGGGAGTCGATGTTGAGTTTAGGAAGTTTCTGTATGTCCAGAGAAGGCAAGGGGATCTCCATCAGATGAAGAAGGGTCCAGGACACAAACTGAGTTGGAAGTGTTGGGAGTTAAGTATCAGAGTAATCTTAAAAAAAAATATTGTCCTGAAAAGTATTTCTCAAATTGTAGTCTGGGATCACCTTTATCAATGTCAACCCAAGAGCTTACTTAAACAAAAGAACAAAGCAAAATAGATTCTTGGACACCCACCTCAGACCTATGAACTATATGTAATCTCCAGAAGTGATGCCTTCGCAATTTCAAAACGGTTCTGCTATGCAAAATCAGAATAATGGTGTTCACTGTTTTGGTTTTTTTTAATAGTAGATTTTTTGGTTTTGTTTTGTTTTTCTTATTTTTCTTAATCATAAGAGGAGTCCTTATCTATAACAAAAAGAAAAAGAAAACTGGACTTGCTCTGTTGAAAGTATACTGTGAGAGGATTGATCTCCTCAATCTTGGAACAACATTGTCTTCAAACAGCTGTATTCCCCCAAACACTGAGACACTTCCCAGGAGTCATAATCATCCTCTACCTCAAGGATTTTCTTCTTCCTCTCCTTAAAACCCTTCCAGTCCTCTCTATCTTGTAGCAGCAGTCCTTAGAGAACATAGCTGAAATGTCTGATAAATTTTAACTTGATTTAAATTCGTTTTATGTTATTATTTGCACCAGCATTATAGATGCCATTCAAAATATTCTTGGGTAGAAGTTCAAAATGTGGACACTATATTGGCAAAGAGGTTTGTGTTATCCAAGTCACACAGTTTACTGATTAAACATCTCCAGGGATAATCTACCTCTCACCTGGAGTTTCTTCTCTGCCTTTTGCCAAAATTGCATCTGTTTTACCAGAAGCCCAGTTGTTCTTGATGAGTTTCTCCATAAAATAAAATAACTTTATTTTTTGGTGTCTTACATTTATTTAAGAAAAAATAAGGATACATATGACATCTTATCCTGTAAGAAAATGCTTACATTTAATTAAATCCAACTGAGAAAATTCCTCATTCTAATTTGAGTCCTTACCCAATCCTTCTTCAGCCAACATCCTCCAGAAATTTATTATATCTTTTCTTGTTCCAAGTGTCAGCATCCACTTTCTGATTTGGATTGCTCTTCAACTGTGCTGATTGAGAAGATGTAATTTGTCTAATTCTTCATACCTTGTACACTAAAATTATTAACTTAAAGCAAACAAAAACAAGATTTTCACTACTAATAGGAAAACGCATGTTTGCAAATGGATGTAAATGAGTTCATGTGAGTGGCTGTGAATGACACAGAGACCAAGGGAAGCTACTGGGAGTGAAAAGCAGATAGCAATCTGCCCAGATATAGAAGGAGTTTGTGTCTATAAAACAAGCTTATTACAGTGCCTAGTACATGGCATATGCTCAACAAGCATCACCCACTGTTATTATTTACCTGTATTATGACAGATGCTTTCACATGTGTCCTCCACCTTCTAAATTAACCAATGCTTTCATTCCCCATAAAACCTATAAGCTAATGCCCACTGTCTGCAGAACTGCTGTGGCCAGTTGGTTTATCTCTTATACTATCTGCCTTTCTGATCCCACCAGGTGAGTTTTATACTTACCAAGATTAATTTATGTTGATCTACAAAATTGTTAATGCCATCTATAATTTATTAATTTATTTAAAGTTTATGTAATATGTGTTTGAAAACTCTAATTAGGAACTTTATCAAGTTTAGAGATTAAAAACTTTTTAGAAGTTGCGATAACATTTCCAAATGTTTTAAATATATATTTAAAATATATTTCCAGCTATAACTATCTTTTATAATTAACTGATGAACAACCATAATGAGAGAACTTACACTCTGTTATTATCACCCTGAGGGCACTGAAACTTGGACTGACATACAACAAAGACAGGAATTAGATGAAGCAAGGCTAGAAACCATACAGCCTGCTTCAGAGTTGTGTGCAGGGTCCACACTAAACTTGCAAAACCCCACTTAAAGAAATAGAAAGTTTGCTTTATTTTAATTATTCTCAAAGTCATCATCATTATCAGTCACTCTTCTTAGATACTTTTTAAGATTCATTTCTCACCATTCACTGGTCCTAACAAATGCAGAATTAAGAGGATTTAAAAAATAGTTTCCCTGTTAAATAGTTTTTTCTTTTTTTAAACTTAAGAAAACATTGTATTGTGTTGCATTGTACTGTATTGTATCATATTGTATTGTACCATATCCTATTGGATTTTCTCACTTAGGATTTGTATCTAAAATTACAAGTGAAAACATGCCTTAGGACTGAACCAAAAATGGGAATATCCATGGTCCCCTCCCTCTAGAACACTTTAAGTGAATTGGAGGGCTGAAAGAACCACCATCAATTTGATGTGCAAAATTTTAGTGTGTAGTCATTATTATATTTAAAATTTGAAATCATCTGCATATTAGTCAAGAGTGGGAAACTGCGGTGGGTATGCATGGAGCTTCCCTTGCATGGAGAGGTTGGCACATTCCCATCCATTCCCAAGGTGGTGGGTAATCCATAAACACTGAGGAGTCCCTCCAACTAGGCCAGCTTCCTATTGCATCTGAGTACTGACAATACAAATAAACTTCATGATAAACACTTCAAGACCTAGTTTAATTTTTCAAACTGTATTTTGCATTTTGATGAGGGGAAAAAAATCTGAACTGAGGGCGAAACAGGGAGAACAATGGTGGTGTGCATGCTACATTTTTCATCTTAAACAGCATGATTTACTTTAGCCATTTCTGGAGTAACAAATCCAGTAACTGAAATTCATGCTTGGAATGCCTTAAAGGAATGCAAAGGCAAGTTGGTTTTTCATCTTAAAAAGCTATTCTGGTTAATTTGGTCTTGAAAGGGGATGGAGAAAAGGTAGGAGATCAGATGTGGATAGAATATACTCATCTCTCTTTGAAGTTACAGACTTGAATCTCATTGTATGTTTAAGGCATGTGAAAAATACATGGAGTATTCTGCTGGGTGGTGTAGGCTTTTTCTTTTGCTCACTATTTATAGTAAGTACTTCTTAAGTAACAAGTTATACTCTGGGAAACACTGCACCAAAATCAGAATCTCATTTGCACCCTCTTCACAGGTGATAAAGATGATGATGGTGATGATGATGATAATTAAAATAACACAGTTAACAACATGTGAGTAAAAACCACCTAAAATTCTACCATCCTGAGAGTCACCATGAACATTTCCATAACCATCATTTCACAGAGCCTCATAAACCTCATAAATGGGATAATATTATATGCACTGTTATCATCCAGAGTAGTTGGATTTTTTTTTTTCTTACCTTCATGGTCATTATCTTCATTTGAAAGGAAACCATTATTTACTAATATATATTCATATAATTTTATATGTGCATTTATGTATGAAGATAGGTTGATTAACATGCATACATATACAGAAATTTTCTTTGTTATTGTTTGTTCTTTCAAAATGGAATCTCCTACTGCCATCTTTATTTATTTTTTTAGTAACAAAATGTAAATTTTTCCCTCAAGTCAACATGTTGAAATCTCATTAATTCATTTAAAATATTGAATAATATTTCATGGTAAAGATTTACCAAAATTTGTTTAATATTTTATAGACATTCACTTTATTGTCAGTGGAACTTTTTATTTTTAGGATATATATTTCCAGGAGATATCAGGTTGAAGAATATCTGTAAATTAATTTTAAGAAAGATTGCAAAATTGCATTGCCTATCTTGGTTTTCTTCAGATCACTTATATCATCTATCCTTTACTTATTTTATGTTTCTCCCACTAGAAGAAATAAATCTATATGAACTAAGGTTGAATCCTTTGTTCATTGCTATATCTTCAGAGCCTGGTACATATCAAGTGTGCAATTAGTATTTGTTGAATGAATAAATGATTATTTAGGAATTGCTAAAACGATGATGATTAATAAATATCATCATGAATGGAGGGCCTCTTCTTTGTATTCCCGATTTAATGGAAATGACAGAGTTCCTTCATTTAAAATAATGTTGAAATTATATGATAAAAACTATTCATAGAAAACTAACATGCTTTTCTTTTGTTCCTCTTTGCTTAGAGTTTTTGTTGTTGTTTTAAAGACAAATGATTAATGTCATGGAATTACTTTTCAGCATTTATTATTTAATTATGTGTTTACTTCTCGAATTCACTTATGTATCACATACACTGACTGAAATATCCTTGTGTTTCTGGAATAAATAACATTGAGATATAATATTTTTTATATACCATTGCATTATATTTTGTTAACAATTTATGAAGAATAATTCCTTCTATAATTATAATTAAGATTGTTCTGTAAGTTTTTGTTTGTTTGGGGGTTTTATTTTTGTTGTATTTTTGGATTATAGTTGTACAGTCTTAATAAAATGACTTGATAAGATATTCACCTTTTGCGCTTCCCTGGTGGCGCAGTGGTTGAGAGTCCGCCTGCCAATGCAGGGGACGTGGGTTCGTGCCCCGGTCCGGGAACATCCCACGTGTCGCAGAGCGGCTGGGCCCGTGAGCCATGTCCGCTGAGCCTGTGTGTCTGGAGCCTGTGCTCCGCAACGGGAGAGGCCACAACAGTGAGAGGCCCATGTACCGCAAAAAAAAAACAAAAACAAAAACAAAAAAAACATATTCACCTTTTTATAACACCTAGAATATTTTAAATATTGCTGGAATTGTATATTCATTAAAGCTTAGGTAGAATTTACAGTGAAACCACCTGGCCTTTCACTGTTTTAATGGCAGACCTTAAATCAACATCAGAGTCTCTTCTAAGGTAACTGTTCTATAAAAGTTACCTTGCAGGCGGACTCCCAACCACTGCACCACCAGGGAAGCCCGAAAGTTACCTATTTTTCTAAACTTAATTTTGTTAATTGTTTTGTATCTAGAAAATTGTTGACCTTTTCTAGTTTTCAAAGTTATTTTCTAGAATTGTGTGTATCCTATTTCATAACTTTGGGTTTTTGGCTTTTTACATTCCAGATTATACTATGTCTGGTATTTTTGTTTTTCTCTTTTTTCTCCAAAGTAGGCTATGGAGGGTTATCTATTGAATTGCTCTTTTCAAAGACCTACACTTTAAATTTACACACATACATGCACACACATATGTATGTCTACTAAAAATAAGTTTCTGTAGCCTAACCTGTGTTTCAAACAGTTGGTGTCTATATTTCCCTATATAGAGAGCCTATAGGGAGAACAAGAAGCCTGGATAATTAGAAGCACCAAGATGATATTATATGAGTGTTTTTTTTTTAATCTGGACAGAGCCAGTGTAAATCCTTGGTTAGAGTACATCAAAATCACTTGGCCAGCATTTAAGTCAATAGGAGAGTATTTAGCTGACTTCTAAGCTAACCAAGCAGGGACTTCAGTGGCACACACAGAAAAGAATATAGTCTTTACACAGCTGGTTCAGAAAGTCACTAAACAACAGCAACTACAAAAGCAATAATGACTTCTAGATGGAGAGGGGTCTGATTTCCAGATTTTCTACATTATATTGTTTAAAAAGTTCAGTTTTCAACAACAAGAACAAAGAAATACAAAACATGTAAATAAATAAGTATGGTCCATCCAAAAGAAAAAAAGAAATCAATAGAAACTGTCTTGAGGAAGTGCAGACATTTTACTACATGAAGACTTTAAATCAGTTAATTTAAATATGTTCAAAGAACTAAAGGAAACCAAAGAGCTAAACTAAAGCCTAAAGAAATTATAAGAATAATGTCTCACCAAATAGAAAATATCAATAAAGAGCTAGAAATTATATTAAAAAATAAAATGGTAATTCTAGAGTTGAAAAATATAACTTAAATAAAAATCACTAGAGGGTTTCAACAACAATTCAGAAGGATCAGCAAACTTGAAAATAGGTCAGTAGAAATTATCCAGTCTGAGGAATACAAAGAAAATAAAGCTAAATGAACAGAGTCCTGTGGCATACCGTCAAGCTTACCAATATGCACAAAATGGGAGAAAACTTTCCAATTTTGATGAAAAATACGAATCTACACATGCAAGAAGTTCAACAAATCCAAAAAAAGTGGAATAAGCTCAAAAAGCCCTGTATTAATCAGGATTTTCCAGAAAAGCAGAACCAATAAAATTGGTGAGTGTGTCTCAGTCTGTCTGAGCTGCTACAAAAAAAATACTGCAGACTGGGTGGCTTATAAATAACAGAAGATTATTTCTCACTGTCCTGGAGGCTGGGAAATACAAGAGCATGGCACTGGCAGATTGGGTGTGGTGACTGGTGAGGGCCCACTACCTGGTTCATAGACTATGGTTTCTCACTGTTTCCTCACATGGTGGAAGAACATGAGGGAATCTCTCCAGAACCTCTTTCATAAGGGCACTAATCCCATTAATGAGGGCTCTGCCCTCATAATCTATTCACCTCCCAAAGGCCCCACCTCCTAATACCAACACATTGGGGGTTAGGTTTCAATGTAGGGATTTTGAGGAGACTATAGCATTCCACCCCTGGCTCCCCAAATTCATGTCCTCCTTGCATCCCAGTAGCCCCCAAATTCTTAACTTGTTCCAGCATCTGTTCCAGCATCCACCAGATTTTTTTTTTTTTTTATCAACTTAAAAGTCTAAGTCAAACTTAGCATCTAAATAACATGTGAGTGAGACAATTAATTCTGAGGCAAATTGCTCTCCCACTGTGAACCTGTGAAATCAAACTTGTCATGTGCTTCCAAAATACAATGGTAGGACAAGATATAGGATAGAAATCACCATCCCACAAGTGAGAAAAAGGAAAAAATAAATGGGTAATAGGTCCCAAGCAAGTCCAAAACATTAAGACCCACTGGGGTGGTGGGCCTGCCTTCTGGTCACACTAGGGTAGTGGCCCTCTTCCTATAACTTTAACCAGTTCCACCCCCATGACATTGCTAAGTGTAGCTTATGCTTCAGGTCTCATGGGTTGGAATCATATACTTGCTGCTGCCCTGGTTGAATTTGCATGCCAGTCTGGGTTCACTGGGGCAGTCTCACCCCACAGCTCCACTGGGTATTACCCTAGTGAGGAAATCTGCATGGTGGCCCTACCCCTGTAACAGCCTTCTGCTTGGGTTGTACACCCATGGTTCCAGGAGGCCCCATCTTTTGAAATCTAGGTGGAGGCAGCCATGCACCCCCCACTTCTTTGCTGGATAAAACACAAGCTACACCAGGGCCTTTGGAGCTGCATCTGGGGCAGCTGAGGAGCATGGCACTGGAATTCAGGGTACAGAACCTTCAATGTGAGTGCCGAGCGGCTTTGGTCCCTTCTTTAAAATTGTTCTGCCCTGAGCAGGATTTGTGTTCTCTCCTGAACAGTATTTCTCATTTCTTTCACTATGGATAGGTTGAGAATTTTCCACATTTTTAAATTCTGCTTCCCTTTTAACAATTCAAACTTTAAGTCATTTCTCTCTTCTTGCATTTTACTTTAAGCATTTAAGAGAAGCCAAGCAATACTTACTTAGATATTTCTTCTGTCAAATATTCAATTTTATTTTTTTAAAGTTCTACCTTCCACAAAACCCAAGGACACACACATAGTTCAGCCAATTTCTTTGCCACTTTATAGCACCATGGCCTTTCCTCTATTGTCGAGCAACATACACCTCATTTTTGTCTAAGACCTCATCATAATAGCCTTTCCTGTCCATATTTCTACCAACATTCTATTCACAACCACTTAGTTATTATAAAAGAAAATTGAGGTTCTCTTTATAGCTCTCCTCTGTTCCTTCTGGGCCTTCATCAGAATTGCCTTGAAAAGTCCAGGCATGGCAAGTAGACTTTTTCTAACACACACCTCCAAAATCTTCTAGCCTCTACTGATTATCCAGATCCAAAGCTGCTTCCACATTTTTATTACTTGTTAAAGCAGCACCCTCACTTCTTGATCTAGGACCCAATTTTTGGTCTTAGTTTGTTTGTACTAGAGAGTCCAAGATCATGGTGCCAGTAGCTTTGATGTGATAGCTGGTGAGTTCCCACTTCCTGGTCCATAGCTGTCACCTTCCCACTGTGTCCTCACATGATGGAAGAGTGTGAGGGATCTCTCCATAGCCTCTTTTATAAGGGCACTAATCCCATTCATGAGAGCTCCACCCTCATGACCTAATCACCTCCCAAAAGCCCCACCTCCCAATATTATCACCTTATCATCACCACTTTAATGGTTAGGATTTCAGTGGATGAATTTTGAGGGGACACACAAATATTCAGGAGATATGCATATATGTGTGTGTGTGTGTGTGTGTGTGTGTGTGTGTGTATTTTAAGGAATTGGCTCACATGTTTATGGAGGCTGAGAAGTCCCAATATCCAGCAAGCTGGAAACTCAGAAGAGTGAATGGTGTAGTTCCAGTCCAACTGCAGAAGACTAATGTCTCAGCTCAATAAGTCAGGCAGAAGAACATACCCTCACTCAATATTTTTGTTCTATTTGGGCCCTCCATTGATTGGCTGAAGGCCATCCATATTTGGAAGAATAATCTGCTTTACTAAATCTACTAATTCAAATTTTACTCTCATCCAAAAATGCCTTCACAGACATACCCAAAATGATGTTTGACTAAATGTCTAGGCATCTCATGGCCCAATCAAAGTGACACATAAAATTAACTTTTACAACTTCAAACCTCGCACATCACACATTTTTAAAAGATGACGTGTCAAATGCCAAAGATAAATAATCTTGAGAGCATCAAGAGAAAAATGAATTATCACATGCAAGAGATTCTCAATAAGATTTTCAGCTGTTTGTTCATCAGAAACCAGAGAGGTCAGAATGCAGTGGGATGACACCAAGTGCTTAAAGACATATTCAAAGTGTTGAAAAGTGAATTCTATATCCAGCTAAAAAAGTAACACGTAGCTGCAAATACACATTGCTTACTAAAATAATCCCCACCCTTTGCCATTCTGATGGCATTATGAGAAAGCTGAGCAAACTCTAAGGTATGAGTAAGGGATATGGGGAGTTTCCATTTGGAAGTACATATTACTCATCTGTACACATCGTAACACCAACAATATATTCATCTTATTATATGTCCATTTGCTTTGGCAATACTAAACATTTATAGAGCAAATAATTTAAATGCTGAATTGTTTTGTTTTTATTTGCTAAAACTAGGGCATGACTTTCAAATAAACTCATTTTAGTCTTTTTCTATAATCCTGTCAATATATTAGAAAACCTCTTTAAAAGTTATAAAAAGTCACTTTATGCTGGTTTAATAGAAAAGATGTTAAATTATGATTTATTTTCCTTTTTGATTTAGCACAGTGATTCTTACATTCACACCAATTACAAAGTTATCCCCCCATCCCCTAGCCCAGTTCACATGTTCAATGTTAGATCATACAGACAATGGTTGTTCTTCAGAACACATTCTCAAAGATTACACAGATCATAAGAGCATCTTATTTTCTTGTATTTTACTGTATTAATTTATCAAACTCATTTTTAATCTATTCACATTTTCTGAATAGAGTTTTAGCAGTGTGCTCCATTGTGTTAAGAGAAATATTATTTAAACTGTGGAAAACTCATTTTTAAGAGTTAGTGTCTTTTCTTAGATTTGTTATTTCATGGTGAATTGATACTTCTAGTTTGCATGTCTTCCCTCTAGGCATTAGATCCAAATTAATTCCATTTATCCAATCACTAAGTTCAGGTACTAACATGAGACAAGTGCTGTGAAACTACCCTCATAGAAGGCATAGTCTAATTATAGAGGAAAAAGCCAGTATTCAGGCATACATCATTTTATTGTGCTTCCCGTTATTGTAGTTCAAAGATTTTGTGTTTTTTAAAAATTGAAAGTTTGCGGCAACCTCACATCAGGCAAGTCTATCAGCACTATTTTTCCAACAGCGTTTGTTCACTTTGCCTCTCTGTCACATTTTTGTAATCTTCTCACTATTTCAAACATTTTTGATGTTATATGTTATGGTGATCTGTGATCCGTGATCTCTGTTGTTTCTACTTTGACGTGCTGAAGGCTCAATAATGATTAGCACCTTTTAGCAATAAAATGTTTTTTAATTAAGGTATACATGTTGTTTTTTAAGACATATGCTATTGCACACTTAATAGGCTATAGTGTAAACACAACTTTTATATGCACTGTGAAACCAGAAATATTTGTGTGACTCAATTGTGATATTTGTTTTATTGTGGCAGTCTAGAACCAAACCTGAAATATCTCTGAGGTACGCCTGACTCAGACAGGAGAGTGTTGATAAGTATTGATACTAGGAGGAAGAAACAGAGTGCTCTGAGACACAGTAACAAGTGACTCACTTTCTACTGGGCAATAGGGAAAGTCAACTGAGATGATGTAAAAATGATCTGAGATTTGAAGGATAAGGAAATCCAGTTGGGAAAGCAGTGAAATATTCTAGGATTGGCTAGCATGGGGTAGGATTTCAATGTTTACTTGCATAAGCTTCAGCCATTTCCATGTTATTTTAAAGTCAAGAATAAATGCTGCTTTGCTTTAAAAATTACAGGTCATGATCTCCCTGTTGCACATTCATTGGCAGGGAACCTGGTTTTCCTGGTGTTGGACAAGAAGTGAGAAAGGACATCTTTAATATTCCATTTAAGAAAATTAGGGCTGCTTCTATCTTCAAAGTGAAATACAAATATTTCAAAATTCTGGAAAGATTTCAAAGATATTCTGTCAATGTTTCTAAAGAAGAGATCTGAAATTTTTTTCAAGAAGTTACTGGTAAACATTTATCTGTTTGTTTTCAGGTAGTTGGCATTTAAAAAAATTTTTTTTTCTAATTTTAGGTTGCTGGGGTATTTTCTTTGCATAAAGATGCAATAAATTGAATGATTTTTTGAGAAAGAGAGGAAGTGATTTGAGGCCCAAGGTTTTCAGTTATCCCGTGAGAATAAGTGCAGGCAATTTGTTATTCCACCTCAGTATCCAGAGGTATAAGATTTAAATGCTTATATACAGAAGCAACTAGGTGAGCATTCTAAATTTACAGTTCCTCCTGAAGTCACACAAACGTTTGAGATATTACTGTAAAAATTACTTGTTAATATACATTTGCATATCTTTGGAACAGTAAAAATTACTTTTAAAAGTTGTTACAAGTTCCAAAGCTAAAATATCTGAAAAGCTCATTAAAATGAGATGCAATTTATTCACTAACTCACAGGTGAATATTTTTTTAGTAATGATAGAAGAGCAAGGCTAAAGAAAAATACACCTTTCATGCATTGCTGTTGAGAGGCTAAATTGGTACATCTTTTCAGGAGAAACACAATGATAAGAGTTTAAAAATAGGCATGCCCTTTGACTCATAATCATATTTTTAGGAACTTATCCTTAGGACATTGATAAGAAATTCTAGGAATAGACGTATATAAAAGTGTGCTTTATGGTCTCATAAACTTGCAAGTGACTTATACCCAATTAGGGAACTTGTTAAATATATTATGGTATATTAATATAATACTATGCAAGTATTAAAATGATATAATTAAGGTTTATTTTCATTGAAAATATTTATAATATAGGTTTGGAGAAAATTGATTCATAATCATATTAAGTTGGATTTAGGGGGTTCTTGTTCAAAATGGCAACATAAGGGGATCATGAACTCACCTTCTCTCACAGATACGTGAATCTACAGATACATATGGAACGATTCTCTCTGAAAGAAACCTAAAAACTAGCGAGGTCAATAAGAAAAAACACACACTGAAACAGGTAGGAGAGCCTGAGACACAATCTCATCATAAACCCACCCCTAGTATGGCAACCTACAATCAGGAAGGAACACACAATTCTCAACTTCCCCCTAATAAGTGAAAGTTTTGAACCCCACATCCGACACCCCATCTTTTAAGACGCACCTGAGAGATGGGTCCCCACAACATCTAGCTCTAAAAGCCAACAAGGCTTGCATCCATGAGACCCTAAAGGCTATGGTGAACTGAGAAACAATTCTGAAAAGTCTCACACAGATCAGATTTGCTCTGGCTAATGCCCCAAGACACAGTGCAGAGACAGCCATCTGAAACCTGCCCAGTCTTTCTGTGAAAGAGGCCTATTTGTTTATCTTAAAAGACTTGGTGTGAGGGGCAAATGTCTAGTTTAACACACATATAGGAGTCAACTGAAATACTGAACAAAGATCATGGAGGCCAGCATGTGCCACCTTCCTTCTCTCCCTCTACCTTGCTCCAGGTTGCTGATGTCTCCCAGAAAGAGCCTTGTGCACACATCTGGGACCCTGGTTTTTAATGGCTGCCACCCAGTGGACACCCCTTAATTATGTGGTTCTGGTAACCAGCAGAGCTTGCATTTGCAAGTGCACAAGACTGTAACAAATGGAGAAATAGTTCTTAGCCAGCTACTTCAACCCCTCCAACAGACAGAAACACCCAGTCTTTCCATAAAAGAGGTCTATCAGGTTATTTTCGCAGCTACAGAGAGCTAATTAGACATATATCTAGGAGTTAATTGCAATTATCTCCAGAGACTTGTACCATCTTCATGCTCTCCTTCTGCCTCATCCAAGATCGCCAGTGTTTCCAGAAAGGACCTTGTGCATACATCTGGTGCTCTAGATTTTAAGGCTGCTTCTTAGAGGACACATCCCTGAGAGCCTGGCTCTGGTGGCCCAGGGGTTTTTGTTCACATGTTCAACAGCACTGTAGCAAACAAAATATTTCAAAACAAAATAGTTATTGTTTAAAATAGAACAAAATAGTACTTAACTGGCTCAGACAGAAACACCCATATCACAGTCTTCCTCTGAAAGCTGTATATTTGCATACTTTAAACTCTGCTTCCTGAGGATCTTGCTTCCAATCAAACTGAATCTAGGTGCTCACTGAGATAATCCCCTCAGGGCACTGACAGGTCTTGGTAAACCCTCAACTACTGGGGACTACTTAGAGCAAAGTAGCCTTCTTGGAAAATCACAAAGTTTTGAGTGGCAACGAAGAGCGAGGGCAGGGTTGACCAATAAGTTTTATCTCTTACATGATTTAATCCTTCAAGACTGGGAGAAGTGGCTGTTTTTATGAGTGCATAGAAACCCAAACTGAGAGTCAAGAAAAATGAAGAAACAGAGGAATATGTCCCAAACAAAAGAATAAAACCTCAGAAAAATACCTTAATGAAATGGAGATAAGCAATTTGCCTGATAAAGGGTTCAAAATAAAAGTCATAAAGATGCTCACAAGCTCAGGAGAACAATGCATAAACAAAGTGATAATATGAAGAAAGATACAATACAATAACTGAACTGAAAAACATGATGGAGGGGTTCAACTCTAAACTAGATGAAGTAGAAGAAAATATCAGCAAATAGAAAACAAGACAGTGGAATTCATCCTATCAGAGCAGCACAAGGAAAAAATAATTTGAAAGCATGAAGAAAACTTAAAGGACTTATGGGATAATATCAAGTGAGCCAATGTTTGCATGATAAGGGTCCCATAAGGTGAAGAGAGGAAGAGAGAAAAGAGCATAAAACTTTGAAGAAAAGTGATGGTTGAATACTTTCTTCATCTGGGGAAAGGAAAAACACATTCAGATCCAGGAATCTTACAGAGCTTCAAGGAAGATGAACTTAAAGTGATGCACATCAAGACACATTACATTTAAATTTTCAAATGTTAAAGACAAGGAGAGAATCTGAAAAGCAGCAAGAGAAAAATGGCTTTTTACATGCAAGGTAACTCCTGTAAGTCTATCACAAGAGATTTTTCAGCAGAAACTTTGCAGGCCAGAATGGGAGTGGCACAATATATTCAAAGTGCTAAAAGGAAAAACAACAACAACAACAACAACAACAATAATGCCAACCAGTAATATTCTATCTGAGAAAATTGGTGAGGTTGTAGAGAAAAGGGAGCCCTTGTGCACTGTTGGTGGAAATGTAAATTGGTGCAGCCGCTATGAAAAACAGTATGGAGGTTCCTCAAAAAAAATTTAAAAAATAGAACTATCATATGATCTCGCAATTCTGTTTCTGCGCATTTATCCAAAGGAAACAAAATCACTATCTGGAAAAGTTATCTTCTCCCCATTTCACTGCAGCATTATTTTACAATAGCCAAGACATGGAAACATCCAAAGTATCCATCAAGGGATGAATTGATAAAGAATTTGTGATAGGGCTTCCCTGGTGGCTCACTGGTTGAGAGTCCACCTGCCGATGCAGTGGACACGGTTTTGTGCCCCTGTCCAGGAAGATCCCACATGCCGTGGAGCGGCTAGGCCTATGAGCCATGGCCACTTTTCAACAAAAAAAAAAAAAAAAAAAAAAAAAAAGTATTTGTAATACATATACATACAATTGAATATTATTCAGCCATAAAAAAAGAAAGTTCTGCCAATATTTTTTAATAATGTAATTTACTTGAGGACATTGTTAAGTGAAATGAGCCAAATAGAGATAGATAGATATTGTATGATCTCACTTGTATGTAGAACCTACAAAACATAAAAACACAAAACAAACAAACAAAAAGAAAACCTAAACTCATAGCTACAAAGAACAGATTGATTGGTTGCCAGAGGCAGGGGCTGGGGTGGGGAGTAAAATGGGTAAAGCGGTCAAAAGGTGCAAATTTCCAGTTATAAAAATAAATAAGGGCTTCACTGGTGGCACAGTGGTTAAGAATTCCCTGCCAATGCAGGGGACACAGGTTTGAGCACTGGTTCAGCAAGATCTCACATGCCGCAGAGCAACTAAGCCTGTGCACCACAACTACTGAGCCTGAGCTCAAGAGCCCATGAGCCACAACTACTGAAGCCCACATACCACAACTACTGAGCCTGTGTGCCACAACTACTGAAACCTATAGCCTGTGCTCTGCAACAAGAGAAGCCACCAAAATGAGAAGTCAATGCACTACAACGAAGAGTAGCCCCCACTTGTCACAACTAGAGAAAGCTGGCATGCAACCATGAAGACCCAACACAGCCAAAGATAAATAAATAAATACGTCCTGAGGATATAATGTACAGCAAGGTGACTATAATTAATAATATTGTATCGTATATTTGAAAGTTGCCAGGAGGATAAATCTTAAAACTTCTGATCACAAAAGAAATCATTAACTAGGTATGGTGATGGAAGTTAGCTAGATTTATTGTGACAATTATTTCACAATATATACATATCTTGAATCTTTATGTTGTACACCTGAAACTAACATTATGTTATGTGTCAATTATATATCTATAAATGTAAATTAATCTTTTAAAAAGATGGAGTTAGTAAATAAGAATTGCAGAAAAATTTATAGAATGCTACACTCGCAAAAGCGTTTGTGTTTATTTCTACATGATAAGATAAAAGTGATTTGTTTTTTTCTGTTTTTGGTCATCTACATTTTCTATAATAAAATATATATTCCTTTCTTATGAGGAGAGATAATGTATTATTTTTCAATTAAGTTTCTAAATGTAATTTACATTAACAAGTAAAATATCGCCGCTAAATGTAAGGTCAAGAGGTTTTTAAATTTTGCTTTCAAAGTTTTGACTAAAGGTTTACCTGATAGAGATACAAATTTCTAGAGTGACATTAAGGATATTTTTCTTATTTTTCCAACTCCTGAGTCACATTTCTAAGTTAAATCCTTATTTATGAGATTTTATGACTGGCTATATAGAAAAGAAGCATTATTCAGGATAAATGATATTTGTTAAGGTTTTACAAAATACATACAAGATACAGATTTCATATGGAAACAATCTGGAAATAAAAATGATTATACACTGATTTTTAACTCTGTGAAGTTTCTTCCGTTGGCATTTATGGTGGTTTTTCTATCATCAGATGGCAATGTCTATACAAATATTTATACTTTTAATGCTGGTTTAACTGGTAATATTTCTCAATATTGTCCCATTCAAGGTGACCTCAGAGATTATTCAAGTGATTTGTATTCCTCAGAAAGAATTGAATATTTGAAGGTTGGTTGTCATTATTTAAAAATAAAAATTAATATAAAAAATAATAATAAAAGAAAGAGGAAAAAAAATTAGTGATCTGAATAAATTTTCAGAGCCATTATTATGATCCTATGATTGTCTTTCAGTGACACAGAAATGCTACAGATGATCCTTGCTCTCTACATGAATGTTTAGACTGGAGTCTGGACAAACCATTTGACTGGGGCAAGAACCTGTGTCCCCTGCATCGGCAGGCGGACTCTCAACCACTGCGCCACCAGGGAAGCCCTAGTCTCTCTTCTTTAAAGATCATTTCAAGGAAGGAGAAAATCTTCCAAATGAGAAACTGAAGGTAACATGATGCTCATTTTCTCTTAATCCAAAATTCCTCTGGAATATTAATAAAGTATTTTTGAGTGCTATTAAATAAATGGGATTTATACAACAATTTCAAAAGCTAACAATGAAAACCAACAAATACAGGTGCTTCAAATCATTCAAATATATCATTTAAGACATAGCAATCTCTGAAGTTGGCTGAGCAAATAGTGTTTCATTTACTGCTGAAGAAACTTCTAACTTATCCCAGATGATTCATGAGTGAGTGACTGAGTGGTGAGATGGAGCTGCAAATGAATCGACTATTTTCTTCCATTATTTATATGTCTGTCTGCTGCTTATCTATCTAAAAAATCAAAATCCCAAATAAAAGTGGAAATTATCTTTTTCATTAGTGTTCATAAATCCTTGGGGGTTTATTTTTGCAGAAAGTTAGAAGGAATATCCTTGAAAGCAGAGAGAGGGAGATAGGGAGGGATTAGCACATTGAAATTATTTGCTGGCAAGTTTCAATCTCTTTATAGTTACTTGTCCCCTTGAATTGTCTGGCAAATTGTTGATTTTATTGTTCATATTTATTTCATTTTTGTCTCCTTGATTCTTGTTGTAAACTGCATATGAAATATGAAGAAAGCAAACAAGTAAATTTGGTGGATGGTCTATCTTTAGTCAAAATGACCCACACCAGAAAATTCCAGATGATCTCATGATTTTAATCGGTGATGAAATGACATACATGTATAATTCTAACTTCCTCATTTTCTGATTTGTGATTATTCACACGGGGCTGAATAGGGTAGGAATTCTTTTCAGAGGTGTGGCTTTTTCTTCCTGATAGGATTTTAGACATGGAAGAGGATTTCTAGTTGCACTGGATAGATGCTATAGCTGAATTATAAGGGAAACAATGGCACTTTTGAGGGTCACCTATGTTGTAACTAGAAAGAAGAGTGAGCACACCTCATATACCAGTATAAATTATTGTAATTGTTACATCTTTAATTTGAGACACTTAAAATTTTTAACACTGCAATTAACTAAATATAGTAATATAGTTAGACTATTAATCTGTGATTAGATGTGCTGTTAAAAATCATAAATCAAATCATCAAATCCAATCTTTCTTCTAGGATTTTTATGATTTCAGGACTTACATTCAAGTCTGTAATCCTATTGAGTTAATTTTTGTGTATGGTATAATATAGTAGTCCAGTTTCATTCTTTTGTGTGTTGTTGTTCAGTTTTCCCCAACACCATCTATTGAAGAGACTGTTATTATCCCCATTATATATTCTTGACTGTTTGTCAAAAATTAATTGCCCATGTATGTGTGGGTATATTTCCGGGCTCTCTATTCTGATCCACTGATCTGCATGTCTATTTTTATGCCAATACCATACTGTTTCAATTACTATAGCTTTGTAACATAGTTTGAAATCATGAAGCATGATACCTCCAGTTTTGTTCTCTCAAGACTGCTTTGGCTATTTGAGGTCTTTTGTGGTTCCATACAAATTTTAGAATTTCTTGTTCTAGTTCTGTGAAAAATGTCATTGGAATTTTGATAGGGATTATCAAATTCCATCTTGGTAACTTTTCATGGAATCTTTTTGCTGGATCCTATGAATCTTATATAAGCAATTAAAATGCAGTTAACATAAGCAGGAAATAGCTGGGAAAATATTAAAATATGGCACACAATGTTAGATTGGAAATGAACTTTGAAAATGACATGGCTGAACATGAATATCATTTTATAAGAGAAATAGAATCCCAGAAAGATCAAGTGACTTACTGAGGTCAGAGAAATTGTGAATGGGTAGGTATAAAGCCCTCTACCGTTTTCATACTTCCTGCCATTTCCTTGAAATTACTAGCATTCACATCTATTTCTTGTAGCCATACACTTCTGGCCATGACACTTTACCATGTTATATTGATCTGAAAAGGATCTTCAGATCATTTTCTGTTGTCTCATTCTCTTATACACTAACTGTATCACCTTAAAAATATAACTTAACTGCTCTGCACTTTTGTTTCCTCATTCATGGTATCTATTATTATTAGTATCCATCTCATAGGATTTTTAAAAGGATTCAAAAAAAGAGTTCCTCAAAACAGATTGACATATCAACTGGCATTGAACTTGGTGTTGTTTATTGTTTTTATTGTTAATAATATGATTGTTAATAATATGATTGTTTTCAGATAAATAGAAGAGGAACATGGTGATGAGGAACTCTCTATAAAAGAAAAGAGATATAAGGAAAGTAAGTCTGTCTGGAAAATAATATTTTTGAGGAAGAGTCTGTAATTTTGAATTCAAGTCATCAACACAATCTCCTTCAACATAGGCTGTGCTGATGAATGTTTGAAACATAAGGCATAGCTAAAATGCAGAAATAACTCAAACGTCTATCAACTGATAAATGGATAAACAAATGTGTTATATACATACAATTATGTGGTATTCAGCCTTAGACACATTCAACAACATGCATGAAACTTGAGGACATTACGCTAAGTGAAATAAGTTAATCACAAGAGGACAAATTCTGTATGATTCTATGATACGTGGAGTGGTCAAATTCATGGTGGCCAGGGGATGAGAGGAGGGAGGGAATGGAAAGTGTTGTTCAATTACTATGGAGTTTCAGTTTGGGAAGATGAAAAAGTTCTGGAGATCATTGGTGCTGATGGTTATACTACAATGTCAATGTACTTAATAGTAAATTTTAAAATGGCTAAAGTGGTTAATTTTATGTTATGTATATTCTATCATCATTAAAACAAAAGAAACAAAAAACATAAGGAAAGGGTGTTGCACTGAAGTATAAAAGTTTTGAAGATCTGTACCACAGGATTCTTAGTAGAAAACTGAGATGGAAAGCCAGCAGTGTGCAGTGGCAGCACATAGTGTGAATGAGGGAAATATGTATTCCTCACTAGAACAGTGGTTATTAGCACAGGGAACAGAGGTATAAATGATTGTGCTTCTTCAGAAATGCCAGCTCCCCACATTTTCCAAGCCAGCAGCAAAGGAAGAGGTGGTCACATCAGCTGTTGTCACCCAACCCCAAGGAGATAAATTATAGAATTTGAAAGACCAGAGGAATTATGACTGTTTATTTTCATTCAGATATTGAATATAAAGAAGAGTTGAAAGAAACTATTTAAAGCTTTCTATGTGTCAGAGACTATGGTGTTTACTTTATGTAATCCCATCATATTTATTTTTAAGGATGTCTAATATTTTCTGGAATGGAATTGATTATCCTTCAGGAACAAATACTCACGCACAATTTTTTACCCTTCTACACTAATACATAGATTAAACATTTACCAGTAGAGCTTGAAGTGTGTGTGTGTGTGCATGTGTGATGTGAAGTATTAGCTTTTAAAAGGATAAACCACTATAATTTTTTACAAGTTTATTTATAGGCAGTGACAACTTACAGGCATGATTTTCTGAAAGAGTTAAAAAAAGAGCTATCTAAATCTTTCCAAGATGCTAAGAAATAACAGCTTAGCACTACTTCTGTTATGTCTTTATTGAAGGCCATAAAAACTAGATAGGCCAGATGTTAAAGAACCCAGCCCTGGAAATCAGACAGGTTCACTGATGTGGTCCACAGTCCTAGGTGGAGACCAAGTGGCAAATATGGATGATTTCAAGGAACAGGCCAAACAGAAAGAACTTGAAACTCAAAGTGGAAAAAGGCAGAGGATAATCTGTGAATAGGTCTGAGATTTACCATTTACTCTCTATCTAACCTTGACCAATTTACTTAATTTCTTTATGCCTCAATATTCTCATTTTTAAAACAAGGATTTCAATATCATTGATATTTAACTCATAAAGTTCAAGGGAAGATTAATTAAAATAATACCAGTATAATAAGTAATGCACAGTAAATTCATACAATGTGCAAATAATTTAGACATTAAATTAATAAATTAATACATTAATAAGGATGTTCTCAATAATAGCTATGACAATAATATTTAATAATATGAATTGATATAATAAATTAACATAAGTATAAAATTAATATTAATTATATTTAACCAACAATATGAATAATTATAATTAAGATTAGTTTTATGTAAGACTATTAATAAAATTAATAATGAAAATAATAATTCATATTACTTTTGTGTCAGGCATAGTGCTAAATGTTTTACAGCTATTACAGTAATTCACACTGTCAACAACCCTATGAGATCTGTATTATTATTCATATACTCCTGCCCCCCACTGTGAATAGACCATAAGACACAGAGAAGATAACTAAAGGACACTAAGTGGCAGAGTGAGGATTCCACCCCAAGAGATCTGGTTTCAGAGCTCATGCTACTCACAGACACAGTAAATTTGCATGAATGGTAGTCAGTGGCACTAGCCATTGCATGTAACTCAGAAAGAGCACAGGGCACACTAGTATATGCTAATTGTCATTAATCAATTGATTTCTTCTACTTCTATCTTTTAATTTTACAAATGCTCTATTTTAGTTATATTAGTCCTCTTATAAGGTGAACAGTCAGCTCCCTTACATTACTACTGAAAATGGACCTGTTCTTACATATAAAAATGGAAGGTGATGACCCAGTTGGTGCAATAGGATTTCTCTTAAATACCTACCACATTAAACTTGTAAATTCAGATATCAAAACTGGGAAGAACTAGGGAACTGGTGAAAGAAACAATGCAGAGGACAAGCTTTAAGCACAGGAGAATGAGTGAGCAAGGGGGATGATAAGAAAATTTTACCTGCTCTAGAGTCATCTAGATTGTTGAAATAGGTAGATTTTATTTAATGTTCCAATCTAAGAACTAAGCAGATTCCCTAGACTGAAAAAATACAGATGTGGAAAATATTTCTAGGGCAGAGAAAGAAAGGCTTCAGCATAGTTGTCAGGTTGGAGAACACCCATGCGGTTGGAACTATGGTTCTCCAAGCCAAAATTCCTACTCCTACAGTGGGATTGAGGCTTAGCTCAAGAAAAGCCTTCAGTTTTCATATGACATTCCAGCAAAGGGTGAGATTAGTCACCTTACACATAAAGTCTTATGCTGGAGGAGATCTTCATGATTAGATAGTATTACAAGAAAGTTCAAGAAGAAGACCTAGGGTATTAAATAATCGGTCCCAAGTCACACAGCCCATGAGCTTGGTCTTAATGTTCCCATCTGGTTTTCCTTCTACATATCTACTTTTATTTTATGTCTCATTTCCACTTTTACCACTTTACTAGGCAGCAGACATTTACCATTGAAGGGTGCTTCTTGCTTAATTTTCTATGTCAGAAGACTTCTTAAACCATAATCAACTGGGCTGACTGCATTTTGTTTCCCAAAGACAATTGCATTTTTAAGTATAGAAACTGAATCTACATTATAGTTGTGCCTATTTCTTTTTCTTAAACCAGAGTGCTGTCAACTAGAAAGCTGGAGGCTGTATATATTATATTATATTATATTATATTATATTATATTATATTTTATAATTTTTGATTGTCAGCCCCCTTTACCTTATCTCAATTTAAAGATGTCCAGAAATGGGCACCTTGTTGTCTACTGCAATGCCTTTTGGTATTTTGTTACTTAAGTGCATCCATGCTAATAATATTGTGGAGATATTCTTTTTATTTTAATTTAATTTTTATTTTTTTCTCTGCCTAAAGAGGTTTTGTGGCAAAATCTAGCAAATGTCACTATCAGCTTGTAAATCATTATGTTAAAGAAGTAGAATCTATTAATGTATGAATGTGCAAGACAGTCCTAAGACATTCTCAGCAAGGCAGAAGGGAACAAAGGGAAAAAAAAATTGGATACTCTGCAAACTTTTAGCAAAGCCTACTTATATATAAAGCTGAAATGACTATAAAGAGTTATGAAGAAGCAGAGAAAATACATCATATTCTGGAAGACAAAGCTTGTACTGTTGAATTGCTTTGCATTTTAATGTGTAAATTTGCTCTTGGCTTTTCCATTGAAAAAAAATCAAACCATTTGGCATTCTGTGTGAGACATAAATGTATTAGAAATGTACAGCAACATTTATTAAAATATATAATGGAAAAAAAGGCTAAGATTAATTTTCCCCTTCTCTTTTTATTTGAGGGCCACCACTAAGACATTTAATATGGGTTAAACCAGATTTGGAAAGCTTTCAACTAGCCAGTTAACACAAATGACTAAGAGCTTAATTGGCATATATCTTTTAAATACATTCAATAGAGGAATTGGACTGTTTATTGCATTGTAATTTATAGGTTTTTTGTTTTTGATTACATAAGGGAAATGCATTTTTTATGCCTTAAAAGCATTCTTTTGTGATGTCAAAAATGTATTACATTATTGTTCAGAAAAATGTGTTTCAATTTGGTGTGAAAATCTAAGATCACCAGAGTGGAAAAGATAACAAGTAGTTTCTTCAAAGTCTTGCCATTTGTGATTTTTTTTTTCTTCCAAAGTTATTTTCTTTTGGTTAGATAATGAGTGCAACTCTGCTCAATGGCATCTTTCAATTCTTTCTAAGTGTTTAAATCTTATATTTAGTATATTTGTGGAAAGTCAGTTTAAACAGGATTAAAATAAATAGTTACTATTTCAGACATAAGGAAAGAAAATGACGTTGAAAATAAAGTTTGAGTTTTTTCTTTCTTTTTTTTTTTACAGTTGGTGGTAATATAAAAGTAATTCTGGGTTTCCCTGGTGGCGCAGTGGTTGAGAGTCTGCCTGCCAATGCAGGGCACACGGGTTCGTGCCCCAGTCCTGGGGGGGCCCCAAAAAAAAAAAAAAAAAAAAAAAAAAAAAAAAAAAGAAGTGATTCTATCTCCACTTAGGTAATACCTAAGGTAACTATGTGGATCAGCTGTTCCATCAAAGATAATTATAAGAAATAAACTCCTAAAGAGGCAAAGCAGCTCTTCTTGCAGTAAAGTTTATCAGCATACTAAGGAGGATCATTTTCTGAAGGCGAGGCCCTTTGTAACCATTTCCACCTCATCACATGGCAGCCCGTTTCTCTCCCAAGCTGGTCCCTGTGGCCCTGCCTCCTCTGTTTATCCCTCTTCTTATTGCCCTCCCCACATTCATCATACTCTTAACAAAGACAGTAAAGAATCACTGCTTATTCTGAAATTATTGTGAACTCTTATCAGTCAAAAGGAAAAGGACACTTTCCTTTCCCTGGGAGTTTGCTGTAGTGACTGTTTTTGTAGGTCAACCGGGAGGGAAACACTTTCTTTGGGATCATATCCTTCATTATTCAGAGGAGATATAGTTATCACTCTGAGAAAGGAGAACACCCAAGCCATATACCTCCCCTCCCATTCTCTCTTCTCCAAAGAAAATGATTTGCATACATGTTTCCTTCTGAGCTTTGTCCAAGTCTGCTTTTGACATATGCTACCTGGAAAAGTGACTATAGAGAGAAAACGGGTACACTAATCAGGCATTGCCAATGTCGGTTGGAGCAAAGCAGAACTCTTCACTTCTGACAGGAAGATAGCCCCGGGGGAGATAGCCGCCCCTTTCCAGCTCCCGAAGACTTCTTTAGATGTCTTTTGAAAGCAACTTGCTCTGTAAACTCTGGTAAACTACGTATAGTTCCTATAGTTGCACTTATCCAAAATTAATTATAAGTATTCTACATATTATGGGGCTCTTCTGAGGCAAATAAAAAATAATACATGTGAAATGGTTTTGAGATATCATTATGAATTCATGAATATTAGAAATTGCTGTCTTTAGGAAATCAACCAGAACAAGTCTCAAAAGTACTAATCTAAGCTTACAGTTTGATTTTTAACTTTAAAATATTCACATATTCACATATTGCATACTTATATATATAATATTTATTTAGATAATCTTCTCTCTTAATTCACATTTGATTAACCTGACCTGTGTAATGACACAAAGGTAAATGTTTTATAACTTTCTATTTAAATTATGCAGAGAACGCTACTTCTGACTTGCCTTATTCTAATGTCACATCCTACGTGCACCTACTTCTATTGCAGCAATTGTTATATTATAAATATAATATACTAGTCTTTAGACTGGTGCTTTTCAAATATTTTAAACAGTGCAATTTTTCTAATGATATCTCATTTAAAACTTCAAAACATAAGACATAAAGTTAACAAAAGTGTTAGTTCCATTCACAAAAGTGGATTTTATATATTCAAACATGGCATTTATTTTTTAAAGATTCGACCACTGAAGCAGCAATACTATTCATATGAGGACAATAACCACAGCCTTTTTAAATCATTTACTATGCTTGGCCTCTTTTTTATTCTATCTCTTGAACTTGTATCTACTGAAAAGCAACAAGACACTGCCTATTTCTTTATCCTTCAGAATCTGGCCTTTTTCTTTACTTACAAGCCAACATAAATCTTTTAGATCCTTATAGAGCCATTTAATGGGTCTCTCTATGGAGTATACTCAGTTTTCACTCAGCCTCTGATTATCATTTTCCTTAATACAGAGAATGCAAAATATAATATTTAGATTTGACTTTTTTGACATGGTATTGTGGTGCTTAATAATATTAATAAAACAGTAATAAACACTCACTGAACTCTTACTCTGTGCCAAGAATTATGCTAAGTAATTTATGCATAATGGATCTTTTAATTAAAAGAAAAGCTACAACAGAATATTAAATGATTATTTTATTACAAGCTTTATTACATTTTTTACTCTGTTAATAAATGTGCACCAGACATCAGTGACCCGTTTGTAGATAATGTGAGATAAGAACCAGTGAAACAATATTCACTAGGTAAATCAAAAGCACTCAACTCTAAGGAGGGTCATTTGTTGGGCAGAGAAGTAATTGGCCTCTATTGGGTGTAACCCATCAATCCTCCCAAAGAAGAATTAACCAGTTGAACAGGATTTTTATTTTTTTTAACCACTGATTGATGGAAATGTCGATCAATGCATTTGTCAATCTTATTAACTCAGCCATACTTAAAGGCATTAAAATCACATCAGTGTTTTGCTATTTGCCCCTCTGCAACCATGTTTTCATACTAAAAGGCGGGTACAAAAATACTGTCATAGAATCTATACAAAATGCTCAAATGAATCATATAATTAGAGCATTCAGTGTTATGTTACTTAATAAAGTGGTATTTTTGTATACGGTTAAGAGTACACGTCTTTATAAGTCTGTACGCATAAACAAAGTATGACCATACGTATTTATTGTATGTTTTATATATGTATGGGTGTATATGTGTGTATACATGTGTATGTGTGTATATATATATGATATCTATAGATAAACACATCCACATCTCTCCTGTTACTTGGTTGGATGCCTTAGGACACATTTTACTAAATGAATTTATATTATATTTGCATTAATATTTAAAACATAAAAATATATGGAATTTTCCTCAAAATACAACATAGAATGTGTAATAGTAATTAATAAATTAAATGAAAGAATACCTAGGATCTACTTATTGCTGAAGTGAAGGTCTATTAATTCCTCTTCTTCCTGTGCACAAAAGTGGGGGAAACTTTTATGGGAGACAACTGTAATTTTCATAATGTCTAGCTGCCAACATGCACTGGAAAATGAGAATGACCTTTATTTAGGGTAGTGAATGCTCATCAAAGCTCTCAGCCCAGGTGACTCAGTCATGCTGTTAACAGCTAGAAAGAGCCCCCAAAGGCAAGGTCATTATCTGATGATGGGCACTTCTCATCTAGATGCCTCCTTTATGTGCAGAAGTTGAGGAGAAAGTAGAAATATACTCCTTGTGAGAAGATCAGCTCTCAGATAAAGTTTTCTTCCCAAGAAGTGACTTTTCCAAGCTACCTCAATCCAAACAACTGGCATGTGGTGCATTTTGAAGATGGATTGTCAGCTGTGCTCCCACAGCTGTGAGAGTCTGGCACACTGGCTCTCAAGTCAGCTAGCAGGAAGACAGATACTGTCATTTGGGGGGGAATAGATCACCCACAGATGTTTAGAGGAGGAGGAGAAGTGTCTATGTCCTTTGGCAAACTCATCAAAATCAAACTCTTACACACAGGCACAGAAAGAACTGGAATCACTGCCTAGCCTGCCATCACATTACCCAGGATACTTTCAAACCATTCATCCTTAGGTGGAAAAAAAAATTGTTTGAGATGAAATTCTTTGTCCCTCGAGCAGATGGTACCACATACCTCCATGTGAAGGAAACCCAGTACACCTGGATTTTTTTTATTGCAAAGTTTCTTAAGAGCAAATTCCTGCTCTAGAAACCCAACACCTAGTTTTTCCCCCTCTAGAAATGTTCCAAACGTAGAGTTAATGTTTGCTTATGAATACATTTTTGTTCTTTCCTTGCCCTATGGTAGCAGTACTCTTTCTTTATACGCTACCTCTCACTTTGTGTGCTTGAACGGGCCAATAACGTAATTGTCAGGAGTCATTCTGACTAGCAGACGTGGTTTTGTAGAAACATGCCACTTCAGTTCTTTCTGTTTGTGTTCTCTCTTCTTGCACACTTTTTGCTCTTCTGCTTTACATAACCCAAACACTACTACTCCATTCTCAGCTCTGCTATTGTTATGTCTGCTAAATGATCAAGTCTCAGTCTCTTTTATTTTTCTTTTTCCAAAAGATGACTGAGTACCACTAATTCAGAGAAACAATACAAGAGTGACTGGTCCACATATCAGTGAATCTTTTATTGTGAGAGTAAGGGGTATCAAATGCCTTTCTTAGATGCAAACATGGGTTATGATTGAACAATGGCAGACTGGAAGAATTAGCCTTTTGAAATGGGCATGATCTGGAAAGGCAAGTTTCCCATCTATACATCCCCCACTCACATCACAAGCTATTTATTTCTTAGTGTTTACATCAGATAAGAGTTTTAAATAACAGTTGATGTAAACTAAAAGAATGCTTTTAAAAAAGTGATCATTTGCCTTAAACTCATCACTTCTGTTTATAATCTCTTTGGCAAACGTAAAATGTTCAGTTATTAACACAGAAAGGAATGCTTTAAGGGTGATCAATAAGATTCTTTTAAAATAATGTTTCATGCCTGAAGTGCTCCCCTTAACAAGGACCTTAGTTCAATTGTTTTGTCACTCTGCCTTGTTGAGTTTACTATTATTCATTTGCTTTGAATTACCTCCTTTTATCCATTCACCTAGACCAAATTCACCTAATTCACCTAATCTTTCAAAGTCATATGTACTTCTCACATCTTCTATGAACATTTTCTGGAATAATGAAATTGCATCTTGATTTTCTATAGTAATTTTGAGCTGTACAAAGGTTTATTTGGAATTATTATTGTAGAATTTTAGAACTACAATGCATATTAGAGATTGTCTATTCCCATTTGTAATTTTACAAAGAAAAAACTGAGACCCTTAGGTTCCCTCCTGTTCTATACCTGCCTTGCAAAGCTCAATTTTGTGAATGTGATACACTAGCTTTTATTTTAAAAGTGATCATCTACTATATTTATTTCTAAAATGCTTTTCTTTGAATATTATTACTCTTTCTTTGTGAGATATATACATGTTGTACACATATACATTGTACATATCTATACATATATATCACACACATATATATAAAATATATGTGTGATATATATGTATATATATTTGCATGTATATATTTATATAAAACACTCTACTATTATGAGGATTTTCTCACTGAGTTAGGGTTCCCATTATGTTAGTTAGCAATGAAATTCTCACATCTCAAGAAACCCCTCAGACCCAGGAATTGGATTGTTGGTCACCCTACATCATGTTATTTTGTCTTCTTTGTAAATAAAAATTTAATGTCTATAATATACAATTAACCATTCCTTTACTGCTAAATATTCAGATTGTTTCCAAGGGTCCAATATACCCATATTTTTATATTTCCCTGAATCTAAAACCTCTACTCTGGATGGCATGGACAATCCAAGAGCAAACATTCATCCCCTAGACCTCAGCAATCTAATGCAATAGCCATGAGACACATGTGGCTAATGAACATTAAAATGTTACTAGTCCAAATCAATATGTACTGTAGCATAAAATATAGCCTAGACCATGAAGACCTAATAATCCAGGAAAATTGTAAGGTATCTCATATTTTTATACTGATTATACATTGAAATGGTAATAGTTCAGCTATATTAAATATGTTGTTAAAATTATTTTTTCTAGGTAAAATTAAAGAAATGGAAGATGGATAATTTGCTAGGGGTTAGGAATGCGGGACACAGGAGATAGGAAACTGAGATAGATAGGGATCTTGGTGGTGACTGAACTGTTGTGTTTTGACTTTGGTAGTGGATACATGAACAGATGTGATAACATTGTAAAAAAACACATTCACACTCACATACAAATGAGTACAAGTAAAATGGATGAAATAAGAATAAGATTGATGGGATAGCATCAATGTTAATATCCTGGATGTAGTATTGTACTCTAGTTTTATAAGATCTTATCTCTGGGGGAAAATGGCTAAAGGGTACAAGGATCTCAATATATTATTTCTTACAGCTGCATGTGAGTTTACCATTATCTCAAAATAAATTATTTAATTAAAAATAATTTTACCTGCTTTTAAATTATTTGATGTTCTTACTTAGAAAATTTTAAATGTCATATGTGCTATGCATTATATTTCTATTGAGAATGCTGTCTTAGGAAAATGGTATATTTACCACCAGTAATTATGCAGATATTTTGTTGACATAAGGCATCCTTCCTTTATTTTTACCACTCAACACACTCTATGAAGAGACATATAATAATTCATCTCCCTATCAACAAATCACAAGGTGAGGGGAGATATTATTATATTACTGTCAGTCCCCACCTTTTATGTCAGTAAATCAATATTTTTATTTTTCTCCTAAAACTTCTAGAAAAGGGGACCCTGAATTCATCACTGTAGCCTTACACCTAAATTTCTATACAGCCCATCTTACACCCCCTGCAATTTTGGAACCTCCCTCCACTGAGAAGCTTCATGTTTAGCTGATCTAGAAGAGTTTCTGAGATTTCAGAGGTAACCCCTTTATCTTTCAATAGGAAAAATAACAAAATCCTATTCTGGAAAGGCTCAAGTCCTGCTTTGTGAGCTGACATTTATCCAACATGATGCTATTCCTGCCCCAAAGCTTCCTGTTCTGAGGACCCATCACCATGAGAAGCTAATTTCTTTGGTATATAAACTCTGATAGCCTTCCTCATTAAGTGGCCATATGTCTCACCATTATCTCACAACCTGAGTCTTTTCAAACTCCTCCTCTACTGAGGGCTTTGATTCTTTGGCTTTTTCTTACAATATCCCCATTAGAATTGAATAGGCCTATGTCTTCAAGTAAACTACTTTATCTCTCCTATCAAAAGAGGTTTGGGGACCTCCTTCATATTTTGGTTGAAATAGACTACACCAACTCTCTAATTATCAGTTAAGCATCATCCTAAATATTCCTAAACGTTTAAAAATTGCCTCCTCTCAGACATGATATATTCCTGGAAGATAGCTCACAGTAAAATTATTATTTTGAACAATGGCAAAATAATGCAAAGATTCTGACTCATTACATTATTTCTCTATAACAGACTTTGGATATTACTCATTGATATTCTCATCTTCAAGACAATTTAACATTTTTTCTTTGTAAGAAATGTAAGGCAGAATGAAACAACACAACATAAAATATATCAAAACAACAACTAAACACCCTATGGCAAAGGAAAGGATAGCTATATTATATTTACATCCGTTAATAAGATTCCAGGTTTATTGAGTTCCTACTGTATTAATTTTAGAATAAGATGGGAATGACATGAAATAAAGTTCATGTTACTCCTGCAAAGGTATATAAAAAAGTTTCAAGGTATATATAAAATGTCAAAACTGTCTTTTCAGACTTCTGACTTTTAAATACTACTTGTATCCAACAACTGATTATTAATTTCAGATATCGAACAATCTGAGTTGGTAATGACTTGGTTGAACAGGACTTTTATTTTTTTTAACCATGAACCACGAGAGGCTAGAGTGCAGTAAAATTAACTCAATGATATGTTGTGCTTGAAGATAAGATGCTACAAAGTGCCCCAAAGATGAGTATATAAGCAGAAAGTAGGCGAGTGTCAAGAAACCCTAAGTAAGAAAAAAGAAAAGATGATATGGGAAGGGGTAGAGGAAATTCACAATTGTTGAGTGCCAGCTAGTGAGCTAAGCATTTTAACTTTTTTTTTTTCCTCTCATTGAGTCATCTCAGTCATACCATGAAACAGACAATGCTAAATTAGTCCAGAGATGAGGAACTAAGACTCAGATTACCAACAGGATCCAAATAATATTTACTCATTTGAACTCAATTTCTGCATGAATTCAAAAAATTGTGCTTTATCTCCTCTACCACAAGCCCTCATGGGAATATCATTTTGAAGTTCAGTCTTTAAGAAAGACAGAGGATTTCTTTCTGTTCTGGCTGTGAAGGAACTAGCAGCAAGGTTAAATGAAGGTGACTGGAAGAAGTAGTCGCACAACACCTGGGACTATGTAGTCTAGCAAACAGGCAGCTTCATCAGCAGAAAGAAGCAGAAGCAATGACCTCTAACAGGTGGTGGTATGTTCTGTCCACCCCTGCCTTTCCAATCCTGCTGGTTACACTGATAGATGCTTTTACCATCTCAACTAATGGGAGCTAGACAAAACGGGTATCAGCAAGCTCATCTCTCTAAACAGTGGACTCTCTGGCAGTCCAGTGTGCCAGGAGTAAAACCTTGGTAACCATGAGTACCTAAGTCACAACATTTAGGTACTTTCCTGTCACAATGGACCAACTATTTTGATTCAGTTTTTTCCTTGTTTTCTTGCATATCCCTCTATTCTAAGAATAGAGGTGTTGACATTCTGCTTAATTTTCATAAATCCCCTGAACAAAGCCATTGTTTATACTTTCTATACTCATAATAGCACTTACAGCATCACCATTGGTTTGGCTATGGGTGTTATTTAGCATTTGGATTTCACTCTGTATTGAACCTTCTCAGACGTTAACACTTAATCTAATCAAGCAGAATTCACAAAATTTGCACACCTGTTGGCTACCTTTAAGGGGCCACATCTATAACTAATTTCCCCATTCATCATCCTGTCCAATTCAAATTCCATCTCTTCCCTTCCTTGCTCATGTGGCTGAGGTCCTAACAATTCATGCAGTCGTGCCTAAGAAGAATAAGGCACGGTCAAATGGATCCACTGGAAATATTATGTTCAAAAGGGGAAGAAAACTGACAGCAGTTAGCTATAATCCCACTTCAGTGTCCCCTGACATAACACCGCAGATAGACTGCCATTGGCAAAGCCACAGGCAATGTTGTTAAATTTTTGTTTTTTAAGGTTTTAGGTGAATTAATCTTAAATGCTTTCAAGTGAGAATTACTCAATAGTCTAATAGTGCTTTGTTTTCCTTTCCCTTTAGATATTTAGTTAAAGACTTCAGCAAGAAGACATGCAATAAACCTGTGAATGTAATGAGTTTTTAGAGTACAGATTTCAGTGATATTCAACTTTTGAGGGGGAAATATTATCTCCAAGAAAACTACATGTGGTATTCCATAGAAATATCATGGCTGCTTCATGCTTTAATTTTAATCCATTCAGTTTTCCTTTTCTTTCAATATTTTGGTTACAGTATTAGAGTTCTTTAGAGAAACAGAACCAACAGTAGATATAGATATATAGATATAGGTATGTAAGAGATTTATTGTGGGAATTGGCTCACTCAATTATGGCATCTGAGGAGTCACATGATATTCCCTCTGCAAGCTGTAGAACCGGGAAAGCCAATGGTGTATATTTCAGTCTAAGTCCCAAGACCTGAGAACCAGGACATCAATGGTATAACTCTCAGTTGGAGACTGAAGGGCTGAGAATGTACGTCCTGGAGTCCAGTGTCCCAAGAATCAGGAGCTCTGATGTCTGAGAGGAGGAAAGGAACAATGTCCCACTGCAAGAAGAGAGAGAAAGAGTTTGCTTTCCACCATTTTGTTCTACTTGGGCCCTCAATAGATTGGATAATTCCACTCACATTGGTGAGGGAAGATCTTCTTTACCTCAGTCTACTGATTCAAATGCTTTATCTCTTCCAGAAACACCCTCTCAGATACATCTAGAAATAATATTTTACTGGAGATCTGGGCATCCCTTAGCCCTGTCAAGTTGACAAAAAATTAACTGTCACAGTTCCTGCTCTATTACCTCCCAGATTCTTACCACTGCTAACCCCTGGCCTCCTCTGTGTAATATGCCTTTTCTCACACTCATTTGATCTGCTTTCTTACTTCTTCCTTTGTCTTAACTCCCTGGATATGATAACATTCACACCTCCAAAAGCTATGGGATTTTGGTTATCCTAGTACATCCACCTTATCTTTCTCTCAAATCTTTCTCCTTTTGTAATGGACAAGCTGAGGTAAAATACAGCAAAGAGTAGCTGAAGGCAAAAGTACCTCCAGGGCCTACATCCTCTTCCTCCCTGTAGTTTGCACTTTTCATTGCTGGCTTTGTCTGTTATCTTTTCCTCTTAGAAATAAAGACACATAAACTTCTCAGGGTTAAATTTCTCTTCTTCATTCATCCGGGACATTCTTCCTATCCTGAACAAACAGATAGTCTTTTTCCATGACTCTGTAAAATGAATTATTTGATTTGAGAGTCCATAATGAATTTTTCTTGGTCTTAATTAGATCATTAAACCAGGGGTTGAGATCAAAATATGTCATCCTAATGATATCTGTTTAATCAAAATGTCCATTTGTTTATATTACACCAAGTTTAGAGAGCAATTCCAAAGTGCTTTCCAGGGTGTTAATTGCTCTTTTAGGTTTCTTTCTTTTTTTTTTTTTTTTTTTTTTTTTGGTTTTTTTTTTTTTTTTTTTTTTTTTTCTTTTTTAATGTGGAGGTGAAGAATGTGCTGCAATGGACAAGAAATGATTTTACTAGGTCAGTCACTGGTTCTCCTTTTCTGTCTCCCATTATCCTCTGTTCTTCAATGTTCACCCTAAATGTCAACTTTTCTAAGAAATCTAGACAAGGTTTGCCTATGATTTTTGAGCACGCTAGGTAATCCCTGTATCTCCATTTATCTACCTATATGTAAAGGAGTTAGTAAAGAAAACAATTCCTAGCAAAAAAAAAAAAAAAACAAACAAACAAACAAAACAAAACAAAACCAAAACACCCTTCTTAATATATTTTTTTAGAAATGGCAACAGATGACCGCAGCTATCACTATCTCTCCCAGCGGGAAAAAGGACTGCCAAAGTGGCTGACAAAGGAGTTTACACAAAGAGGTGAGTCTTGGTTATCCTTGTGAAATAAGATATAATATGTGCTCTAAAACAGAGTTTCTCAAAGTTTGGTCCCAAACCAACAGCAACAGCATCCCCTAAGGACTGTTATAAAGTTCCACACATGAACTGCTGAATCAGAAACTCTGAAGATGGTTCCAGGTGATTCTGAATGCACACTGGAGTTTGAGAATGCTTAGAAGATAGACGGTTAAGCACTCCCAGGTTACTTAGAGCAGGGGCCCCCAACCCCCAGGCTGCAGAATTTACGTGAAAAAATAGCATTATCTGTTTATCAATAAATAATCATATATGGAACAATATCTATGAGCCAAGCATTTAATCTTTTTGCCAACTTTATTAAATATGTATCAATAATTCCATTTCCCAGATGAAAACGCATTAAGTAATTTAGCCCAGAAAAAGAATTTACCCCAGTTGCTTTATAGCAAAGCCAAGTTTCAAATGCAGGCTGTCAGACTACAGAACTTGAACCCTTAACTGCTGCAACATTTTGACTCCATAATATAAAGATGGCATTTCTCTTGTTCCCACCTGTGTCCCAACATACATATATTCCTGGCAAAGATAGACACTTGGTATGTTTTTAAGAATAAGTGAAAAAATGGAACTAATTTGAGATGGGCATAGAGAGCAAGTAAAGAGTAATGCTCCTCTGTTTTCTTATCTACCTAGATTTTCACCTGCCCACTTTTCATCTACTTTTTATGGGATTCTTCTTTGTTAGGAAATAGTTCCATTACCACACAACAGAAACAGAAATCCAAAGCTGTGATGCTTTGTTCTAAGTCGATATCCTCCAAATACAGCCAGCCTTTGAACAACACATGTTTCAGCTCCATTGGTCCACTTATCTGTGGATTTCTTTCATCAATACATACTACAATACTACATGACTTGGATTGGTTGAATCCCAGGGATGCAGAACCAGGGTTATGGGGGGTCAGAGGGCCAACTATAAAATTATAAGGGGATTTTGTATAACCCTGGTGGAGGGTTGGGACCCCTAACCACCTACCCTTGTTGTTCAAGGGTCAACTATGTAAGTTCATTCCTATGTTTCTCAGGTATTGGTCTACATTTGAATCACCTGGTGAACTTGTTAAAGTTACAAACACCTAGACCCCACCATTGAAGATACTCATTCCCTGGTTCTGAAGCAGGATCTGAGTTCTGGAATTCTTTTTTAACTGAACCCCTAAGAGGTTGCTATGGAAGCCAGTGAAACTTTTTTTTTAACATAAGGAAAAATTTTTAATAGATTTACATAGACAGTTGTTTTAGCCCCAAGGCAAATAAATATAAGCAAATTAAATAAATATGCAATTCAAGTGGGGGAAGATTGTAGTCCTTAGTGCTGTAGTTGATATTATACATAGATTTTTCAGGACCAAGTTACAGTTTCTTAGTGATCTTTCACTGAGTTATAAAAATACACTGAAGGTTAATTTGAGAAAATAAAATTGAAAGACTGAGAGAAAAGAGTCCAGTGTTAATGAGGTGTTGATTATATTTGGTATCACTTGCACTGTTTGAAGTACACTGGTCTTTGTTAACTGGGTCAGCTAGAGGTCAAGAGAACAGGTGGTTGAGCACAATTACATAAGCACCTGTTTAATATTTGGCTCTGCAATTTCCCTAATGTTGATCAAAGTGGAGATATGATCATTACCCAAAGATTGTTTAGAGAGACTGAGCCTTGACTGATGAGAAAGGAGCTAATTAGAAACTCACCTTTCCAATCTGGAAGGTGATCAATTTTAAAGAAGAATGGGGAGAAACAGACTGACCTAATAAAATTGGTCTCTTGCCACTGTTCTTGTCCCTCCTACCACCAAATATTTTTTGTTCACTTTTCCTAATTTAATTATCCCCTGGCTCTGTTAGAACACACACATTTGTTTTCTATTCTCACTTTTTTCTCCTTCTTTATTAACTGGATCTAACACTGTCACAAAATCTTTAAAATCCAAATAGATCACATACATTGTTTGCTCTTACCTACATGTAGATTTATCTTCTTTAATAGTCTCAGTAGATTGTGTGCACAAAATTTTTCTTTATAGAACACATATAGCTTTGATTTGGAACAGTGTGCTACTTATACACTCTACATAAATCACTTGCTGGGAAGAACTGTAGTGGTGGGTAATGTGGGCACATTTTAGGGCACAGATCTTGCCTAACGAATACAGGTATTGGGAGTACCTAGATCTGGAATTCAATATATAATTAAATCTAGTGAAACTAGTGGGACTATATTAGTTTCAGTAACTACGTAGGGAAACATTTTGAGAATGAGATATTATGAAAGTATAGAGCATTGATATCTCAACATGAGTTTGAAAATTAAGTAAAAGAATGAGCGACAGAAGACTAAATCAAAGATTTTCATCTTTTCTCACTAGTATTAATGTATACTTTAAAATAAGCATTATGCAATATATGATTTAAAGTAGCAAATAATAGTTTTTCTAAATAATTAGAAAACATTACAGAGGTAGCAATGCTATTCTGCTTTCATCTGTTCCTGAATAAATTCTTAAAATAATAAGTATACTTATCAAAACTTTCTAGGTTGTAAGCAAGGTAACCATTGGAAAAAGAGCAAACTTATATTTTTAAACTTTTTAGTCGAAAATCATATGGTAAACCCCCATTATGGGAAATTGGAGATAATAGATAGATGCATAAAGAAGAAAATCACCATCACTAGGGTTACATACATAGTTAACAACTTCAGCATCTGGCATCCTATCTCAGGGTTGAAGGTTGGTGACTGCTACAAGAATATACAAACAAATAAGTAAATGTATCATTTTATTTTTTCCTTTATTGCTCATACACCTAATTCAACAAATATTTATTGAGGACCAGCCAATGGGGCTACATAAGAGAATCAAGAGTAAAAATCCTGCCCTCATAGTACTTACATTCTGGAGGACAAAAGGAAGTGAATTTTATATAGATGAAGATGGAACATTTTCTTATAGATTCTCTTTCTTACTCATCATGTAAGCACTCAGATGCAGAACAACCAGTCTGGTGAAGGACAGAAGTGGCCACCAAACTAGTAGGTGAACAAGATAACTCAAGAGACTCTGACACTGGTCAAGCTCATAAATTCACATGAGGAAAGGATATATTTCTGGCAAATGATGAGAAAACTGTATACTCATTTGAATCCACTACAAGAAATTTTCTCAGGTATGGAAGACCTTCTATGGTTTTTGCATAGCCAAAGATGTAAACAAACCACCATTTATGCATGGAAAATTGTCTTATTTGCTGCCAAAAAATCCTAAATTATATTCAATTAGCAAGAATTTTGTGGCACTGTATCATGTGGTCTAGATTGAAATGAAATGCTATTAGGAATATAAGTCAAGTATAGAAAGTGATCTCTGATATAGAAATAGTGTACATTTACACTTTGGTTCAATGAATAGGCATACTTGTGGACCAACACTTTTTTGTGTTAAGGAGGTATTAAAAAAGCCAATTGTGCCAGGTAGACAAATCTCACATTAAAAAAAAAAAATATATATATATATATATATATATTGGCATATA
>NW_020174918.1:1608225-1619565 GCF_003031525.2 Neophocaena asiaeorientalis asiaeorientalis | reverse complement strand
TATAAATACTCTTCTTTAGATTCTTTTCCCATATAGGTCATTACAGAGTATTGAGTAGATTTCCCTGTGCTATACAGTAGGTCCTTATTAGCTATCTGTTTCAGTCCCAATCTCCCAATTTATCCCTCCCCTCTTACTCCCTGGTAACCATAATAACCATAAGTATGTTTTCTACATCTGTAACTCTATTTCTGTTTAGTAGATATGTTCATTCATAAACGTTTTTTAGAATCCACATAGAAGTGTCTTGCTTACTTCACTCAGTATGACAACCTCGAGGTCCATACATGTCACTGCAAATGGCATTATTTCATTCTTTTTTATGGCTGAGTAGTATTCCATTATATATATATATAGGAGTATAGCTGATTTACAATGTTGTGTAAGTTTCAGGTGTACAGCAAAGTGAAACAGTTCTTCTTCTTTATCCATTCCTTTGTTTATGAACATTTATGTTGCTTCCATGTCCTCCTGGTTATTGTAAATAATGCTGCAATGAACACTGGGGTGCATGTATCTTTTCAAAATTAGGTTTTCTCCAGATATAAACCCAAGAGTGGGATTGCTGGATCATATGGTAGCTATATCTTTTAGTTTTTTAAGGAACCTCCATACTGTCCTCCATAGTGGCTGTACCAATTTACATCCCCACAAACAGTGCAAGAGGGTTCCCTTTCCTCCACACCCTCTCCAGCATTTACTGTCTGGTTTGTAGATATTTTGATGATGGCTATTCTAACTTGTGTGAGGTGATACCTCATTGTAGTTTTGATTTGCATTCCTCTAATAATTAGTGTTGTTGAGTATCTTTTCACGTGCCTTTAGCCATCAGTATGTCTTCTTTGGAGAAAGGTCTGCTTAGATCTTCTGCCCATTTTCTGATTAGGTTGTTTGTTTTTTTGATATTGAGCTGCATGAGCTGTTTGTATATTTTGTAGGTTAATCCCTTGTTGCTTTGCTCCATTCGCAAATATTTTCTCCCATTCTGAGGGTTGCCTTTTCATATTGTTTATGGTTTCCTTTGTTGTGCAAAAGCTTTTAAGTGTAATTAGGTGTCATTTGCTGATTTTGTTTATATTTTCATTACTCTAGGAGGTGGGTCAAAAAAATTCATGCTGCAATTTATGTCAAAATGTATTCTGCCTATATTTTCCTGTAAGAGTTTTATAGTATCTGGCCTTACATTTAGGTCTTTAATCCATTTTGAGTTTATTTTTGTGTATGGTGTTAGGGAGTGTTGTAATTTCATTCACTTACATGTAGCTGTCCAGTTCTCCTAACACCATTTATTGAAGAGACTGTCTTTCTCCATTGTATATTCTTGCCTCCTTTGTCATAGATTAGGGGACCATAGGTGTGTGGGTTTATCTCTGGACTTTCTATCCTGTTCCATTGATTTGTATTTCTGTTTTTGTGCCAGTACCATACTGTTTAGATGACTGTAGCTTTGTAGTATAGTCTAAAGAAACAGAGCCTGAGTTCTCCAGCTCTGTTTTTCTTTCTCATTATTGCTTTGGCTATTCATGGTCTTTTGTGTTTCCATGCAAATTGTAAAATTTTTTATTCTAATTCTGTGAAAAAAGCCATTGGTAATTTGATAAGGATTGTGTTGAATCTGTAGATTGCTTTGGGTAGTATAGTCATTTTCACAGTATTGATTCTTCCCATCTAAGAACATGGCATACCATTTGTTTCATATTGATATAGCATGTTATATCTCTCCATCTGTTTTGTCATTTTTGATTTCTTTCATCAGTATCTCATAGTTTTCTGAGTACAGGTCTTTTACCTCTTTAGGTGTGTTTATTCCTAGGTATTTTATTCTTTTTGTTGAAATGGTGAATGGGATTGTTTCCTTTATTTCTCTTTCTGAACTTTCATTGTTCACGTATAGGAATGCAAGAGATTTCTGTGTATTAATTTTGTATCCTACAACTTTACCAAATTCATTGATGAGCTCTAGTAGTTTTCTGGTAGCAACTTTAGGGTTTTCTATGTATAGTATCATGTCATCTACAAAGAGTGACAGTTTTACTTCTTTTTCAATTTAGATTCCTTTTATTTCCTTTTCTTCTGTTTGCTGTGGCCGGGACTTCCAAAACTATGTTGAGTAATAGTGGCAAGAGTACACCATTGTCTTGTTCCTGATCTTAGAGGAAATGCTTTCAGTTATTCACCATTGAGAATGATGTTTGCTGTGGGTTTGTCATATATGACCTTTATTATGATGAGGTAGGTTCCCTCTATGCCCAACTTCTGGAAAGTTTTTATCATAAATGGGTTTTGAATTTTGTCAAAAGCTTTTTCTGCATCTATTGAGATAATCATATGGTTTTTATTCTTCAATTTGTTTATGTGGTATGTCACATTGATCAATTTGCATATATTGAAGAATCCTTTCATACCTCAGATAAATCTCACTTGATCATGGTATATGATCCTTTTAATGTGTTGTTGGATTCAGTTTGTTACTACTGTGTTGAGATTTTTCGCAACTATATTTATCAGTGATATTGGCCTTTAATTTGCTTTTTCTGTGACATCTTTGGTTTGGTACCAGGGTGATGGCGGCCTTATAGAATGAGCTTGGGAATATTCCTTCCTCTGCAGTTTTTTGGAGGAGTTTGAGAAGGGTATGTGTTAGCTCTTCTCTAAATGTTTGATAGAATTCACCTGTGAAGCCATATGGTCCTGGGCTTTTGTTTGTTGGAAGATTTTTAATCAGAGTTTCAATTTCAATACTTGTGATTGGTCTGTTCATATTTTCTATTTCTTCCTGGTTCAGTCTTACAAGATCTTACCTTTCTAAGACCTCATCCATTTCTTCTAGGTTGTCCATTTTATTGGTGTATAGTTGCTTGTAGTAGTCTCTTATGGTCCTTTGTATTTCTGTTGTGTCAGTTGTTACTTCTCCTTTTTTCATTTCTTATTTTATTGATTTGAGTCCTTTCCCTTTTTTCTTGATGAGTCTGGCTAATGGTTTATCAATTTTATCTTCTCAAAGAACCAGCTTTTATTTTCATTGTTCTTTGCTATTTTTTTCTTCATCTCTATTTCATTTATTTCTGTTCTGCTCTTTATGATTTCTTTCTTCCTACTAACATTTGGTTTTGTTTTTTCTTCTTTCTCTAGTTGCTTTAGGTATAAGGATAAGTGGTTTATTTAAGATTTTTCTTGCTTCTTGTTGTAAGATTGTATTGCTATAAACTTCCCTCTTAGAACTGTTTTTGCTGCATCCCATAGATTTTGGATCATTGTGTTTTCATTGTCATTTGTCTCTAGGTATTTTTTGATTTCCTCTTTGATTTCTTCAGTGATCTATTGGTTATTTAGTAACATATTGTTTAGCCTCTATGTGTTTGTGTTTTTTACAGTTTTTTTTTTTTCCTGTAATTGATTTCTAATCCCATAGCATTACAGTCAGAAAAGACACTTGATATGATTTCAATTTTCTCACATTTACCGAGGCTTGATTTGTGACCCAAGATGTGATCTGTCCTGGAGAATGTTCCACATGCACTTGGGAAGAAATTGTATTCTGCTGCTTTCGGATGGAATGTCCTATAAATATCAGTTAAGTCTATCTAGTCTAATTTGTCATTTAAGGCTTGTATTTCCTTATTAATTTTCTGTCTGGATGATATACCCATTGGTGAAATTGGAGTGTTAAAATTCCCCACTAGTATTGTGTTACTGTTGATTTCCCATTTTATGGCTGTTAGCATCTGCATTATATATTGAGGTGCTCCTCATTATATGTGGAGCACATCAATATATGAGTGCATATATGTTTACAATTGTTATATCTTCTTCTTCTTGGATTGACCCCTTGATCATGTAGTGGCCTTCCTTGTCTCTTATAACAGTCCTTGTTTTAAAGCCTATTTTTTCTGACATGAGTATTGCTACTCCAGCTGTCTTTTGATTTCCATTTGCATGGAATATCTTTTTCCATCCCCTCACTTTCAGTCTTTATGTGTCCCGAGGTCTGAAGTGGGTCTCCTTTAGACAACCTATATATGGATCTTGTTTTTGTATCCATTCAGCCAGTCTATAACTTTTGGTTGGAGCATTTAATCCATTTACATTTAAAGTAGTTATTGATGTTTATGTTCCTATTACCAGTTTCTTAATTGGTTTTGGTTTGTTTTTGTAGGTATTTTTTCTTCCCTTCCTCTTTTATTCTCTTGTGGTTTGATGAGCATTTTTGGTGTTGTGCTTGTGTTGCTTTTTCTTTTGTGTGTGTATCTATTGTAGTTTTTTGATTTGCTATTCCCATGAGGTTTTGATAAAGTAGTCTATATATATACAAGGTTGTTTTAAGTGGTTGCTCTCTTAATTTCAAGTGCAATTCCCGTTTCCTGCATTTGTACTTTCCTCTTCTCACAGTTGCTGCTTTTGATATAACATTTGTGTATGGATGATTTCCTACTTTCACTGTATGTTTGCCTTTACCAGTGAGCTTTCCCATTTGTGATTTTCTTGTTTCTAGTTGTGCCCCACCCCACCCCCATCTTGAGAAGTTTCTTTAGCATTTGTTGTAAAGTTGGTTTGGTGGTACTGAATTCTCTTAGCTTTTCCTTGTCTGTAAAGCTTTTGATTTCTTTCTCAAATCTGAATAAGAGCCTTGCTGGGTAGAGTATTCTTGGTTGTAGATTTTTCCCTTTTATCACTCTAAATATATCATGCCACTGCCTTCTGGCCTGCAGAGTTTGTGCTGAAAAGTCAGCTGATAACCTTATGGGAATTCCCTTGTATGTTATTTGTTGCTTTTCTCTTGTTGATTTTAATATTTTTATTTAATTTTGTTACTTTGATTAATATGTGTCTCAGCATGTTCCTCCTTGGGTTTATCCTGTGAGGGACTCTGTGCCTCCTGGACTTAAGTGACTATTTCCTTTTTCGTGTTAGGGAAGTTTTTGACTACAATTTCTTCAAATATTTTCTCAGCCCTTTTCTCTTTTTCTTCTTCTTCTGTGACCTCCATAATTTGGATGTTTGTGTGTTTAATGTCCCAGAGATCTTTAAGATTGTGCTAATTTCTTTTCATTCTTTTTCTTAATTCTGTTCTGTGGCACTGATTTCCACCATTTTGTCTTGCAGCTCACTTATTCCTTCTTCTGCCTCAGTTATTCTGCTATGGATTCTTTCTAATGTATTTTTCATTTCAGTTTTTGTATTGTTCATCTTTGTTTGTTTGTTCTTTAGTTCTTCTAGGTCTTTGTTAAACATTCCTTGTATCTCCTTAATCCATGCCTCCATTCTTTTTCTGAGATCTTAGATCATCTTTACTATCATTACTCTGAATTCTTTTTTGGGTAGATTACTTATCTCCTCTTCATTTAGTTGTTCTTGTAGGTTCTTATCTTCCTCCTTTGTCTGCAACATATTTTTTTGTCATATCCTTTTCTCTAACTTACTGTGTTTGTGGTCTCCTTTCTGCAGGCTTCAGGATTGTAGTTCTTCTTGCTTCTGGTGTTTGCCCCTGGTGTGTGAGGTTGGTGCAGAGGCTTGTGCCATTATCCCCTTGTTAGGGGGTTTGACTGGTGTTGTGGTGACCAGAGCCTGCCCTGTGTATTGAGCAGGGCCTCCCCTTTGCTTTGTTGTTGTCATGCCCTTTCAGGGGCAGGGTCTGCTCCCTAGTTGTTGGAGTAGAGGCTCCCAGATCTGTTTCTTAGGTTTCTTAGCTGTGTTTCTGATCTGTCATTCAAGGTAGCTGGGATTGGAGCACTCACGCTGGGAGAGAAGCCACTGAGTATTCCTCCTATGGAGATGTTCACCTGTGAATGTGCTCCGCTGTGTCTCCTTTTGCCCACTATGTGGGCTCACAAAGTACACTGTTGTCACTGCTCTTGGTTCCACCTTAACTGTGAGTATGCTGGCAATTGGACCTGGTGACTCTTAGGCATTGTTTTCACCACGCCACTGGCTCAGATCCACTGATGTCAGGTCCCAGGACTGCAGTAGTTGTGCACCTGGACCTGCTGTGGGAAGTATGGAGACAGCTTGAACTCTGGCCTGGCCCAGGCCCCACATGTACATGCCCACAAAGCCCACAGCTGCTAAAGCCAGACCTGTCCCAGCTGTAGGAGCACTTGTTGTCCTTTCAGATGTTTCACAGGTGCTGAATTTAGGAAGCTGTCAGTGGAGGTGTAATTCCACAGTTCGTGCAGCTGTGAGGAAAGATTTCAGCTCTTCTTCCTTAATCACATGGCTCCTGGTGCTCAGCTGGGTTTTCAGCCCCACCTCTGTGTGTGTTCCTGTCACCAGAGTCAGCTCCAGAGGTTGCCAGAGCACAGGAACCTGTCAGTGAGGAAGGAGCCGAGGTGGTGATTGGGGCAAGCAGACCACCCAGGAGGGAGGGTGCTGGGGTAGCAATTGGAATGCACAAGATTGTCAGTCGGCAATCAGGGTGAGTGGGTCACCCAGGTTTGGAGGGAGGGCAAAGGAGGTCATGGCAGGGACTTTCAAGCTGTCTCTAGTGGTAGCTGTCCTCTAGTGCCTGTGAAGGCAGGGGCAGGCCTGTGAGGAAAGAGGCTGCAATAGCAACCCCACTCTTTGTGCATCACTCAACAATGGCACTATGCTTCTGTGGTGGTCTGGGCTTCCTCCAGGATCATTCCCAGTTGTGGAGCTCAACACTCCCATTCCCTCAGGCTGTCTCCTCACAGCCAACAGTAGTCCCCTCCCCCAGTCTGCTCTCTAAACCCTACAATGTAGCACCCAGTCCCTGTGCACACTGGCAGACACCCATCTCAGGCTGCTGTGTGCAGTGCTGTGGCACGGACCATCTGTTTAGGTCTCACTCTGTCCTGCCTGCCACAGATGTGTTGATGGTCTCTCCCCCAAGCCCCTGAATCTCCCCTTATATCCCAGCTCTCTTCCTGCCAGTGAGGGGCATCCCCAGATGTGGAAACCTCTCCTCAGTTTCAGCTCCCCACCAGGGGCTCAGGTCTCGTCCTGCTTCCTCTCCTTTTCCTTTTTCCTCCTTTATTTTGTCCTACTCGGTTATGTGGGGATCTTTCTTGTCCTTTTAGGGGTCTGAGGTCCTCTGCTGGTGTTCAGCAGGTGCTCTGTGAGAATTGTTCCATTTGTAGATGCATTCTTTATGTGTTTGTGGGGAGAGAGCAACTACACATCCTCCTACTCCTCTGCCATCTTTTTTTCCCCCAAGTCTTACATATTTTAGAAAAGGGATTTTTGTGAGCTTTTAAGGTTTAATAAAGTCACAAATGATGAAAGAAAGACAAATTATTGTCTCTGTTGATGAGAGGAGAAATAGGAATCTCTAAGAGAATACATATGTTAAACCCCTTCATGTTGGAAAGAAAGAAAGAGAGAATTATTTTTTTTTTAAATTTACATAAGTAGAATATGATATTTATAAATCCAGAGATATAGGATTCTCAAAGATTCTCTCAGAGGTTATTGGCTTATTGGGGGTTATGGGTTTGGAAACAACTTCCTAATTTTCTTAATTTTATTTTTCCTTTCTGGTCCTCATATGCAGATACCTATCATCACTGGCCTTTACAAGGTCTTTATTTTAGTACTTTATCTCATATGCTTGATCTGTCTACCTAAATCCCTCCCCCATGCTCTTCACTTTCCTCTCTAGTGTGTTTATGCATGTCTGTGTGCATGTATTTTTTTTAAATATAGTGATATTTTGATATTTCAATATATGTAAGTGGCACTGTGCATTAAATCTCTAATTTGTGTTTTAATAATCGATACTATATTTTAACATCTATCTTTGATCCTGTATCTCAGGAGTTATAAACATTTTTGTTCTGGAGATCTCTTGGCAGTCTAGATTCCCCAAAATAATCTTTTATGGAACCCTATGGATCATAATGTCTTTAATATTTGTGAGGTACACTCAAGTACAGTGGATTACAAAATAGACGAATTATACTGAAATACACTTATCAAAATAATAAAATAACAAATGTGTGGCACAGCAATATATGTATTTATGTATTAATACATCAAATAATACAATCTAGTGGCCAGTTTAATAACTACCATCATTCCATTATGGTGACTAACACATGAAATATTTTGGAATGTCTGAAACAAGTAATTTTTAAAAATGTGACTTCTATTAGTGACAAAGTCAAGATACTGCTAATAGAACTGTGGTTTTTTGTCTTCATTCTTAATTAAATGAAATACTAAATGTCAGTTAGATATTTGTGAATGTGAAGATGTATGTTTTCCAAATATAATTTCATTGGCTCACTGAATTCTATCTTCTTTCTTTCTGAGGGTAAATAATCCTGCTCTAGTTAACTGATTCTGTTTGAATACATCCCATCTTACTGACTCATTCACTTAGTGATGGGCACCTAGATTGCTTCTGACTTCCTGATACCACAAATAATACTGGACTTTATTCTTCATAGTCAAAGATGTAGTTAAGGGGATTCCCTGGTGGCACAGTGGTTGAGAGTCCACCTGCCAATGCAGGGGACACGGGTTTGTGCCCCAGTCCAGGAAGATCCCACATGCCATGGAGTGGCTAAGCCTGTGAGCCATGGCCGCTGAGCCTGTGCTCCACAATGGAAGAGGCCACAACAGTGAGAGGCCTGCGTACCGCAAAAAAAAAAAAAAAAAAAAAAAAAAAAAAAAAGAAAAACAAACAAAAAAAAAGTGTTATATACAAGTAAGAAAAAAATATTACTTCATTTCCTCAAATGTCAGGGTTTGTGAAGATTACCATAGTGAATTCTTCTGAAAAAATAGAAAAAGACAAAAATACTTTTAATATATCCATCATGCAATCTCTATTAAAGCTTTATATTGTCGCTTATGACAACTGACTTGAGATTTGTATATGTTGTTTACTATTTTACTCTTGAAATTATGAAATCCCAAACTAGAAAAATGTAGTTCAGGCAATTGTTAAATGTAGATACAATGAAGCATTTTAGAACTGCAATTGACACCCTGACACTGAGGAAAAGTAAATGATACTCAGACCTCATGCATGAAAACCACAAAATTCCAACAGTTTAAAATCAGTAGTATGAGACTTCCGGGAAGATGGTGGAAGAGTAAGACGCAGAGATCACCTTCCTCCCCACAGATACACCAGAAATACATCTGCACGTGGAACAACTCCTACAGAACACCTACTGAAGGCTGGCAGAAGACCTCAGACCTCACAAAAGGCAAGAAACCCCCCACGTAACTGGGTAGGGCAAAAGAAAAAAAGAATAAACAGAGACGGAAGGATAGGGATGGGTCCTGCACCAGCGGGAGGGAGCTGTGAAGGAGGAAAAGTGTCCACACACTAGGAAGCCCCTTCGTGGGCGGAGACTGTGGGTGGCAGAGTCGGGGAGCTTCGGAGCCGCAGAGGAGAGCACAGCAACAGGGGTGCGGAGGGCAAAGCAGAGAGATTCCAGCACAGAGGATCATGGCCGACCAGCACTCACCAGCTGAGAGGCTTGTCTGCTCACCCTTCGGGGCGGGCGGGGCTAGGAGCTGAGGCTCGGGTTTCAGTCGGAGCACCGGGGGAGGACTGGGGTTGGCAGCGTGAACACAGCCTGCAGGGCGTTAGTGCGCCGAGACTAGCCGGGAAGGAGTACGGGGAAAAGTCTGGACCTGCCAAAGAGGCAAGAGACTTTTTCTTCCCTCTTTATTTCCTGGTGCGTGAGGAGAGGGGATTAAGAATGCTGCTTGAAGGAGCTCCGGAGACAGGCGCGAGCCGCGGCCAAAAGCACAGACCCCAGAGACAGACATGAGACGCTAATGCCGCTGCTACCGCCACCAAGAAGCCTGTGTGCGAACACAGGTCACTATCCACACCCTCTTCCCGGGAGCTTGTGCAGCCCGCCACTGCCAGGGTCCCGGGATCCAGGGACAACTCCCCCGGGAGAACGCACAGCACGCCTCAGGCTGGCGCAACGTCATGCTGGCCTCTTCCTCCGCAGGCTCGCCTCGCACTCCATTCCCCTCCCTCCCCCAGGCCTGAGTGAGCCAGAGCCTCTGAATCAGCGGCTCCTTTAACCCCGTCCTGTCTGAGCAAAGAACAGGCGACCTCCCACAACCTACATGCAGAGGCTGTTCCAAATCCAAAGCTGAGCCCCTGGGAGCTGTGAGAACAAAGAAGAGAAAGGAAAATCTCTCCCAGCAGCCACAGAAGCAGCGGATTAAAGCTCCACAATCAACTTGATGTACCCTGCATCTGTGGAATACATGAATAGACAATGAATCATCCCAAATTAAGGAGCCATGTGGATGAAAGGCTCTTGGTGCTGCAGCCAGGAGTTAGTGCTGCACCTCTGAGGTGGGAGAGCCAACTTCAGGACACTGGTCCACAAGACGCCTCCCAGCTGCACATAATATCAAACGGCGAAAATCTCCCAGAGATCTCCATCTCAACGCCAGCACCCATCTTCAATCAATGACCAGCGAGCTACAGTGCTGGACACCCTATGCCAAACAACTAGCAAGACAGGAACACAACCCCACCCATTAGCAGAGAGGCTGCCCCAAATCATAATAAGTCTACAGACACTCCAAAACACACCACAAGATGGAGACCTGCCCACCAGAAAGACAAGATCCAGCCTCATCCACCAGAACACAGGCACTAGTACCCTCCACCAGGAAGCCTACACAACCCATTGAATCAACCTTAGCCACTGGGGACAGACACCAAAAACAACGGAAACTACAAACCTGCAGCTGGCAAAAAGGAGATCCCAAACACAGTAAGATAAGCAAAATGAAAAGACAGAAAAACACACAGCAGATGAAGGAGCAAGATAAAAACCCACCAAACCTAACAACTGAAGAGGAAATAGGCAGAATTCAGAATAGTGATAGTAAACATGATCCAAAATCTTGGAAATAGAATAGACAAAATGCAAGAAACATTTAACAAGGACCTAGAAGAACTAAACATGAAATAAACAATGATGAACAACACAATAAATGAAATGAAAAATACTCTAGATGGGATCAATAGCAGAATAACTGAGGCAGAAGAACGGATAAGTGACCTGGAAGATAAAAGAGTGGAAATAACTACTGCAGTCATTTCCACTAAGATCAGGAACAAGATAAGGTTGCCCACTCTCACCACTCTTATTCAACATAGTTTTGGAAGTTTTAGCCACAGCAATCAGAGAAGAAAAGGAAATAAAAGGAATCCAAATCGGAAAAGAAGAAGTAAAGCTGTATTTGCAGATGACATGATACTATTCATAGAGAATCTTAAAGATGCTACCAGAAAACTAATAGAACTAATCAATGAATTTGGTAAAGTAGCAGGATACAAAATTAAGGCACAGAAATCTCTTGCATTCCTATACACTAATGATGAAATAT
>NW_020174918.1:1605032-1607967 GCF_003031525.2 Neophocaena asiaeorientalis asiaeorientalis | reverse complement strand
AGTATATACTTGGGAATAATATTGTGTTGATTTTCTAGTTATATATGTGTGTATATATATATATATATATATATATATATAATATTTAACAATTATAATTCTTATCTCTGGAAACACACCAGAATTTTCTTGTGGTTGAAATTAACAGTTATTAACTTTAAAATAATACCAGAAAAGGCAAGTTTTATACGTCTAAATTATATATCTCTAGTTTAACTGGAATCTTCAGAAAACAGTTCTAAGAGTATTTTATATACTACAATTAAAATATAATGGTAATGGAACTTGACAATTTTTATTTGGTGAAATTGAAACTTTCATTTTACCTATTTAAAAACCCAAGATTAACAAATGGTGCTGGAATAATTGAATATCTGTATGCAAAACAACAATAATAAAAATTTATACCTCATATCACACAGAAAATATTAACTATGTGCTTTCAGAAATGACTGTTAAAAATTAAGAAGACCATGAGGCTTCCCTGGTGTCGGAATGGTTGAGAGTCTACCCGCTGATGCAGGGGACACAGGTTTGTGCCCCAGTCTGGGAAGATCCCACATACTGTGGAGTAGCTAGGCCTGTGAACCATGGCCGCTGAACCTGCGCGTCTGGAGCCTGTGCTCCACAGTGGGAGAGGCCACAGTAGTGAGAGGCTCACGTACTGCAAAAAAAAAAAAGAAAAAAATAAAAGTTGAAGAAGCCAAGCAACGTAGATGCAACTAGAGATCACCATACTAAGTGAAGTAAGTCAGAAAGAGAAAGGCAAATACCATATGATATCACTTATACGTGTAATCTAAAATATGATCCAAATGAACCTATCTATGAAACAGGAATAGAAACACAGACATAGAGAATAGGTTGGTGGTTGCCAAGGGGCTGGGGGTAGGAGAGTGATGGATTGGGAGTTTGGGATTAGCTAGATCTTACTGTATAGCACAGAGAATTATATTCAATATCCAGTGATAAGCCATAATGGAAAAGAATATGAAAAATAACATATATATATAAATATATATATATATTTACAACTGAGTCACTTTGCTTTACAGCAGTGGTTAACACAACATTGTAATTCAGCTATATGTCAATAAAAATAAATAAATAAATCACAAGAGAGAAAAAAAATGAAAAGACCATCCACAGCCTTAAAGATGATAATACACATATAAAGAATATATATATAAGTTTCAAAGCTCAATAATAAGAAAATAATACAATTTTTAAATGGGCAAAGGATTGGAACCAATATTTTACCAGAGAAGATATGTTTATGGTAAATAGCACAGAAAAAGATAACATCATCAGTCATTAAGGTAATGAAAGTTAAAACAATAATGAGGTACTGCTACACACCCATTAGAATAGCAAACATTTAAAAAGCAGACTATAGCAAGTTTGGTGAGGATGTGGAGGAATTGGAACTCTCAGACACTGCTGATGAAAATGTAAAATGTTATATACACTTTGGAAAAACATTTTGACAGATTCTTAAAAAGTTAAATGTTTACCTACCATATAATCCAACTATTCCATTCCTAGATATTAAACCAAAGAAAAGAAAGCATATATTCATAAAAACATTTGTACATGAATACTCATAGAGGGTTTATTTGTAATAGCTAAGAACTAGAAACAACTCAAATGCCTATCAAGAGGTGAATGAATAAAGAAATTTTGGAGTATCCATGCAATTCTAATAAGCAATAAAAATAAATAAACTCTTGCTATACACAACAGCTTAAATGTAACTTAAAACAAAAATGTTGAATAAAAGAAGCCAAGCCAGAAATAAGTAAATAAATAAAAAGGAATACAGAGAACACAGCACCTCAGGCTGCTGCAACGTTCTAGAAAAATGATAGTAAACATGATCCAAAATCTTGGAAATAGAATAGAGAAAATGAAAGAAACATTTAACAAGGACTTAGAAAAACAAAAGAGTAAACAAGCAAACATGAACAGCACAATAAATGAAATTAAAAATACTTTAGAAGGGTTGCAACGTTCTGCTGGCCTCTGCTGCCACAGGCTCGCCCTGCATCCATACTCCTCCATCCCCGCAGGCCCGAGTGAGCCAGAGCCCCCGAATCAGCTGCTCCTGTAAACCCGTCCTGTCTGAATGAAGAACAGATGCCCTCAGGCGACCTAAATGCAGAGGCAAGGCAAAATCCAAACCTGAACCCCGGGAGCTGTAGGAAAAAGGAAGAGAAAGGGAAATCTCTCCCAGCAGCCTCAAAAGCAGTGGATTGAATCTCCACAATCAACTTGATGTATGCTGCATCTGTAGAATACCTGAATAGACAACAAATCATCCCAAATTGAGGAGGTGGACTTTGAGAGTAAGATTAATTATTTTTTCCCCTTTTCCTCCTTTTGTGAGTGTGTATGTATATGCTTCTGTGTGAGATTCTGTCTGTATAGCTTTGCTTTCACCATTTGTCCTAGGGTTCTGTCTGTCCATTTTTTTGGTTTGTTTTTAAAATTTTTTTTCTTAATAATTACTTTCCATTTTAATAACTTTATTTTATTTTATCTTACTTTACTTTATTTTATACTCTCTTTCTTTCTTTCTTTCTTTCTTTCTTTCTTTCTTTCTTTCTTTCTTTCTTTTCTTTCTACTTTTTCTCCCTTTTATTCTGAGCTGTGGGGGTGAAAGGCTCTTGGTACTCCAGCCAGGAGTCAGTGCTGTGCCTCTGAGATGGGAGAACCAACTTCAGGACACTGGTCCACAAGAGACCTCTCAGCTCCACGTAATATCAAACAGCAAAAATCTCCTAGAGCTCTCCATCCCAACACCAACACCCAGCTTCACTCAATGACCAGCAAGCTAAAGTGCTGGACACCCTATGCCAAACAACTAGCAAGACAGGAACACAACCCCACCCATTAGCAGAGAGGCTGCCTAAAATCATAATAAGTCCACAGACAC